>NW_028319227.1:1005795-1341060 GCF_062004578.1 Staurois parvus | reverse complement strand
AAAGTCACAAAACAGGAAGCACTTTCTCACCAGCAATGGAACACAAGATCGTGCTTTGTTTTGGGTCATGTAAATAGGGACAAAAGTATCCAAGATCTTCTCTTATCTGAAAAAAAATGATTTTGATTAGAAAGTATGAAGTGAGGCTTACCTCATGGTTGAAAACAGTGATGGTTTTGAGTTATCTTCAGGTCTTCTTTAAACACTTACTTCTCTCTAACTTCCAGGCCTTTATAAGCAAGGGGGAATACTCCATTATCCAATGAATACCCAGGTAAGTTTTCTTTTGTGTTGCAGAGGGAGGACATTCCAGTGGGTCAAATGTAAATAGGGCCTTGCCTCTCAAAGCCACAGGTGGTACCAGTTGCAATCTCAGCATAACAATAGGGCGTTTTTGGTAATGTAAACTCTATTCAGAGGTTTAAGCAACAGCTAATCTTAGCAGTTTTGATTATGAAGTAAAATCCGAATGTGTGAGCAGGAGAACTCTATATATTTTATACCTTTCACCTGAGGAATATTTCTGAAATTTAAAATATAGAAGATGCAGACAGCTTGGTTTCAGCTAAAAGCTGTTGTAAGTTAGCATATTCAAAAATTTGCAGGATTTTAAACTTCTTGAGAACTCTATGAACCAATGGTATTGTAGGTTATACATCACAATGGGCATGTTAACTTCCATATTGTAACTTGCAACTATGAAAGCCAAAATCCAAAGTCACAGGGTATAGAAAAAAGCCACCAAAAAGCACTGTACCAAGGAGCATCTCTTCCTAAATTCTTTGACAGCATTTTGTTTAAAATGATTTAAAAGAATCAGAAAGAGTGTTTAGAAAATAAAACACATTTAGCTATGCAAAGCAATAGTCCTGCTTCCATCCCAAATATGTTTCAAATCACTTAACCAATGAAAAAGAATATGAGTATTCACAGTTTAAAGACCAACCAAACAAAAAGCACTCAGTGAAATCCCAACATATAAGAAAGTGCTTTCATTTGACTTATCTGCAGACATAAAAATCACAAGGATAAAAGCAAATTTCCACTTGATCACTCCGGTCTACCAAAAATAACTCTTGGAAATAATATTGCTATCTAACCCTAAACATAGTTCACAATTGTCAAACCAAGAACCTTGATGATTTTTATGTTGATTCCTAGGTTTCATGAGAAACGTTTTAATGAAATTGAGCTTTCTCCAAGTAACTTCATGAATGTTCTATCCAAGTAAGTCTGGTCACACAATACCCCAAACAGAAGAGCACACTTCCAATACGTCATCACAGAAAAGTGCTCCGTTTGGAGTTTTGCACGCTAATATGTCTGAAATGGCTGTTAGGGAAAGGCATTGTGGCTGTGGTTGCAGATAATCTGCTTCTCACCTTGGTCAAACAAGGTGACACTTACATGTTAAAAAACAAGGTTTTAAAGCCGAGATTTTTCTAACAAGGTACAGTGCTCTGCTTTGACTGAGTTGAAAGCATAGAGAGTAGAGGACTGGCCACTCTGATGCTCCTCGTTTCATCTGGAAGGTTTAACCCAGTTCCCACATTGCCCAAAACAGGAAGCACTTTCTCACCAGCAATGGAACACAAGATAGTGCTTTGTTTTGGGTCATGTAAATAGGGACAAAAGTATCCAAGATCTTCTCTTATCTGAAAAAAAATGATTTTGATTAGAAAGTATGAAGTGAGGCTTACCTCATGGTTGAAAACAGCGATGGTTTTGAGTTATCTTCAGGTCTTCTTTAAACACTTACTTCTCTCTAACTTCCAGGCCTTTATAAGCAAGGGGGAATACTCCACTATCCAATGAATACCCAGGTAAGTTTTCTTTTGTGCTGCAGAGGGAGGACATTCCAGTGGGTAAATGTAAATAGGGCCTTGCCTCTCAAAGCCACAGGTGGTACCAGTTGCAATCTCAGCATAACAATAGGGCGTTTTTGGTAATGTAAACTCTATTCAGAGGTTTAAGCAACAGCTAATCTTAGCAGTTTTGATTATGAAGTAAAATCGGAATGTGTGAGCAGGAGAACTCTATATATTTTATACCTTTCACCTGAGGAATATTTCTGAAATTTAAAATATAGAAGATGCAGACAGCTTGGTTTCAGCTAAAAGCTGTTGTAAGTTAGCATATTCAAAAATTTGCAGGATTTTAAACTTCTTGAGAACTCTATGAACCAATGGTATTGTAGGTTATACATCCCAATGGGTATGTTAACTTCCATATTGTAACTTGCAACTATGAAAGCCAAAATCCAAAGTCACAAAACAGGAAGCACTTTCTCACCAGCAATGGAACACAAGATCGTGCTTTGTTTTGGGTCATGTAAATAGGGACAAAAGTATCCAAGATCTTCTCTTATCTGAAAAAAAATGATTTTGATTAGAAAGTATGAAGTGAGGCTTACCTCATGGTTGAAAACAGTGATGGTTTTGAGTTATCTTCAGGTCTTCTTTAAACACTTACTTCTCTCTAACTTCCAGGCCTTTATAAGCAAGGGGGAATACTCCATTATCCAATGAATACCCAGGTAAGTTTTCTTTTGTGTTGCAGAGGGAGGACATTCCAGTGGGTCAAATGTAAATAGGGCCTTGCCTCTCAAAGCCACAGGTGGTACCAGTTGCAATCTCAGCATAACAATAGGGCGTTTTTGGTAATGTAAACTCTATTCAGAGGTTTAAGCAACAGCTAATCTTAGCAGTTTTGATTATGAAGTAAAATCCGAATGTGTGAGCAGAAGAACTCTATATATTTTATACCTTTCACCTGAGGAATATTTCTGAAATTTAAAATATAGAAGATGCAGACAGCTTGGTTTCAGCTAAAAGCTGTTGTAAGTTAGCATATTCAAAAATTTGCAGGATTTTAAACTTCTTGAGAACTCTATGAACCAATGGTATTGTTGGTTATACATCCCAATGGGAATGTTAACTTCCATATTGTAACTTGCAACTATGAAAGCCAAAATCCAAAGTCACAGGGTATAGAAAAAAGCCACCAAAAAGCACTGTACCAAGGAGCATCTCTTCCTAAATTCTTTGACAGCATTTTGTTTAAAATGATTTAAAAGAATCAGAAAGAGTGTTTAGAAAATAAAACACATTTAGCTATGCAAAGCAATAGTCCTGCTTCCATCCCAAATATGTTTCAAATCACTTAACCAATGAAAAAGAATATGAGTATTCACAGTTTAAAGACCAACCAAACAAAAAGCACTCAGTGAAATCCCAACATATAAGAAAGTGCTTTCATTTGACTTATCTGCAGACATAAAAATCACAAGGATAGAAGCAAATTTCCACTTGATCACTCCGGTCTACCAAAAATAACTCTTGGAAATAATATTGCTATCTAACCCTAAACATAGTTCACAATTGTCAAACCAAGAACCTTGATGATTTTTATGTTGATTCCTAGGTTTCATGAGAAACGTTTTAATGAAATTGAGCTTTCTCCAAGTAACTTCATGAATGTTCTATCCAAGTAAGTCTGGTCACACAATACCCCAAACAGAAGAGCACACTTCCAATACGTCATCACAGAAAAGTGCTCCGTTTTGAGTTTTGCGCGCTAATATGTCTGAAATGGCTGTTAGGGAAAGGCATTGTGGCTATGGTTGCAGATAATCTGCTTCTCACCTTGGTCAAACAAGGTGACACTTACATGTTAAAAAACAAGGTTTTAAAGCCGAGATTTTTCTAATAAGGTACAGTGCTCTGCTTTGACTGAGTTGAAAGCATTGAAAGTAGAAGACTGGCCATTCTGATGCTCCTCATTTCATCTGGAAGGTTTAACCCAGTTCCCACATTGCCCAAAACAGGAAGCACTTTCTCACCAGCAATGGAACACAAGATAGTGCTTTGTTTTGGGTCATGTAAATAGGGACAAAAGTATCCAAGATCTTCTCTTATCTGAAAAAAAATGATTTTGATTAGAAAGTATGAAGTGAGGCTTACCTCATGGTTGAAAACAGCGATGGTTTTGAGTTATCTTCAGGTCTTCTTTAAACACTTACTTCTCTCTAACTTCCAGGCCTTTATAAGCAAGGGGGAATCCTCCATTATCCAATGAATACCCAGGTAATTTTTCTTTTGTGTTGCAGAGGAAGGACATTCCAGTGGGTCAAATGTAAATAGGGCCTTGCCTCTCAAAGCCACAGGTGGTACCAGTTGCAATCTCAGCATAACAATAGGGCGTTTTTGGTAATGTAAACTCTATTCAGAGGTTTAAGCAACAGCTAATCTTAGCAGTTTTGATTATGAAGTAAAATCGGAATGTGTGAGCAGGAGAACTCTATATATTTTATACCTTTCACCTGAGGAATATTTCTGAAATTTAAAATATAGAAGATGCAGACAGCTTGGTTTCAGCTAAAAGCTGTTGTAAGTTAGCATATTCAAAAATTTGCAGGATTTTAAACTTCTTGAGAACTCTATGAACCAATGGTATTGTAGCTTATACATCCCAATGGGTATGTTAAATTCCATATTGTAACTTGCAACTATGAAAGCCAAAATCCAAAGTCACAGGGTATAGAAAAAAGCCACCAAAAAGCACTGTACCAAGGAGCATCTCTTCCTAAATTCTTTGACAGCATTTTGTTTAAAATGATTTAAAAGAATCAGAAAGAGTGTTTAGAAAATAAAACACATTTAGCTATGCAAAGCAATAGTCCTGCTTCCATCCCAAATATGTTTCAAATCACTTAACCAATGAAAAAGAATATGAGTATTCACAGTTTAAAGACCAACCAAACAAAAAGCACTCAGTGAAATCCCAACATATAAGAAAGTGCTTTCATTTGACTTATCTGCAGACATAAAAATCACAAGGATAAAAGCAAATTTCCACTTGATCACTCCGGTCTACCAAAAATAACTCTTGGAAATAATATTGCTATCTAACCCTAAACATAGTTCACAATTGTCAAACCAAGAACCTTGATGATTTTTATGTTGATTCCTAGGTTTCATGAGAAACGTTTTAATGAAATTGAGCTTTCTCCAAGTAACTTCATGAATGTTCTATCCAAGTAAGTCTGGTCACACAATACCCCAAACAGAAGAGCACACTTCCAATACGTCATCACAGAAAAGTGCTCCGTTTGGAGTTTTGCGCGCTAATATGTCTGAAATGGCTGTTAGGGAAAGGCATTGTGGCTGTGGTTGCAGATAATCTGCTTCTCACCTTGGTCAAACAAGGTGACACTTACATGTTAAAAAACAAGGTTTTAAAGCCGAGATTTTTCTAATAAGGTACAGTGCTCTGCTTTGACTGAGTTGAAAGCATTGAATGTAGAGGACTGACCACTCTGATGCTCCTCATTTCATCTGGAAGGTTTAACCCAGTTCCCACATTGCCCAAAACAGGAAGCACGTTCTCACCAGCAATGGAACACAAGATAGTGCTTTGTTTTGGGTCATGTAAATAGGGACAAAAGTATCCAAGATCTTCTCTTATCTGAAAAAAAATGATTTTGATTAGAAAGTATGAAGTGAGGCTTACCTCATGGTTGAAAACAGCGATGGTTTTGAGTTATCTTCAGGTCTTCTTTAAACACTTACTTCTCTCTAACTTCCAGGCCTTTATAAGCAAGGGGGAATACTCCATTATCCAATGAATACCCAGGTGAGTTTTCTTTTGTGTTGCAGAGGGAGGACATTCCAGTGGGTCAAATGTAAATAGGGCCTTGCCTCTCAAAGCCACAGGTGGTACCAGTTGCAATCTCAGCATAACAATAGGGCGTTTTTGGTAATGTAAACTCTATTCAGAGGTTTAAGCAACAGCTAATCTTAGCAGTTTTGATTATGAAGTAAAATCCGAATGTCTGAGCAGGAGAAATCTATATATTTTATAACTTTCACCTGAGGAATATTTCTGAAATTTAAAATATAGAAGATGCAGACAGCTTGGTTTCAGCTAAAAGCTGTTGTAAGTTAGCATATTCAAAAATTTGCAGGATTTTAAACTTCTTGAGAACTCTATGAACCAATGGTATTGTAGGTTATACATCACAATGGGTATGTTAACTTCCATATTGTAACTTGCAACTATGAAAGCCAAAATCCAAAGTCACAGGGTATAGAAAAAAGCCACCAAAAAGCACTGTACCAAGGAGCATCTCTTCCTAAATTCTTTGACAGCATTTTGTTTAAAATGATTTAAAAGAATCAGAAAGAGTGTTTAGAAAATAAAACACATTTAGCTATGCAAAACAATAGTCCTGCTTCCATCCCAAATATGTTTCAAATCACTTAACCAATGAAAAAGAATATGAGTATTCACAGTTTAAAGACCAACCAAACAAAAAGCACTCAGTGAAATCCCAACATATAAGAAAGTGCTTTCATTTGACTTATCTGCAGACATAAAAATCACAAGGATAAAAGCAAATTTCCACTTGATCACTCCGGTCTACCAAAAATAACTCTTGGAAATAATATTGCTATCTAACCCTAAACATAGTTCACAATTGTCAAACCAAGAACCTTGATGATTTTTATGTTGATTCCTAGGTTTCATGAGAAACGTTTTAATGAAATTGAGCTTTCTCCAAGTAACTTCATGAATGTTCTATCCAAGTAAGTCTGGTCACACAATACCCCAAACAGAAGAGCACACTTCCAATACGTCATCACAGAAAAGTGCTCCGTTTGGAGTTTTGCGCGCTAATATGTCTGAAATGGCTGTTAGGGAAAGGTATTGTGGCTGTGGTTGCAGATAATCTGCTTCTCACCTTGGTCAAACAAGGTGACACTTACATGTTAAAAAACAAGGTTTTAAAGCCGAGATTTTTCTAATAAGGTACAGTGCTCTGCTTTGACTGAGTTGAAAGCATTGAAAGTAGAGGACTGGCCACTCTGATGCTCCTCATTTCATCTGGAAGGTTTAACCCAGTTCCCACATTGCCCAAAACAGGAAGCACTTTCTCACCAGCAATGGAACACAAGATAGTGCTTTGTTTTGGGTCATGTAAATAGGGACAAAAGTATCCAAGATCTTCTCTTATCTGAAAAAAAATGATTTTGATTAGAAAGTATGAAGTGAGGCTTACCTCATGGTTGAAAACAGCGATGGTTTTGAGTTATCTTCAGGTCTTCTTTAAACACTTACTTCTCTCTAACTTCCAGGCCTTTATAAGCAAGGGGGAATACTCCATTATCCAATGAATACCCAGGTAAGTTTTCTTTTGTGTTGCAGAGGGAGGACATTCCAGTGGGTCAAATGTAAATAGGGCCTTGCCTCTCAAAGCCACAGGTGGTACCAGTTGCAATCTCAGCATAACAATAGGGCGTTTTTGGTAATGTAAACTCTATTCAGAGGTTTAAGCAACAGCTAATCTTAGCAGTTTTGATTATGAAGTAAAATCCAAATGTGTGAGCAGGAGAACTCTATATATTTTATACCTTTCACCTGAGGAATATTTCTGAAATTTAAAATATAGAAGATGCAGACTGCTTGGTTTCAGCTAAAAGCTGTTGTAAGTTAGCATATTCAAAAATTTGCAGGATTTTAAACTTCTTGAGAACTCTATGAACCAATGGTATTGTAGGTTATACATCACAATGGGTATGTTAACTTCCATATTGTAACTTGCAACTATGAAAGCCAAAATCCAAAGTCACAGGGTATAGAAAAAAGCCACCAAAAAGCACTGTACCAAGGAGCATCTCTTCCTAAATTCTTTGACAGCAATTTGTTTAAAATGATTTAAAAGAATCAGAAAGAGTGTTTAGAAAATAAAACACATTTAGCTATGCAAAACAATAGTCCTGCTTCCATCCCAAATATGTTTCAAATCACTTAACCAATGAAAAAGAATATGAGTATTCACAGTTTAAAGACCAACCAAACAAAAAGCACTCAGTGAAATCCCAACATATAAGAAAGTGCTTTCATTTGACTTATCTGCAGACATAAAAATCACAAGGATAAAAGCAAATTTCCACTTGATCACTCCGGTCTACCAAAAATAACTCTTGGAAATAATATTGCTATCTAACCCTAAACATAGTTCACAATTGTCAAACCAAGAACCTTGATGATTTTTATGTTGATTCCTAGGTTTCATGAGAAACGTTTTAATGAAATTGAGCTTTCTCCAAGTAATTTCATGAATGTTCTATCCAAGTAAGTCTGGTCACACAATACCCCAAACAGAAGAGCACACTTCCAATACGTCATCACAGAAAAGTGCTCCGTTTGGAGTTTTGCGCGCTAATATGTCTGAAATGGCTGTTAGGGAAAGGCATTGTGGCTGTGGTTGCAGATAATCTGCTTCTCACCTTGGTCAAACAAGGTGACACTTACATGTTAAAAAACAAGGTTTTAAAGCCGAGATTTTTCTAATAAGGTACAGTGCTCTGCTTTGACTGAGTTGAAAGCATTGAAAGTAGAGGACTGGCCACTCTGATGCTCCTCATTTCATCTGGAAGGTTTAACCCAGTTCCCACATTGCCCAAAACAGGAAGCACGTTCTTACCAGCAATGGAACACAAGATAGTGCTTTGTTTTGGGTCATGTAAATAGGGACAAAAGTATCCAAGATCTTCTCTTATCTGAAAAAAAATGATTTTGATTAGAAAGTATGAAGTGAGGCTTACCTCATGGTTGAAAACAGCGATGGTTTTGAGATAACTTCAGGTCTTCTTTAAACACTTACTTCTCTCCAACTTCCAGGCCTTTAAAGAAAGGGGGAATACTCCATTTTCCAATGAATACCCAGGTAAGTTTTCTTTTGTGTTGCAGAGGGAGGACATTCCAGTGGGTCAAATGTAAATAGGGCCTTGCCTCTCAAAGCCACAGGTGGTACCAGTTGCAATCTCAGCATAACAATAGGGCGTTTTTGGTAATGTAAACTCTATTCAGAGGTTTAAGCAACAGCTAATCTTAGCAGTTTTGATTATGAAGTAAAATCCGAATGTGTGTGCAGGAGAACTCTATATATTTTATACCTTTCACCTGAGGAATATTTCTGAAATTTAAAATATAGAAGATGCAGACAGCTTGGTTTCAGCTAAAAGCTGTTGTAAGTTAGCATATTCAAAAATTTGCAGGATTTTAAACTTCTTGAGAACTCTATGAACCAATGGTATTGTAGGTTATACATCCCAATGGGTATGTTAACTTCCATATTGTAACTTGCAACTATGAAAGCCAAAATCCAAAGTCACAGGGTATAGAAAAAAGCCACCAAAAAGCACTGTACCAAGGAGCATCTCTTCCTATATTCTTTGACAGCATTTTGTTTAAAATGATTTAAAAGAATCAGAAAGAGTGTTTAGAAAATAAAACACATTTAGCTATGCAAAGCAATAGTCCTGCTTCCATCCCAAATATGTTTCAAATCACTTAACCAATGAAAAAGAATATGAGTATTCACAGTTTAAAGACCAACCAAACAAAAAGCACTCAGTGAAATCCCAACATATAAGAAAGTGCTTTCATTTGACTTATCTGCAGACATAAAAATCACAAGGATAAAAGCAAATTTCCACTTGATCACTCCGGTCTACCAAAAATAACTCTTGGAAATAATATTGCTATCTAACCCTAAACATAGTTCACAATTGTCAAACCAAGAACCTTGATGATTTTTATGTTGATTCCTAGGTTTCATGAGAAACGTTTTAATGAAATTGAGCTTTCTCCAAGTAACTTCATGAATGTTCTATCCAAGTAAGTCTGGTCACACAATACCCCAAACAGAAGAGCACACTTCCAATACGTCATCACAGAAAAGTGCTCCGTTTGGAGTTTTGCGCGCTAATATGTCTGAAATGGCTGTTAGGGAAAGGCATTGTGGCTGTGGTTGCAGATAATCTGCTTCTCACCTTGGTCAAACAAGGTGACACTTACATGTTAAAAAACAAGGTTTTAAAGCCGAGATTTTTCTAATAAGGTACAGTGCTCTGCTTTGACTGAGTTGAAAGCATTGAATGTAGAGGACTGACCACTCTGATGCTCCTCATTTCATCTGGAAGGTTTAACCCAGTTCCCACATTGCCCAAAACAGGAAGCACGTTCTCACCAGCAATGGAACACAAGATAGTGCTTTGTTTTGGGTCATGTAAATAGGGACAAAAGTATCCAAGATCTTCTCTTATCTGAAAAAAAATGATTTTGATTAGAAAGTATGAAGTGAGGCTTACCTCATGGTTGAAAACAGCGATGGTTTTGAGTTATCTTCAGGTCTTCTTTAAACACTTACTTCTCTCTAACTTCCAGGCCTTTATAAGCAAGGGGGAATACTCCATTATCCAATGAATACCCAGGTGAGTTTTCTTTTGTGTTGCAGAGGGAGGACATTCCAGTGGGTCAAATGTAAATAGGGCCTTGCCTCTCAAAGCCACAGGTGGTACCAGTTGCAATCTCAGCATAACAATAGGGCGTTTTTGGTAATGTAAACTCTATTCAGAGGTTTAAGCAACAGCTAATCTTAGCAGTTTTGATTATGAAGTAAAATCCGAATGTCTGAGCAGGAGAAATCTATATATTTTATAACTTTCACCTGAGGAATATTTCTGAAATTTAAAATATAGAAGATGCAGACAGCTTGGTTTCAGCTAAAAGCTGTTGTAAGTTAGCATATTCAAAAATTTGCAGGATTTTAAACTTCTTGAGAACTCTATGAACCAATGGTATTGTAGGTTATACATCACAATGGGTATGTTAACTTCCATATTGTAACTTGCAACTATGAAAGCCAAAATCCAAAGTCACAGGGTATAGAAAAAAGCCACCAAAAAGCACTGTACCAAGGAGCATCTCTTCCTAAATTCTTTGACAGCATTTTGTTTAAAATGATTTAAAAGAATCAGAAAGAGTGTTTAGAAAATAAAACACATTTAGCTATGCAAAACAATAGTCCTGCTTCCATCCCAAATATGTTTCAAATCACTTAACCAATGAAAAAGAATATGAGTATTCACAGTTTAAAGACCAACCAAACAAAAAGCACTCAGTGAAATCCCAACATATAAGAAAGTGCTTTCATTTGACTTATCTGCAGACATAAAAATCACAAGGATAAAAGCAAATTTCCACTTGATCACTCCGGTCTACCAAAAATAACTCTTGGAAATAATATTGCTATCTAACCCTAAACATAGTTCACAATTGTCAAACCAAGAACCTTGATGATTTTTATGTTGATTCCTAGGTTTCATGAGAAACGTTTTAATGAAATTGAGCTTTCTCCAAGTAACTTCATGAATGTTCTATCCAAGTAAGTCTGGTCACACAATACCCCAAACAGAAGAGCACACTTCCAATACGTCATCACAGAAAAGTGCTCCGTTTGGAGTTTTGCGCGCTAATATGTCTGAAATGGCTGTTAGGGAAAGGTATTGTGGCTGTGGTTGCAGATAATCTGCTTCTCACCTTGGTCAAACAAGGTGACACTTACATGTTAAAAAACAAGGTTTTAAAGCCGAGATTTTTCTAATAAGGTACAGTGCTCTGCTTTGACTGAGTTGAAAGCATTGAAAGTAGAGGACTGGCCACTCTGATGCTCCTCATTTCATCTGGAAGGTTTAACCCAGTTCCCACATTGCCCAAAACAGGAAGCACTTTCTCACCAGCAATGGAACACAAGATAGTGCTTTGTTTTGGGTCATGTAAATAGGGACAAAAGTATCCAAGATCTTCTCTTATCTGAAAAAAAATGATTTTGATTAGAAAGTATGAAGTGAGGCTTACCTCATGGTTGAAAACAGCGATGGTTTTGAGTTATCTTCAGGTCTTCTTTAAACACTTACTTCTCTCTAACTTCCAGGCCTTTATAAGCAAGGGGGAATACTCCATTATCCAATGAATACCCAGGTAAGTTTTCTTTTGTGTTGCAGAGGGAGGACATTCCAGCGGGTCAAATGTAAATAGGGCCTTGCCTCTCAAAGCCACAGGTGGTACCAGTTGCAATCTCAGCATAACAATAGGGCGTTTTTGGTAATGTAAACTCTATTCAGAGGTTTAAGCAACAGCTAATCTTAGCAGTTTTGATTATGAAGTAAAATCCAAATGTGTGAGCAGGAGAACTCTATATATTTTATACCTTTCACCTGAGGAATATTTCTGAAATTTAAAATATAGAAGATGCAGACTGCTTGGTTTCAGCTAAAAGCTGTTGTAAGTTAGCATATTCAAAAATTTGCAGGATTTTAAACTTCTTGAGAACTCTATGAACCAATGGTATTGTAGGTTATACATCACAATGGGTATGTTAACTTCCATATTGTAACTTGCAACTATGAAAGCCAAAATCCAAAGTCACAGGGTATAGAAAAAAGCCACCAAAAAGCACTGTACCAAGGAGCATCTCTTCCTAAATTCTTTGACAGCATTTTGTTTAAAATGATTTAAAAGAATCAGAAAGAGTGTTTAGAAAATAAAACACATTTAGCTATGCAAAACAATAGTCCTGCTTCCATCCCAAATATGTTTCAAATCACTTAACCAATGAAAAAGAATATGAGTATTCACAGTTTAAAGACCAACCAAACAAAAAGCACTCAGTGAAATCCCAACATATAAGAAAGTGCTTTCATTTGACTTATCTGCAGACATAAAAATCACAAGGATAAAAGCAAATTTCCACTTGATCACTCCGGTCTACCAAAAATAACTCTTGGAAATAATATTGCTATCTAACCCTAAACATAGTTCACAATTGTCAAACCAAGAACCTTGATGATTTTTATGTTGATTCCTAGGTTTCATGAGAAACGTTTTAATGAAATTGAGCTTTCTCCAAGTAACTTCATGAATGTTCTATCCAAGTAAGTCTGGTCACACAATACCCCAAACAGAAGAGCACACTTCCAATACGTCATCACAGAAAAGTGCTCCGTTTGGAGTTTTGCGCGCTAATATGTCTGAAATGGCTGTTAGGGAAAGGCATTGTGGCTGTGGTTGCAGATAATCTGCTTCTCACCTTGGTCAAACAAGGTGACACTTACATGTTAAAAAACAAGGTTTTAAAGCCGAGATTTTTCTAATAAGGTACAGTGCTCTGCTTTGACTGAGTTGAAAGCATTGAAAGTAGAGGACTGGCCACTCTGATGCTCCTCATTTCATCTGGAAGGTTTAACCCAGTTCCCACATTGCCCAAAACAGGAAGCACGTTCTTACCAGCAATGGAACACAAGATAGTGCTTTGTTTTGGGTCATGTAAATAGGGACAAAAGTATCCAAGATCTTCTCTTATCTGAAAAAAAATGATTTTGATTAGAAAGTATGAAGTGAGGCTTACCTCATGGTTGAAAACAGCGATGGTTTTGAGATAACTTCAGGTCTTCTTTAAACACTTACTTCTCTCCAACTTCCAGGCCTTTAAAGAAAGGGGGAATACTCCATTTTCCAATGAATACCCAGGTAAGTTTTCTTTTGTGTTGCAGAGGGAGGACATTCCAGTGGGTCAAATGTAAATAGGGCCTTGCCTCTCAAAGCCACAGGTGGTACCAGTTGCAATCTCAGCATAACAATAGGGCGTTTTTGGTAATGTAAACTCTATTCAGAGGTTTAAGCAACAGCTAATCTTAGCAGTTTTGATTATGAAGTAAAATCCGAATGTGTGTGCAGGAGAACTCTATATATTTTATACCTTTCACCTGAGGAATATTTCTGAAATTTAAAATATAGAAGATGCAGACAGCTTGGTTTCAGCTAAAAGCTGTTGTAAGTTAGCATATTCAAAAATTTGCAGGATTTTAAACTTCTTGAGAACTCTATGAACCAATGGTATTGTAGGTTATACATCCCAATGGGTATGTTAACTTCCATATTGTAACTTGCAACTATGAAAGCCAAAATCCAAAGTCACAGGGTATAGAAAAAAGCCACCAAAAAGCACTGTACCAAGGAGCATCTCTTCCTATATTCTTTGACAGCATTTTGTTTAAAATGATTTAAAAGAATCAGAAAGAGTGTTTAGAAAATAAAACACATTTAGCTATGCAAAGCAATAGTCCTGCTTCCATCCCAAATATGTTTCAAATCACTTAACCAATGAAAAAGAATATGAGTATTCACAGTTTAAAGACCAACCAAACAAAAAGCACTCAGTGAAATCCCAACATATAAGAAAGTGCTTTCATTTGACTTATCTGCAGACATAAAAATCACAAGGATAAAAGCAAATTTCCACTTGATCACTCCGGTCTACCAAAAATAACTCTTGGAAATAATATTGCTATCTAACCCTAAACATAGTTCACAATTGTCAAACCAAGAACCTTGATGATTTTTATGTTGATTCCTAGGTTTCATGAGAAACGTTTTAATGAAATTGAGCTTTCTCCAAGTAACTTCATGAATGTTCTATCCAAGTAAGTCTGGTCACACAATACCCAAAACAGAAGAGCACACTTCCAATACGTCATCACAGAAAAGTGCTCCGTTTGGAGTTTTGCGCGCTAATATGTCTGAAATGGCTGTTAGGGAAAGGTATTGTGGCTGTGGTTGCAGATAATCTGCTTCTCACCTTGGTCAAACAAGGTGACACTTACATGTTAAAAAACAAGGTTTTAAAGCCGAGATTTTTCTAACAAGGTACAGTGCTCTGCTTTGACTGAGTTGAAAGCATTGAGAGTAGAGGACTGGCCACTCTGATGCTCCTCGTTTCATCTGGAAGGTTTAACCCAGTTCCCACATTGCCCAAAACAGGAAGCACTTTCTCACCAGCAATGGAACACAAGATAGTGCTTTGTTTTGGGTCATGTAAATAGGGACAAAAGTATCCAAGATCTTCTCTTATCTGAAAAAAAATGATTTTGATTAGAAAGTATGAAGTGAGGCTTACCTCATGGTTGAAAATAGCGATGGTTTTGAGTTATTTTCAGGTCTTCTTTAAACACTTACTTCTCTCTAACTTCCAGGCCTTTATAAGCAAGGGGGAATACTCCATTATCCAATGAATACCCAGGTAAGTTTTCTTTTGTGTTGCAGAGGGAGGACATTCCAGTGGGTAAATGTAAATAGGGCCTTGCCTCTCAAAGCCACAGGTGGTACCAGTTGCAATCTCAGCATAACAATAGGGCGTTTTTGGTAATGTAAACTCTATTCAGAGGTTTAAGCAACAGCTAATCTTAGCAGTTTTGATTATGAAGTAAAATCCGAATGTGTGAGCAGGAGAACTCCCTATATTTTTTACCTTTCACCTGAGGAATATTTCTGAAATTTAAAATATAGAAGATGCAGACAGCTTGGTTTCAGCTAAAAGCTGTTGTAAGTTAGCATATTCAAAAATTTGCAGGATTTTAAACTTCTTGAGAACTCTATGGACCAATGGTATTGTAGGGTATACATCCCAATGGGTATGTTAACTTCCATATTGTAACTTGCAACTATGAAAGCCAAAATCCAAAGTCACAGGGTATAGAAAAAAGCCACCAAAAAGCACTGTACCAAGGAGCATCTCTTCCTAAATTCTTTGACAGCATTTTGTTTAAAATGATTTAAAAGAATCAGAAAGAGTGTTTAGAAAATAAAACACATTTAGCTATGCAAAGCAATATTCCTACTTCCATCCCAAATATGTTTCAAATCACTTAACCAATGAAAAAGAATATGAGTATTCACAGTTTAAAGACCAACCAAACAAAAAGCACTCAGTGAAATCCCAACATATAAGAAAGTGCTTTCATTTGACTTATCTGCAGACATAAAAATCACAAGGATAAAAGCAAATTTCCACTTGATCACTCCGGTCTACCAAAAATAACTCGTGGAAATAATATTGCTATCTAACCCTAAACATAGTTCACAATTGTCAAACCAAGAACCTTGATGATTTTTATGTTGATTCCTAGGTTTCATGAGAAACGTTTTAATGAAATTGAGCTTTCTCCAAGTAACTTCATGAATGTTCTATCCAAGTAAGTCTGGTCACACAATACCCCAAACAGAAGAGCACACTTCCAATACGTCATCACAGAAAAGTGCTCCGTTTGGAGTTTTGCACGCTAATATGTCTGAAATGGCTGTTAGGGAAAGGCATTGTGGCTGTGGTTGCAGATAATCTGCTTCTCACCTTGGTCAAACAAGGTGACACTTACATGTTAAAAAACAAGGTTTTAAAGCCGAGATTTTTCTAATAAGGTAAAGTGCTCTGCTTTGACTGAGTTGAAAGCATTGAAAGTATAGGACTGGCCACTCTGATGCTCCTCATTTCATCTGGAAGGTTTAACCCAGTTCCCACATTGCCCAAAACAGGAAGCACGTTCTCACCAGCAATGGAACACAAGATAGTGCTTTGTTTTGGGTCATGTAAATAGGGACAAAAGTATCCAAGATCTTCTCTTATCTGAAAAAAAATGATTTTGATTAGAAAGTATGAAGTGAGGCTTACCTCATGGTTGAAAACAGCGATGGTTTTGAGTTATCTTCAGGTCTTCTTTAAACACTTACTTCTCTCTAACTTCCAGGCCTTTATAAGCAAGGGGGAATACTCCATTATCCAATGAATACCCAGGTAAGTTTTCTTTTGTGTTGCAGAGGGAGGACATTCCAGTGGGTCAAATGTAAATAGGGCCTTGCCTCTCAAAGCCACAGGTGGTACCAGTTGCAATCTCAGCATAACAATAGGGCGTTTTTGGTAATGTAAACTCTATTCAGAGGTTTAAGCAACAGCTAATCTTAGCAGTTTTGATTATGAAGTAAAATCGGAATGTGTGAGCAGGAGAACTCTATATATTTTATACCTTTCACCTGAGGAATATTTCTGAAATTTAAAAAATAGAAGATGCAGACAGCTTGGTTTCAGCTAAAAGCTGTTGTAAGTTAGCATATTCAAAAATTTGCAGGATTTTAAACTTCTTGAGAACTCTATGAACCAATGGTATTGTAGCTTATACATCCCAATGGGTATGTTAAATTCCATATTGTAACTTGCAACTATGAAAGCCAAAATCCAAAGTCACAGGGTATAGAAAAAAGCCACCAAAAAGCACTGTACCAAGGAGCATCTCTTCCTAAATTCTTTGACAGCATTTTGTTTAAAATGATTTAAAAAAATCAGAAAGAGTGTTTAGAAAATAAAACACATTTAGCTATGCAAAGCAATAGTCCTACTTCCATCCCAAATATGTTTCAAATCACTTAACCAATGAAAAAGAATATGAGTATTCACAGTTTAAAGACCAACCAAACAAAAAGCACTCAGTGAAATCCCAACATATAAGAAAGTGCTTTCATTTGACTTATCTGCAGACATAAAAATCACAAGGATAAAAGCAAATTTCCACTTGATCACTCCGGTCTACCAAAAATAACTCTTGGAAATAATATTGCTATCTAACCCTAAACATAGTTCACAATTGTCAAACCAAGAACCTTGATGATTTTAATGTTGATTCCTAGGTTTCATGAGAAACGTTTTAATGAAATTGAGCTTTCTCCAAGTAACTTCATGAATGTTCTATCCAAGTAAGTCTGGTCACACAATACCCCAAACAGAAGAGCACACTTCCAATACGTCATCACAGAAAAGTGCTCCGTTTGGAGTTTTGCACGCTAATATGTCTGAAATGGCTGTTAGGGAAAGGCATTGTGGCTGTGGTTGCAGATAATCTGCTTCTCACCTTGGTCAAACAAGGTGACACTTACATGTTAAAAAACAAGGTTTTAAAGCCGAGATTTTTCTAACAAGGTACAGTGCTCTGCTTTGACTGAGTTGAAAGCATTGAGAGTAGAGGACTGGCCACTCTGATGCTCCTCGTTTCATCTGGAAGGTTTAACCCAGTTCCCACATTGCCCAAAACAGGAAGCACTTTCTCACCAGCAATGGAACACAAGATAGTGCTTTGTTTTGGGTCATGTAAATAGTGACAAAAGTATCCAAGATCTTCTCTTATCTGAAAAAAAATAATTTTGATTAGAAAGTATGAAGTGAGGCTTACCTCATGGTTGAAAACAGCGATGGTTTTGAGTTATCTTCAGGTCTTCTTTAAACACTTACTTCTCTCTAACTTCCAGGCCTTTATAAGCAAGGGGGAATACTCCATTATCCAATGAATACCCAGGTAAGTTTTCATATGTGTTGCAGAGGGAGGACATTCCAGTGGGTAAATGTAAATAGGGCCTTGCCTCTCAAAGCCACAGGTGGTACCAGTTGCAATCTCAGCATAACAATAGGGCGTTTTTGGTAATGTAAACTCTATTCAGAGGTTTAAGCAACAGCTAATCTTAGCAGTTTTGATTATGAAGTAAAATCCGAATGTGTGAGCAGGAGAACTCTATATATTTTATACCTTTCACCTGAGGAATATTTCTGAAATTTAAAATATAGAAGATGCAGACAGCTTGGTTTCAGCTAAAAGCTGTTGCAAGTTAGCATATTCAAAAATTTGCAGGATTTTAAACTTCTGGAGAACTCTATGAACCAATGGTATTGTAGGTTATACATCCCAATGGGTATGTAAACTTCCATATTGTAACTTGCAACTATGAAAGCCAAAATCCAAAGTCACAGGGTATAGAAAAAAGCCACCAAAAAGCACTGTACCAAGGAGCATCTCTTCCTAAATTCTTTGACAGCATTTTGTTTAAAATGATTTAAAAGAATCAGAAAGTGTGTTTAGAAAATAAAACACATTTAGCTATGCAAAGCAATAGTCCTGCTTCCATCCCAAATATGTTTCAAATCACTTAACCAATTAAAAAGAATATGAGTATTCACAGTTTAAAGACCAACCAAACAAAAAGCACTCAGTGAAATCCCAACATATAAGAAAGTGCTTTCATTTGACTTATCTGCAGACATAAAAATCACAAGGATAAAAGCAAATTTCCACTTGATCACTCCGGTCTACCAAAAATAACTCTTGGAAATAATATTGCTATCTAACACTAAACATAGTTCACAAATGTCAAACCAAGAACCTTGATGATTTTTATGTTGATTCCTAGGTTTCATGAGAAACGTTTTAATGAAATTGAGCTTTCTCCAAGTAACTTCATGAATGTTCTATCCAAGTAAGTCTGGTCACACAATACCCCAAACAGAAGAGCACACTTCCAATACGTCATCACAGAAAAGTGCTCCGTTTGGAGTTTTGCGCGCTAATATGTCTGAAATGGCTGTTAGGGAAAGGAATTGTGGCTGTGGTTGCAGATAATCTGCTTCTCACCTTGGTCAAACAAGGTGACACTTACATGTTAAAAAACAAGGTTTTAAAGCCGAGATTTTTCTAATAAGGTACAGTGCTCTGCTTTGACTGAGTTGAAAGCATTGAATGTAGAGGACTGGCCACTCTGATGCTCCTCATTTCATCTGGAAGGTTTAACCCAGTTCCCACATTGCCCAAAACAGGAAGCACTTTCTCACCAGCAATGGAACACAAGATAGTGCTTTGTTTTGGGTCATGTAAATAGGGACAAAAGTATCCAAGATCTTCTCTTATCTGAAAAAAAATGATTTTGATTAGAAAGTATGAAGTGAGGCTTACCTCATGGTTGAAAACAGCGATGGTTTTGAGTTATCTTCAGGTCTTCTTTAAACACTTACTTCTCTCTAACTTCCAGGCCTTTATAAGCAAGGGGGAATACTCCATTATCCAATGAATACCCAGGTAAGTTTTCTTTTGTGTTGCAGAGGGAGGACATTCCAGTGGGTAAATGTAAATAGGGCCTTGCCTCTCAAAGCCACAGGTGGTACCAGTTGCAATCTCAGCATAACAATAGGGCGTTTTTCTAATGTAAACTCTATTCAGAGGTTTAAGCAACAGCTAATCTTAGCAGTTTTGATTATGAAGTAAAATCGGAATGTGTGAGCAGGAGAACTCTATATATTTTATACCTTTCACCTGAGGAATATTTCTGAAATTTAAAATATAGAAGATGCAGACAGCTTGGTTTCAGCTAAAAGCTGTTGTAAGTTAGCATATTCAAAAATTTGCAGGATTTTAAACTTCTTGAGAACTCTATGAACCAATGGTATTGTAGCTTATACATCCCAATGGGTATGTTAAATTCCATATTGTAACTTGCAACTATGAAAGCCAAAATCCAAAGTCACAGGGTATAGAAAAAAGCCACCAAAAAGCACTGTACCAAGGAGCATCTCTTCCTAAATTCTTTGACAGCATTTTGTTTAAAATGATTTAAAAGAATCAGAAAGAGTGTTTAGAAAATAAAACACATTTAGCTATGCAAAACAATAGTCCTGCTTCCATCCCAAATATGTTTCAAATCACTTAACCAATGAAAAAGAATATGAGTATTCACAGTTTAAAGACCAACCAAACAAAAAGCACTCAGTGAAATCCCAACATATAAGAAAGTGCTTTCATTTGACTTATCTGCAGACATAAAAATCACAAGGATAAAAGCAAATTTCCACTTGATCACTCCGGTCTACCAAAAATAACTCTTGGAAATAATATTGCTATCTAACCCTAAACATAGTTCACAATTGTCAAACCAAGAACCTTGATGATTTTTATGTTGATTCCTAGGTTTCATGAGAAACGTTTTAATGAAATTGAGCTTTCTCCAAGTAACTTCATGAATGTTCTATCCAAGTAAGTCTGGTCACACAATACCCCAAACAGAAGAGCACACTTCCAATACGTCATCACAGAAAAGTGCTCCGTTTGGAGTTTTGCGCGCTAATATGTCTGAAATGGCTGTTAGGGAAAGGCATTGTGGCTGTGGTTGCAGATAATCTGCTTCTCACCTTGGTCAAACAAGGTGACACTTACATGTTAAAAAACAAGGTTTTAAAGCCGAGATTTTTCTAATAAGGTACAGTGCTCTGCTTTGACTGAGTTGAAAGCATTGAAAGTAGAGGACTGGCCACTCTGATGCTCCTCATTTCATCTGGAAGGTTTAACCCAGTTCCCACATTGCCCAAAACAGGAAGCACGTTCTTACCAGCAATGGAACACAAGATAGTGCTTTGTTTTGGGTCATGTAAATAGGGACAAAAGTATCCAAGATCTTCTCTTATCTGAAAAAAAATGATTTTGATTAGAAAGTATGAAGTGAGGCTTACCTCATGGTTGAAAACAGCGATGGTTTTGAGTTATCTTCAGGTCTTCTTTAAACACTTACTTCTCTCTAACTTCCAGGCCTTTATAAGCAAGGGGGAATACTCCATTATCCAATGAATACCCAGGTAAGTTTTCTTTTGTGTTGCAGAGGGAGGACATTCCAGTGGGTCAAATGTAAATAGGGCCTTGCCTCTCAAAGCCACAGGTGGTACCAGTTGCAATCTCAGCATAACAATAGGGCGTTTTTGGTAATGTAAACTCTATTCAGAGGTTTAAGCAACAGCTAATCTTAGCAGTTTTGATTATGAAGTAAAATCCGAATGTGTGAGCAGGAGAACTCTATATATTTTATACCTTTCACCTGAGGAATATTTCTGAAATTTAAAATATAGAAGATGCAGACAGCTTGGTTTCAGCTAAAAGCTGTTGTAAGTTAGCATATTCAAAAATTTGCAGGATTTTAAACTTCTTGAGAACTCTATGAACCAATGGTATTGTAGGTTATACATCCCAATGGGTATGTTAACTTCCATATTGTAACTTGCAACTATGAAAGCCAAAATCCAAAGTCACAGGGTATAGAAAAAAGCCACCAAAAAGCACTGTACCAAGGAGCATCTCTTCCTAAATTCTTTGACAGCATTTTGTTTAAAATGATTTAAAAGAATCAGAAAGAGTGTTTAGAAAATAAAACACATTTAGCTATGCAAAGCAATAGTCCTGCTTCCATCCCAAATATGTTTCAAATCACTTAACCAATGAAAAAGAATATGAGTATTCACAGTTTAAAGACCAACCAAACAAAAAGCACTCAGTGAAATCCCAACATATAAGAAAGTGCTTTCATTTGACTTATCTGCAGACATAAAAATCACAAGGATAAAAGCAAATTTCCACTTGATCACTCCGGTCTACCAAAATTAACTCTTGGAAATAATATTGCTATCTAACCCTAAACATAGTTCACAATTGTCAAACCAAGAACCTTGATGATTTTTATGTTGATTCCTAGGTTTCATGAGAAACGTTTTAATGAAATTGAGCTTTCTCCAAGTAACTTCATGAATGTTCTATCCAAGTAAGTCTGGTCACACAATACCCCAAACAGAAGAGCACACTTCCAATACGTCATCACAGAAAAGTGCTCCGTTTGGAGTTTTGCACGCTAATATGTCTGAAATGGCTGTTAGGGAAAGGCATTGTGGCTGTGGTTGCATATAATCTGCTTCTCACCTTGGTCAAACAAGGTGACACTTACATGTTAAAAAACAAGGTTTTAAAGCCGAGATTTTTCTAACAAGGTACAGTGCTCTGCTTTGACTGAGTTGAAAGCATTGAGAGTAGAGGACTGGCCACTCTGATGCTCCTCGTTTCATCTGGAAGGTTTAACCCAGTTCCCACATTGCCCAAAACAGGAAGCACTTTCTCACCAGCAATGGAACACAAGATCGTGCTTTGTTTTGGGTCATGTAAATAGGGACAAAAGTATCCAAGATCTTCTCTTATCTGAAAAAAAATTATTTTGATTAGAAAGTATGAAGTGAGGCTTACCTCATGGTTGAAAACAGTGATGGTTTTGAGTTATCTTCAGGTCTTCTTTAAACACTTACTTCTCTCTAACTTCCAGGCCTTTATAAGCAAGGGGGAATACTCCATTATCCAATGAATACCCAGGTAAGTTTTCTTTTGTGTTGCAGAGGGAGGACATTCCAGTGGGTCAAATGTAAATAGGGCCTTGCCTCTCAAAGCCACAGGTGGTACCAGTTGCAATCTCAGCATAACAATAGGGCGTTTTTGGTAATGTAAACTCTATTCAGAGGTTTAAGCAACAGCTAATTTTAGCAGTTTTGATTATGAAGTAAAATCCGAATGTGTGAGCAGGAGAACTCTATATATTTTATACCTTTCACCTGAGGAATATTTCTGAAATTTAAAATATAGAAGATGCAGACAGCTTGGTTTCAGCTAAAAGCTGTTGTAAGTTAGCATATTCAAAAATTTGCAGGATTTTAAACTTCTTGAGAACTCTATGAACCAATGGTATTGTAGGGTATACATCCCAATGGGTATGTTAACTTCCATATTGTAACTTGCAACTATGAAAGCCAAAATCCAAAGTCACAGGGTATAGAAAAAAGCCACCAAAAAGCACTGTACCAAGGAGCATCTCTTCCTAAATTCTTTGACAGCATTTTGTTTAAAATGATTTAAAAGAATCAGAAAGAGTGTTTAGAAAATAAAACACATTTAGCTATGCAAAGCAATAGTCCTGCTTCCATCCCAAATATGTTTCAAATCACTTAACCAATGAAAAAGAATATGAGTATTCACAGTTTAAAGACCAACCAAACAAAAAGCACTCAGTGAAATCCCAACATATAAGAAAGTGCTTTCATTTGACTTATCTGCAGACATAAAAATCACAAGGATAGAAGCAAATTTCCACTTGATCACTCCGGTCTACCAAAAATAACTCTTGGAAATAATATTGCTATCTAACCCTAAACATAGTTCACAATTGTCAAACCAAGAACCTTGATGATTTTTATGTTGATTCCTAGGTTTCATGAGAAACGTTTTAATGAAATTGAGCTTTCTCCAAGTAACTTCATGAATGTTCTATCCAAGTAAGTCTGGTCACACAATACCCCAAACAGAAGAGCACACTTCCAATACGTCATCACAGAAAAGTGCTCCGTTTTGAGTTTTGCGCGCTAATATGTCTGAAATGGCTGTTAGGGAAAGGCATTGTGGCTATGGTTGCAGATAATCTGCTTCTCACCTTGGTCAAACAAGGTGACACTTACATGTTAAAAAACAAGGTTTTAAAGCCGAGATTTTTCTAATAAGGTACAGTGCTCTGCTTTGACTGAGTTGAAAGCATTGAAAGTAGAAGACTGGCCATTCTGATGCTCCTCATTTCATCTGGAAGGTTTAACCCAGTTCCCACATTGCCCAAAACAGGAAGCACTTTCTCACCAGCAATGGAACACAAGATAGTGCTTTGTTTTGGGTCATGTAAATAGGGACAAAAGTATCCAAGATCTTCTCTTATCTGAAAAAAAATGATTTTGATTAGAAAGTATGAAGTGAGGCTTACCTCATGGTTGAAAACAGCGATGGTTTTGAGTTATCTTCAGGTCTTCTTTAAACACTTACTTCTCTCTAACTTCCAGGCCTTTATAAGCAAGGGGGAATCCTCCATTATCCAATGAATACCCAGGTAATTTTTCTTTTGTGTTGCAGAGGAAGGACATTCCAGTGGGTCAAATGTAAATAGGGCCTTGCCTCTCAAAGCCACAGGTGGTACCAGTTGCAATCTCAGCATAACAATAGGGCGTTTTTGGTAATGTAAACTCTATTCAGAGGTTTAAGCAACAGCTAATCTTAGCAGTTTTGATTATGAAGTAAAATCCGAATGTGTGAGCAGGAGAACTCTATATATTTTATACCTTTCACCTGAGGAATATTTCTGTGAATTTAAAATATAGAAGATGCAGACAGCTTGGTTTCAGCTAAAAGCTGTTGTAAGTTAGCATATTCAAAAATTTGAAGGATTTTAAACTTCTTGAGAACTCTATGAACCAATGGTATTGTAGGTTATACATCCCAATGGGTATGTTAATTTCCATATTGTAACTTGTAACAATGAAAGCCAAAATCCAAAGTCACAGGGTATAGAAAAAAGCCACCAAAAAGCACTGTACCAAGGAGCATCTCTTCCTAAATTCTTTGACAGCATTTTGTTTAAAATGATTTAAAAGAATCAGAAAGAGTGTTTAGAAAATAAAACACATTTAGCTATGCAAAGCAATAGTCCTGCTTCCATCCCAAATATGTTTCAAATCACTTAACCAATGAAAAAGAATATGAGTATTCACAGTTTAAAGACCAACCAAACAAAAAGCACTCAGTGAAATCCCAACATATAAGAAAGTGCTTTCATTTGACTTATCTGCAGACATAAAAATCACAAGGATAAAAGCAAATTTCCACTTGATCACTCCGGTCTACCAAAAATAACTCTTGGAAATAATATTGCTATCTAACCCTAAACATAGTTCACAATTGTCAAACCAAGAACCTTGATGATTTTTATGTTGATTCCTAGGTTTCATGAGAAACGTTTTAATGAAATTGAGCTTTCTCCAAGTAACTTCATGAATGTTCTATCCAAGTAAGTCTGGTCACACAATACCCCAAACAGAAGAGCACACTTCCAATACGTCATCACAGAAAAGTGCTCCGTTTGGAGTTTTGCACGCTAATATGTCTGAAATGGCTGTTAGGGAAAGGCATTGTGGCTGTGGTTGCAGATAATCTGCTTCTCACCTTGGTCAAACAAGGTGACACTTACATGTTAAAAAACAAGGTTTTAAAGCCGAGATTTTTCTAACAAGGTACAGTGCTCTGCTTTGACTGAGTTGAAAGCATTGAGAGTAGAGGACTGGCCACTCTGATGCTCCTCGTTTCATCTGGAAGGTTTAACCCAGTTCCCACATTGCCCAAAACAGGAAGCACTTTCTCACCAGCAATGGAACACAAGATAGTGCTTTGTTTTGGGTCATGTAAATAGGGACAAAAGTATCCAAGATCTTCTCTTATCTGAAAAAAAATGATTTTGATTAGAAAGTATGAAGTGAGGCTTACCTCATGGTTGAAAACAGCGATGGTTTTGAGTTATCTTCAGGTCTTCTTTAAACACTTACTTCTCTCTAACTTCCAGGCCTTTATAAGCAAGGGGGAATACTCCATTATCCAATGAATACCCAGGTAAGTTTTCTTTTGTGTTGCAGAGGGAGGACATTCCAGTGGGTCAAATGTAAATAGGGCCTTGCCTCTCAAAGCCACAGGTGGTACCAGTTGCAATCTCAGCATAACAATAGGGCATTTTTGGTAATGTAAACTCTATTCAGAGGTTTAAGCAACAGCTAATCTTAGCAGTTTTGATTATGAAGTAAAATCGGAATGTGTGAGCACGAGAACTCTATATATTTTATACCTTTCACCTTAGGAATATTTCTGAAATTTAAAATATAGAAGATGCAGACAGCTTGGTTTCAGCTAAAAGCTGTTGTAAGTTAGCATATTCAAAAATTTGCAGGATTTTAAACTTCTTGAGAACTCTATGGACCAATGGTATTGTAGGTTATACATCCCAATGGGTATGTTAACTTCCATATTGTAACTTGCAACTATGAAAGCCAAAATCCAAAGTCACAGGGTATAGAAAAAAGCCACCAAAAAGCACTGTACCAAGGAGCATCTCTTCCTAAATTCTTTGACAGCATTTTGTTTAAAATGATTTAAAAGAATCAGAAAGAGTGTTTAGAAAATAAAACACATTTAGCTATGCAAAGCAATAGTCCTACTTCCATCCCAAATATGTTTCAAATCACTTAACCAATGAAAAAGAATATGAGTATTCACAGTTTAAAGACCAACCAAACAAAAAGCACTCAGTGAAATCCCAACATATAAGAAAGTGCTTTCATTTGACTTATCTGCAGACATAAAAATCACAAGGATAAAAGCAAATTTCCACTTGATCACTCCGGTCTACCAAAAATAACTCTTGGAAATAATATTGCTATCTAACCCTAAACATAGTTCACAATTGTCAAACCAAGAACCTTGATGATTTTTATGTTGATTCCTAGGTTTCATGAGAAACGTTTTAATGAAATTGAGCTTTCTCCAAGTAACTTCATGAATGTTCTATCCAAGTAAGTCTGGTCACACAATACCCCAAACAGAAGAGCACACTTCCAATACGTCATCACAGAAAAGTGCTCCGTTTGGAGTTTTGCGCGCTAATATGTCTGAAATGGCTGTTAGGGAAAGGCATTGTGGCTGTGGTTGCAGATAATCTGCTTCTCACCTTGGTCAAACAAGGTGACACTTACATGTTAAAAAACAAGGTTTTAAAGCCGAGATTTTTCTAACAAGGTACAGTGCTCTGCTTTGACTGAGTTGAAAGCATTGAGAGTAGAGGACTGGCCACTCTGATGCTCCTCGTTTCATCTGGAAGGTTTAACCCAGTTCCCACATTGCCCAAAACAGGAAGCACTTTCTCACCAGCAATGGAACACAAGATCGTGCTTTGTTTTGGGTCATGTAAATAGGGACAAAAGTATCCAAGATCTTCTCTTATCTGAAAAAAAATGATTTTGATTAGAAAGTATGAAGTGAGGCTTACCTCATGGTTGAAAACAGTGATGGTTTTGAGTTATCTTCAGGTCTTCTTTAAACACTTACTTCTCTCTAACTTCCAGGCCTTTATAAGCAAGGGGGAATACTCCATTATCCAATGAATACCCAGGTAAGTTTTCTTTTGTGTTGCAGAGGGAGGACATTCCAGTGGGTCAAATGTAAATAGGGCCTTGCCTCTCAAAGCCACAGGTGGTACCAGTTGCAATCTCAGCATAACAATAGGGCGTTTTTGGTAATGTAAACTCTATTCAGAGGTTTAAGCAACAGCTAATTTTAGCAGTTTTGATTATGAAGTAAAATCCGAATGTGTGAGCAGGAGAACTCTATATATTTTATACCTTTCACCTGAGGAATATTTCTGAAATTTAAAATATAGAAGATGCAGACAGCTTGGTTTCAGCTAAAAGCTGTTGTAAGTTAGCATATTCAAAAATTTGCAGGATTTTAAACTTCTTGAGAACTCTATGAACCAATGGTATTGTAGGGTATACATCCCAATGGGTATGTTAACTTCCATATTGTAACTTGCAACTATGAAAGCCAAAATCCAAAGTCACAGGGTATAGAAAAAAGCCACCAAAAAGCACTGTACCAAGGAGCATCTCTTCCTAAATTCTTTGACAGCATTTTGTTTAAAATGATTTAAAAGAATCAGAAAGAGTGTTTAGAAAATAAAACACATTTAGCTATGCAAAGCAATAGTCCTGCTTCCATCCCAAATATGTTTCAAATCACTTAACCAATGAAAAAGAATATGAGTATTCACAGTTTAAAGACCAACCAAACAAAAAGCACTCAGTGAAATCCCAACATATAAGAAAGTGCTTTCATTTGACTTATCTGCAGACATAAAAATCACAAGGATGAAAGCAAATTTCCACTTGATCACTCCGGTCTACCAAAAATAACTCTTGGAAATAATATTGCTATCTAACCCTAAACATAGTTCACAATTGTCAAACCAAGAACCTTGATGATTTTTATGTTGATTCCTAGGTTTCATGAGAAACGTTTTAATGAAATTGAGCTTTCTCCAAGTAACTTCATGAATGTTCTATCCAAGTAAGTCTGGTCACACAATACCCCAAACAGAAGAGCACACTTCCAATACGTCATCACAGAAAAGTGCTCCGTTTGGAGTTTTGCGCGCTAATATGTCTGAAATGGCTGTTAGGGAAAGGCATTGTGGCTATGGTTGCAGATAATCTGCTTCTCACCTTGGTCAAACAAGGTGACACTTACATGTTAAAAAACAAGGTTTTAAAGCCGAGATTTTTCTAATAAGGTACAGTGCTCTGCTTTGACTGAGTTGAAAGCATTGAAAGTAGAGGACTGGCCATTCTGATGCTCCTCATTTCATCTGGAAGGTTTAACCCAGTTCCCACATTGCCCAAAACAGGAAGCACTTTCTCACCAGCAATGGAACACAAGATAGTGCTTTGTTTTGGGTCATGTAAATAGGGACAAAAGTATCCAAGATCTTCTCTTATCTGAAAAAAAATTATTTTGATTAGAAAGTATGAAGTGAGGCTTACCTCATGGTTGAAAACAGCGATGGTTTTGAGTTATCTTCAGGTCTTCTTTAAACACTTACTTCTCTCTAACTTCCAGGCCTTTATAAGCAAGGGGGAATACTCCATTTTCCAATGAATACCCAGGTAAGTTTTCTTTTGTGTTGCAGAGGGAGGACATTCCAGTGGGTCAAATGTAAATAGGGCCTTGCCTCTCAGAGCCACAGGTGGTACCAGTTGCAATCTCAGCATAACAATAGGGCGTTTTTGGTAATGTAAACTCTATTCAGAGGTTTAAGCAACAGCTAATCTTAGCAGTTTTGATTATGAAGTAAAATCCGAATGTGTGAGCAGGAGAACTCTATATATTTTATACCTTTCACCTGAGGAATATTTCGGAAATTTAAAATATAGAAGATGCAGACAGCTTGGTTTCAGCTAAAAGCTGTTGTAAGTTAGCATATTCAAAAATTTGCAGGATTTTAAACTTCTTGAGAACTCTATGAACCAATGGTATTGTAGGTTATACATCCCAATGGGTATGTTAATTTCCATATTGTAGCTTGTAACTATGAAAGCCAAAATCCAAAGTCACAGGGTATAGAAAAAAGCACCAAAAAGCACTGTACCAAGGAGCATCTCTTCCTAAATTCTTTGACAGCATTTTGTTTAAAATGATTTAATAGAATCAGAAAGAGTGTTTAGAAAATAAAACACATTTAGCTATGCAAAGCAATAGTCCTGCTTCCATCCCAAATATGTTTCAAATCACTTAACCAATGAAAAAGAATATGAGTATTCACAGTTTAAAGACCAACCAAACAAAAAGCACTCAGTGAAATCCCAACATATAAGAAAGTGCTTTCATTTGACTTATCTGCAGACATAAAAATCACAAGGATAAAAGCAAATTTCCACTTGATCACTCCGGTCTACCAAAAATAACTCTTGGAAATAATATTGCTATCTAACCCTAAACATAGTTCACAATTGTCAAACCAAGAACCTTGATGATTTTTATGTTGATTCCTAGGTTTCATGAGAAACGTTTTAATGAAATTGAGCTTTCTCCAAGTAACTTCATGAATGTTCTATCCAAGTAAGTCTGGTCACACAATACCCCAAACAGAAGAGCACACTTCCAATACGTCATCACAGAAAAGTGCTCCGTTTGGAGTTTTGCACGCTAATATGTCTGAAATGGCTGTTAGGAAAAGGCATTGTGGCTGTGGTTGCAGATAATCTGCTTCTCACCTTGGTCAAACAAGGTGGCACTTACATGTTAAAAAACAAGGTTTTAAAGCCGAGATTTTTCTAACAAGGTACAGTGCTCTGCTTTGACTGAGTTGAAAGCATTGAGAGTAGAGGACTGGCCACTCTGATGCTCCTCATTTCATCTGGAAGGTTTAACCCAGTTCCCACATTGCCCAAAACAGGAAGCACTTTCTCACCAGCAATGGAACACAAGATAGTGCTTTGTTTTGGGTCATGTAAATAGGGACAAAAGTATCCAAGATCTTCTCTTATCTGAAAAAAAATGATTTTGATTAGAAAGTATGAAGTGAGGCTTACCTCATGGTTGAAAACAGCGATGGTTTTGAGTTATCTTCAGGTCTTCTTTAAACACTTACTTCTCTCTAACTTCCAGGCCTTTATAAGCAAGGGGGAATCCTCCATTATCCAATGAATACCCAGGTAATTTTTCTTTTGTGTTGCAGAGGGAGGACATTCCAGTGGGTCAAATGTAAATAGGGCCTTGCCTCTCAAAGCCACAGGTGGTACCAGTTGCAATCTCAGCATAACAATAGGGCGTTTTTGGTAATGTAAACTCTATTCAGAGGTTTAAGCAACAGCTAATCTTAGCAGTTTTGATTATGAAGTAAAATCGGAATGTGTGAGCAGGAGAACTCTATATATTTTATACCTTTCACCTGAGGAATATTTCTGAAATTTAAAATATAGAAGATGCAGACAGCTTGGTTTCAGCTAAAAGCTGTTGTAAGTTAGCATATTCAAAAATTTGCAGGATTTTAAACTTCTTGAGAACTCTATGAACCAATGGTATTGTAGGTTATACATCCCAATGGGTATGTTAACTTCCATATTGTAACTTGCAACTATGAAAGCCAAAATCCAAAGTCACAGGGTATAGAAAAAAGCCACCAAAAAGCACTGTACCAAGGAGCATCTCTTCCTAAATTATTTGACAGCATTTTGTTTAAAATGATTTAAAAGAATCAGAAAGAGTGTTTAGAAAATAAAACACATTTAGCTATGCAAAGCAATAGTCCTGCTTCCATCCCAAATATGTTTCAAATCACTTAAACCAATGAAAAAGAATATGAGTATTCACAGTTTAAAGACCAACCAAACAAAAAGCACTCAGTGAAATCCCAACATATAAGAAAGTGCTTTCATTTGACTTATCTGCAGACATAAAAATCACAAGGATAAAAGCAAATTTCCACTTGATCACTCCGGTCTACCAAAAATAACTCTTGGAAATAATATTGCTATCTAACTTTAAACATAGTTCACAATTGTCAAACCAAGAACCTTGATGATTTTTATGTTGATTCCTAGGTTTCATGAGAAACGTTTTAATGAAATTGAGCTTTCTCCAAGTAACTTCATGAATGTTCTATCCAAGTAAGTCTGGTCACACAATACCCCAAACAGAAGAGCACACTTACAATACGTCATCACAGAAAAGTGCTCCGTTTGGAGTTTTGCGTGCTAATATGTCTGAAATGGCTGTTAGGGAAAGGCATTGTGGCTGTGGTTGCAGATAATCTGCTTCTCACCTTGGTCAAACAAGGTGACACTTACATGTTAAAAAACAAGGTTTTAAAGCCGAGGTTTTTCTAATAAGGTACAGTGCTCTGCTTTGACTGAGTTGAAAGCATTGAATGTAGAGGACTGGCCACTCTGATGCTCCTCATTTCATCTGGAAGGTTTAACCCAGTTCCCACATTGCCCAAAACAGGAAGCACTTTCTCACCAGCAATGGAACACAAGATAGTGTGTCAGGGCTCCCAGGTGTGACCAGAGATGTGTGACTGACGCAGGGAAACGCAGACCTCAGATATGTTATAAACAATATAATTTATTAACACTAACAATACAAACATAAACGCAGTGCAATACTAAAACATAATACAGTGCAAACAAACCAAACCAACTACCCACAGATAACAGTACATACAAGCAAGCGTCGTCAGGCAGGCCGGGTCAATATCAATAGGGCAGGTAGGTACAGGGGGAGCAAGTGGAGATTGGTCAGGGTCACAAGCCAGGGATCAGAACAGGTAGCAAGCAGCGTGGTACAGAGGGTCAGACAGAGGGATGGTCAGGAGCGAGCCGGGATCGGAGCAGGAGAAGTCAGCAGCGGTTCAGAAACAGGATGCAGGACAGAAACAGGATGCAGGGCCCAGGACAAACACACACCAAGGCAGAGTCTGTGGGTCTGGCCATCCCTTAAATACCCCAGCATAATCAGTTACAGGTGTTAGCTGGCTGCAAAGTTGAGTCTCTGATTGCTGGGAACACCCGCTGGCCAGCCCTGGTACTGCAGATCAAAAGGCAGGTGAGTCCCACCATAGCTGGCCAGTCCATTCCTGACAGTACCCCCCCCTCAAGGAGCGGCCTCAGGACACTCCAAACAGTCCTAGCTGGGAAAAATGTTCCACCGCCCGGGTCTGGTAACTGGCGGGATATCAAAGACTGGCACACCGGGCAGGACTCCGGGCAGCGGTACACCGGGCAGAGGCACATCGGGCTGGACTCCGGGCAGAGGCACATCGGGCTGGACTCCGGGCAGAGGCACATCGGGCTGGACTCCGGGCAGAGGCACATCGGGCTGGACTCCGGGCAGAGGCACATTGGGCTGGACTCCGGGCAGAGGCACATCGGGCTGGACTCCGGGCAGAGGCACACCGGGCTGGACTCCGGGCAGAGGCACATCGGGCTGGACTCCGGGCAGAGGCACATCGGGCAGAGGCACATCGGGCTGGACTCCGGGCAGAGGCACATCGGGCAGGACCCCGGGCAGAGGCACATCGGGCATGACCCCGGGCAGAGGCACATCGGGCTACCAGGCGAAGCAGCAGGCAGCGGGCCACCAGGCGGAACTACAGGTCTCGGGCCCTCAGGCGGAGCGGCGGGCGCCAGACCCCCAGGCGGGGCGACAGGCCTCGGGCCCCCAGGCGGAGCGGCGGGCGCCGGACCCCCAGGCGGAACTACAGGTCTCGGGCCCTCAGGCGGAGCGGCGGGCGCCGGACCCCCAGGCGGGGCGACAGGCATCGGACCCCCAGGCGGGGCGACAGGCATCGGACCCCCAGGCGGGGCGACAGGCATCGGACCCCCAGGCGGGGCGACGGGCATCGGACCCCCAGGCGGGGCGACGGGCCTCGGACCCCCAGGCGGGGCGACGGGCCTCGGACCCCCAGGCGGGGCGACGGGCCTCGGACCCCCAGGCGGGGCGACGGGCCTCGGACCCCCAGGCGGGGCGACGGGCCTCGGACCCCCAGGCGGGGCGACGGGCCTCGGACCCCCAGGCGGGGCGACGGGCCTCGGACCCCCAGGCGGGGCGACGGGCCTCGGACCCCCAGGCGGGGCGACAGGCCTCGGACCCCCAGGCGGGGCGACAGGCCTCGGACCCCCAGGCGGAACTACAGGTCTCGGGCCCTCAGCTTTTAGCTGAAACCAAGCTGTCTGCATCTTCTATATTTTAAATTTCAGAAATATTCCTCAGGTGAAAGGTATAAAATATATAGAGTTCTCCTGCTCACACATTCCGATTTTACTTCATAATCAAAACTGCTGAGATTAGCTGTTGCTTAAACCTCTGAATAGAGTTTACATTACCAAAAACACCCTATTGTTATGCTGAGATTGCAACTGGTACCACCTGCGGCTTTGAGAGGCAAGGCCCTATTTACATTTGACCCACTGGAATGTCCTCCCTCTGCAACACAAAAGAAAACTTACCTGGGTATTCATTGGATAATGGAGTATTCCCCCTTGCTTATAAAGGCCTGGAAGTTAGAGAGAAGTAAGTGTTTAAAGAAGACCTGAAGATAACTCAAAACCATCGCTGTTTTCAACCATGAGGTAAGCCTCACTTCATACTTTCTAATCAAAATCATTTTTTTTCAGATAAGAGAAGATCTTGGATACTTTTGTCCCTATTTACATGACCCAAAACAAAGCACTATCTTGTGTTCCATTGCTGGTGAGAAAGTGCTTCCTGTTTTGGGCAATGTGGGAACTGGGTTAAACCTTCCAGATGAAACGAGGAGCATCAGAGTGGCCAGTCCTCTACTCTCAATGCTTTCAACTCAGTCAAAGCAGAGCACTGTACCTTGTTAGAAAAATCTCGGCTTTAAAACCTTGTTTTTTAACATGTAAGTGTCACCTTGTTTGACCAAGGTGAGAAGCAGATTATCTGCAACCACAGCCACAATGCCTTTCCCTAACAGCCATTTCAGACTTATTAGCGCGCAAAACTCCAAACGGAGCACTTTTCTGTGATGACGTATTGGAAGTGTGCTCTTCTGTTTGGGGTATTGTGTGACCAGACTTACTTGGATAGAACATTCATGAAGTTACTTGGAGAAAGCTCAATTTCATTAAAACGTTTCTCATGAAACCTAGGAATCAACATAAAAATCATCAAGGTTCTTGGTTTGACAATTGTGAACTATGTTTAGGGTTAGATAGCAATATTATTTCCAAGAGTTATTTTTGGTAGACCGGAGTGATCAAGTGGAAATTTGCTTTTATCCTTGTGATTTTTATGTCTGCAGATAAGTCAAATGAAAGCACTTTCTTATATGTTGGGATTTCACTGAGTGCTTTTTGTTTGGTTGGTCTTTAAACTGTGAATACTCATATTCTTTTTCATTGGTTAAGTGATTTGAAACATATTTGGGATGGAAGTAGGACTATTGCTTTGCATAGCTAAATGTGTTTTATTTTCTAAACACTCTTTCTGATTCTTTTAAATCATTTTAAACAAAATGCTGTCAAAGAATTTAGGAAGAGATGCTCCTTGGTACAGTGCTTTTTGGTGGCTTTTTTCTATACCCTGTGACTTTGGATTTTGGCTTTCATAGTTGCAAGTTACAATATGGAAGTTAACATACCCATTGGGATGTATAACCTACAATACCATTGGTCCATAGAGTTCTCAAGAAGTTTAAAATCCTGCAAATTTTTGAATATGCTAACTTACAACAGCTTTTAGCTGAAACCAAGCTGTCTGCATCTTCTATATTTTAAATTTCAGAAATATTCCTAAGGTGAAAGGTATAAAATATATAGAGTTCTCGTGCTCACACATTCCGATTTTACTTCATAATCAAAACTGCTAAGATTAGCTGTTGCTTAAACCTCTGAATAGAGTTTACATTACCAAAAATGCCCTATTGTTATGCTGAGATTGCAACTGGTACCACCTGTGGCTTTGAGAGGCAAGGCCCTATTTACATTTGACCCACTGGAATGTCCTCCCTCTGCAACACAAAAGAAAACTTACCTGGGTATTCATTGGATAATGGAGTATTCCCCCTTGCTTATAAAGGCCTGGAAGTTAGAGAGAAGTAAGTGTTTAAAGAAGACCTGAAGATAACTCAAAACCATCGCTGTTTTCAACCATGAGGTAAGCCTCACTTCATACTTTCTAATCAAAATCATTTTTTTTCAGATAAGAGAAGATCTTGGATACTTTTGTCCCTATTTACATGACCCAAAACAAAGCACTATCTTGTGTTCCATTGCTGGTGAGAAAGTGCTTCCTGTTTTGGGCAATGTGGGAACTGGGTTAAACCTTCCAGATGAAACGAGGAGCATCAGAGTGGCCAGTCCTCTACTCTCAATGCTTTCAACTCAGTCAAAGCAGAGCACTGTACCTTGTTAGAAAAATCTCGGCTTTAAAACCTTGTTTTTTAACATGTAAGTGTCACCTTGTTTGACCAAGGTGAGAAGCAGATTATCTGCAACCACAGCCACAATGCCTTTCCCTAACAGCCATTTCAGACATATTAGCGCGCAAAACTCCAAACGGAGCACTTTTCTGTGATGACGTATTGGAAGTGTGCTCTTCTGTTTGGGTATTGTGTGACCAGACTTACTTGGATAGAACATTCATGAAGTTACTTGGAGAAAGCTCAATTTCATTAAAACGTTTCTCATGAAACCTAGGAATCAACATAAAAATCATCAAGGTTCTTGGTTTGACAATTGTGAACTATGTTTAGGGTTAGGGTTAGATAGCAATATTATTTCCAAGAGTTATTTTTGGTAGACCGGAGTGATCAAGTGGAAATTTGCTTTTATCCTTGTGATTTTTATGTCTGCAGATAAGTCAAATGAAAGCACTTTCTTATATGTTGGGATTTCACTGAGTGCTTTTTGTTTGGTTGGTCCTTAAACTGTGAATACTCATATTCTTTTTCATTGGTTAAGTGATTTGAAACATATTTGGGATGGAAGCAGGACTATTGCTTTGCATAGCTAAATGTGTTTTATTTTCTAAACACTCTTTCTGATTCTTTTAAATCATTTTAAACAAAATGCTGTCAAAGAATTTAGGAAGAGATGCTCCTTGGTACAGTGCTTTTTGGTGGCTTTTTTCTATACCCTGTGACTTTGGATTTTGGCTTTCATAGTTACAAGTTACAATATGGAAATTAACATACCCATTGGGATGTATAACCTACAATACCATTGGTTCATAGAGTTCTCAAGAAGTTTAAAATCCTGCAAATTTTTGAATATGCTAACTTACAACAGCTTTTAGCTGAAACCAAGCTGTCTGCATCTTCTATATTTTAAATTTCAGAAATATTCCTCAGGTGAAAGGTATAAAATATATAGAGTTCTCCTGCTCACACATTCGGATTTTACTTCATAATCAAAACTGCTAAGATTAGCTGTTGCTTAAACCTCTGAATAGAGTTTACATTACCAAAAACGCCCTATTGTTATGCTGAGATTGCAACTGGTACCACCTGTGGCTTTGAGAGGCAAGGCCCTATTTACATTTGACCCACTGGAATGTCCTCCCTCTGCAACACAAAAGAAAACTTACCTGGGTATTCATTGGAAAATGGAGTATTCCCCCTTGCTTATAAAGGCCTGGAAGTTAGAGAGAAGTAAGTGTTTAAAGAAGACCTGAAGATAACTCAAAACCATCGCTGTTTTCAACCATGAGGTAAGCCTCACTTCATACTTTCTAATCAAAATCATTTTTTTTCAGATAAGAGAAGATCTTGGATACTTTTGTCCCTATTTACATGACCCAAAACAAAGCACTATCTTGTGTTCCATTGTTGGTGAGAAAGTGCTTCCTGTTTTGGGCAATGTGGGAACTGGGTTAAACCTTCCAGATGAAATGAGGAGCATCAGAATGGCCAGTCCTCTACTTTCAATGCTTTCAACTCAGTCAAAGCAGAGCACTGTACCTTATTAGAAAAATCTCGGCTTTAAAACCTTGTTTTTTAACATGTAAGTGTCACCTTGTTTGACCAAGGTGAGAAGCAGATTATCTGCAACCATAGCCACAATGCCTTTCCCTAACAGCCATTTCAGACATATTAGCGCGCAAAACTCCAAACGGAGCACTTTTCTGTGATGACGTATTGGAAGTGTGCTCTTCTGTTTGGGGTATTGTGTGACCAGACTTACTTGGATAGAACATTCATGAAGTTACTTGGAGAAAGCTCAATTTCATTAAAACGTTTCTCATGAAACCTAGGAATCAACATAAAAATCATCAAGGTTCTTGGTTTGACAATTGTGAACTATGTTTAGGGTTAGATAGCAATATTATTTCCAAGAGTTATTTTTGGTAGACCGGAGTGATCAAGTGGAAATTTGCTTTTATCCTTGTGATTTTTATGTCTGCAGATAAGTCAAATGAAAGCACTTTCTTATATGTTGGGATTTCACTGAGTGCTTTTTGTTTGGTTGGTCTTTAAACTGGGAATACTCATATTCTTTTTCATTGGTTAAGTGATTTGAAACATATTTGGGATGGAAGCAGGACTATTGCTTTGCATAGCTAAATGTGTTTTATTTTCTAAACACTCTTTCTGATTCTTTTAAATCATTTTAAACAAAATGCTGTCAAAGAATTTAGGAAGAGATGCTCCTTGGTACAGTGCTTTTTGGTGGCTTTTTTCTATACCCTGTGACTTTGGATTTTGGCTTTCATAGTTACAAGTTACAATATGGAAATTAACATACCCATTGGGATGTATAACCTACAATACCATTGGTTCATAGAGTTCTCAAGAAGTTTAAAATCCTGCAAATTTTTGAATATGCTAACTTACAACAGCTTTTAGCTGAAACCAAGCTGTCTGCATCTTCTATATTTTAAATTTCAGAAATATTCCTCAGGTGAAAGGTATAAAATATATAGAGTTCTCCTGCTCACACATTCGGATTTTACTTCATAATCAAAACTGCTAAGATTAGCTGTTGCTTAAACCTCTGAATAGAGTTTACATTACCAAAAACGCCCTATTGTTATGCTGAGATTGCAACTGGTACCACCTGTGGCTTTGAGAGGCAAGGCCCTATTTACATTTGACCCACTGGAATGTCCTCCCTCTGCAACACAAAAGAAAACTTACCTGGGTATTCATTGGAAAATGGAGTATTCCCCCTTGCTTATAAAGGCCTGGAAGTTAGAGAGAAGTAAGTGTTTAAAGAAGACCTGAAGATAACTCAAAACCATCGCTGTTTTCAACCATGAGGTAAGCCTCACTTCATACTTTCTAATCAAAATCATTTTTTTTCAGATAAGAGAAGATCTTGGATACTTTTGTCCCTATTTACATGACCCAAAACAAAGCACTATCTTGTGTTCCATTGTTGGTGAGAAAGTGCTTCCTGTTTTGGGCAATGTGGGAACTGGGTTAAACCTTCCAGATGAAATGAGGAGCATCAGAATGGCCAGTCCTCTACTTTCAATGCTTTCAACTCAGTCAAAGCAGAGCACTGTACCTTATTAGAAAAATCTCGGCTTTAAAACCTTGTTTTTTAACATGTAAGTGTCACCTTGTTTGACCAAGGTGAGAAGCAGATTATCTGCAACCATAGCCACAATGCCTTTCCCTAACAGCCATTTCAGACATATTAGCGCGCAAAACTCCAAACGGAGCACTTTTCTGTGATGACGTATTGGAAGTGTGCTCTTCTGTTTGGGGTATTGTGTGACCAGACTTACTTGGATAGAACATTCATGAAGTTACTTGGAGAAAGCTCAATTTCATTAAAACGTTTCTCATGAAACCTAGGAATCAACATAAAAATCATCAAGGTTCTTGGTTTGACAATTGTGAACTATGTTTAGGGTTAGATAGCAATATTATTTCCAAGAGTTATTTTTGGTAGACCGGAGTGATCAAGTGGAAATTTGCTTTTATCCTTGTGATTTTTATGTCTGCAGATAAGTCAAATGAAAGCACTTTCTTATATGTTGGGATTTCACTGAGTGCTTTTTGTTTGGTTGGTCTTTAAACTGGGAATACTCATATTCTTTTTCATTGGTTAAGTGATTTGAAACATATTTGGGATGGAAGCAGGACTATTGCTTTGCATAGCTAAATGTGTTTTATTTTCTAAACACTCTTTCTGATTCTTTTAAATCATTTTAAACAAAATGCTGTCAAAGAATTTAGGAAGAGATGCTCCTTGGTACAGTGCTTTTTGGTGGCTTTTTTCTATACCCTGTGACTTTGGATTTTGGCTTTCATAGTTGCAAGTTACAATATGGAAGTTAACATACCCATTGGGATGTATAACCTACAATACCATTGGTTCATAGAGTTCTCAAGAAGTTTAAAATCCTGCAAATTTTTGAATATGCTAACTTACAACAGCTTTTAGCTGAAACCAAGCTGTCTGCATCTTCTATATTTTAAATTTCAGAAATATTCCTCAGGTGAAAGGTATAAAATATATAGAGTTCTCCTGCTCACACATTCCGATTTTACTTCATAATCAAAACTGCTAAGATTAGCTGTTGCTTAAACCTCTGAATAGAGTTTACATTACCAAAAACGCCCTATTGTTATGCTGAGATTGCAACTGGTACCACCTGTGGCTTTGAGAGGCAAGGCCCTATTTACATTTGACCCACTGGAATGTCCTCCCTCTGCAACACAAAAGAAAACTTACCTGGGTATTCATTGGATAATGGAGTATTCCCCCTTGCTTATAAAGGCCTGGAAGTTAGAGAGAAGTAAGTGTTTAAAGAAGACCTGAAGATAACTCAAAACCATCGCTGTTTTCAACCATGAGGTAAGCCTCACTTCATACTTTCTAATCAAAATCATTTTTTTTCAGATAAGAGAAGATCTTGGATACTTTTGTCCCTATTTACATGACCCAAAACAAAGCACTATCTTGTGTTCCATTGCTGGTGAGAAAGTGCTTCCTGTTTTGGGCAATGTGGGAACTGGGTTAAACCTTCCAGATGAAATGAGGAGCATCAGAGTGGCCAGTCCTCTACATTCAATGCTTTCAACTCAGTCAAAGCAGAGCACTGTACCTTGTTAGAAAAATCTCGGCTTTAAAACCTTGTTTTTTAACATGTAAGTGTCACCTTGTTTGACCAAGGTGAGAAGCAGATTATCTGCAACCACAGCCACAATGCCTTTCCCTAACAGCCATTTCAGACATATTAGCGTGCAAAACTCCAAACGGAGCACTTTTCTGTGAGGACGTATTGGAAGTGTGCTCTTCTGTTTGGGGTATTGTGTGACCAGACTTACTTGGATAGAACATTCATGAAGTTACTTGGAGAAAGCTCAATTTCATTAAAACGTTTCTCATGAAACCTAGGAATCAACATAAAAATCATCAAGGTTCTTGGTTTGACAATTGTGAACTATGTTTAGGGTTAGATAGCAATATTATTTCCAAGAGTTATTTTTGGTAGACCGGAGTGATCAAGTGGAAATTTGCTTTTATCCTTGTGATTTTTATGTCTGCAGATAAGTCAAATGAAAGCACTTTCTTATATGTTGGGATTTCACTGAGTGCTTTTTGTTTGGTTGGTCTTTAAACTGTGAATACTCATATTCTTTTTCATTGGTTAAGTGATTTGAAACATATTTGGGATGGAAGCAGGACTATTGCTTTGCATAGCTAAATGTGTTTTATTTTCTAAACACTCTTTCTGATTCTTTTAAATCATTTTAAACAAAATGCTGTCAAAGAATTTAGGAAGAGATGCTCCTTGGTACAGTGCTTTTTGGTGGCTTTTTTCTATACCCTGTGACTTTGGATTTTGGCTTTCATAGTTGCAAGTTACAATATGGAAGTTAACATACCCATTGGGATGTATAACCTACAATACCATTGGTTCATAGAGTTCTCAAGAAGTTTAAAATCCTGCAAATTTTTGAATATGCTAACTTACAACAGCTTTTAGCTGAAACCAAGCTGTCTGCATCTTCTATATTTTAAATTTCAGAAATATTCCTCAGGTGAAAGGTATAAAATATATAGAGTTCTCCTGCTCATACATTCGGATTTTACTTCATAATCAAAACTGCTAAGATTAGCTGTTGCTTAAACCTCTGAATAGAGTTTACATTACCAAAAACGCCCTATTGTTATGCTGAGATTGCAACTGGTACCACCTGTGGCTTTGAGAGGCAAGGCCCTATTTACATTTACCCACTGGAATGTCCTCCCTCTGCAACACAAAAGAAAACTTACCTGGGTATTCATTGGATAATGGAGTATTCCCCCTTGCTTATAAAGGCCTGGAAGTTAGAGAGAAGTAAGTGTTTAAAGAAGACCTGAAGATAACTCAAAACCATCGCTGTTTTCAACCATGAGGTAAGCCTCACTTCATACTTTCTAATCAAAATCATTTTTTTTCAGATAAGAGAAGATCTTGGATACTTTTGTCCCTATTTACATGACCCAAAACAAAGCACTATCTTGTGTTCCATTGCTGGTGAGAAAGTGCTTCCTGTTTTGGGCAATGTGGGAACTGGGTTAAACCTTCCAGATGAAACGAGGAGCATCAGAGTGGCCAGTCCTCTACTCTCAATGCTTTCAACTCAGTCAAAGCAGAGCACTGTACCTTATTAGAAAAATCTCGGCTTTAAAACCTTGTTTTTTAACATGTAAGTGTCACCTTGTTTGACCAAGGTGAGAAGCAGATTATCTGCAACCACAGCCACAATGCCTTTCCCTAACAGCCATTTCAGACATATTAGCGCGCAAAACTCCAAACGGAGCACTTTTCTGTGATGACGTATTGGAAGTGTGCTCTTCTGTTTGGGGTATTGTGTGACCAGACTTACTTGGATAGAACATTCATGAAGTTACTTGGAGAAAGCTCAATTTCATTAAAACGTTTCTCATGAAACCTAGGAATCAACATAAAAATCATCAAGGTTCTTGGTTTGACAATTGTGAACTATGTTTAGGGTTAGATAGCAATATTATTTCCAAGAGTTATTTTTGGTAGACCGGAGTGATCAAGTGGAAATTTGCTTTTATCCTTGTGATTTTTATGTCTGCAGATAAGTCAAATGAAAGCACTTTCTTATATGTTGGGATTTCACTGAGTGCTTTTTGTTTGGTTGGTCTTTAAACTGTGAATACTCATATTCTTTTTCATTTGTTAAGTGATTTGAAACATATTTGGGATGGAAGCAGGACTATTGCTTCGCATAGCTAAATGTGTTTTATTTTCTAAACACTCTTTCTGATTCTTTTAAATCATTTTAAACAAAATGCTGTCAAAGAATTTAGGAAGAGATGCTCCTTGGTACAGTGCTTTTTGGTGGCTTTTTTCTATACCCTGTGACTTTGGATTTTGGCTTTCATAGTTGCAAGTTACAATATGGAAGTTAACATACCCATTGGGATGTATAACCTACAATACCATTGGTTCATAGAGTTCTCAAGAAGTTTAAAATCCTGCAAATTTTTGAATATGCTAACTTACAACAGCTTTTAGCTGAAACCAAGCTGTCTGCATCTTCTATATTTTAAATTTCAGAAATATTCCTCAGGTGAAAGGTATAAAATATATAGAGTTCTCCTGCTCATACATTCGGATTTTACTTCATAATCAAAACTGCTAAGATTAGCTGTTGCTTAAACCTCTGAATAGAGTTTACATTACCAAAAACGCCCTATTGTTATGCTGAGATTGCAACTGGTACCACCTGTGGCTTTGAGAGGCAAGGCCCTATTTACATTTACCCACTGGAATGTCCTCCCTCTGCAACACAAAAGAAAACTTACCTGGGTATTCATTGGATAATGGAGTATTCCCCCTTGCTTATAAAGGCCTGGAAGTTAGAGAGAAGTAAGTGTTTAAAGAAGACCTGAAGATAACTCAAAACCATCGCTGTTTTCAACCATGAGGTAAGCCTCACTTCATACTTTCTAATCAAAATCATTTTTTTTCAGATAAGAGAAGATCTTGGATACTTTTGTCCCTATTTACATGACCCAAAACAAAGCACTATCTTGTGTTCCATTGCTGGTGAGAAAGTGCTTCCTGTTTTGGGCAATGTGGGAACTGGGTTAAACCTTCCAGATGAAACGAGGAGCATCAGAGTGGCCAGTCCTCTACTCTCAATGCTTTCAACTCAGTCAAAGCAGAGCACTGTACCTTATTAGAAAAATCTCGGCTTTAAAACCTTGTTTTTTAACATGTAAGTGTCACCTTGTTTGACCAAGGTGAGAAGCAGATTATCTGCAACCACAGCCACAATGCCTTTCCCTAACAGCCATTTCAGACATATTAGCGCGCAAAACTCCAAACGGAGCACTTTTCTGTGATGACGTATTGGAAGTGTGCTCTTCTGTTTGGGGTATTGTGTGACCAGACTTACTTGGATAGAACATTCATGAAGTTACTTGGAGAAAGCTCAATTTCATTAAAACGTTTCTCATGAAACCTAGGAATCAACATAAAAATCATCAAGGTTCTTGGTTTGACAATTGTGAACTATGTTTAGGGTTAGATAGCAATATTATTTCCAAGAGTTATTTTTGGTAGACCGGAGTGATCAAGTGGAAATTTGCTTTTATCCTTGTGATTTTTATGTCTGCAGATAAGTCAAATGAAAGCACTTTCTTATATGTTGGGATTTCACTGAGTGCTTTTTGTTTGGTTGGTCTTTAAACTGTGAATACTCATATTCTTTTTCATTTGTTAAGTGATTTGAAACATATTTGGGATGGAAGCAGGACTATTGCTTCGCATAGCTAAATGTGTTTTATTTTCTAAACACTCTTTCTGATTCTTTTAAATCATTTTAAACAAAATGCTGTCAAATAATTTAGGAAGAGATGCTCCTTGGTACAGTGCTTTTTGGTGGCTTTTTTCTATACCCTGTGACTTTGGATTTTGGCTTTCATAGTTGCAAGTTACAATATGGAAGTTAACATACCCATTGGGATGTATACCCTACAATACCATTGGTTCATAGAGTTCTCAAGAAGTTTAAAATCCTGCAAATTTTTGAATATGCTAACTTACAACAGCTTTTAGCTGAAACCAAGCTGTCTGCATCTTCTATATTTTAAATTTCAGAAATATTCCTCAGGTGAAAGGTATAAAATATATAGAGTTCTCCTGCTCACACATTCGGATTTTACTTCATAATCAAAACTGCTAAGATTAGCTGTTGCTTAAACCTCTGAATAGAGTTTACATTACCAAAAACGCCCTATTGTTATGCTGAGATTGCAACTGGTACCACCTGTGGCTTTGAGAGGCAAGGCCCTATTTACATTTACCCACTGGAATGTCCTCCCTCTGCAACACAAAAGAAAACTTACCTGGGTATTCATTGGATAATGGAGTATTCCCCCTTGCTTATAAAGGCCTGGAAGTTAGAGAGAACTAAGTGTTTAAAGAAGACCTGAAGATAACTCAAAACCATCGCTGTTTTCAACCATGAGGTAAGCCTCACTTCAAACTTTCTAATCAAAATCATTTTTTTTCAGATAAGAGAAGATCTTGGATACTTTTGTCCCTATTTACATGACCCAAAACAAAGCACTATCTTGTGTTCCATTGCTGGTGAGAAAGTGCTTCCTGTTTTGGGCAATGTGGGAACTGGGTTAAACCTTCCAGATGAAATGAGGAGCATCAGAATGGCCAGTCCTCTACTTTCAATGCTTTCAACTCAGTCAAAGCAGAGCACTGTACCTTATTAGAAAAATCTCGGCTTTAAAACCTTGTTTTTTAACATGTAAGTGTCACCTTGTTTGACCAAGGTGAGAAGCAGATTATCTGCAACCATAGCCACAATGCCTTTCCCTAACAGCCATTTCAGACATATTAGCGCGCAAAACTCCAAACGGAGCACTTTTCTGTGATGACGTATTGGAAGTGTGCTCTTCTGTTTGGGGTATTGTGTGACCAGACTTACTTGGATAGAACATTCATGAAGTTACTTGGAGAAAGCTCAATTTCAATAAAACGTTTCTCATGAAACCTAGGAATCAACATAAAAATCATCAAGGTTCTTGGTTTGACAATTGTGAACTATGTTTAGGGTTAGATAGCAATATTATTTCCAAGAGTTATTTTTGGTAGACCGGAGTGATCAAGTGGAAATTTGCTTTTATCCTTGTGATTTTTATGTCTGCAGATAAGTCAAATGAAAGCACTTTCTTATATGTTGGGATTTCACTGAGTGCTTTTTGTTTGGTTGGTCTTTAAACTGTGAATACTCATATTCTTTTTCATTGGTTAAGTGATTTGAAACATATTTGGGATGGAAGCAGGACTATTGCTTTGCATAGCTAAATGTGTTTTATTTTCTAAACACTCTTTCTGATTCTTTTAAATCATTTTAAACAAAATGCTGTCAAAGAATTTAGGAAGAGATGCTCCTTGGTACAGTGCTTTTTGGTGGCTTTTTTCTATACCCTGTGACTTTGGATTTTGGCTTTCATAGTTGCAATTTACAATATGGAAGTTAACATACCCATTGGGATGTATAACCTACAATACCATTGGTGCATAGAGTTCTCAAGAAGTTTAAAATCCTGCAAATTTTTGAATATGCTAACTTACAACTAGAGATGAGCGAAGAAATGAAAAATTCGATTCGACTGATTCGGCGAATTCGTGGACAATATTCGATTCGAGTCGAATAAATTCGCTGTGAATTTAACTTAAAAAAGGGTGTTTCTAGGCTTCAGAGAGACTTAATATTAGTGCAGAACACTGTACCTTTAATTTAAATGCCCTTGGAGTCTGCTGGGGAAGAGAAATAATACTGTCTGTCAGTATGACATGCAGATGAGTGCCGTCGATCTTAGAATCACTGCACACTTCACTCCTTTGGCCAGTCACGGGGCCAAAACCAGTGTTTGGAGCCACAGTGTGGCGGTGGAGGCAGCAGCAATGGGAGGCCATACAGCAACCTATGACAAAATGGAAACCAGCAGGAGCGTGAGGAGACCTGAAAGTGGCACATGGCAGAGTGGGAGCAATGGGAGGCGGTACAGGGACCCAGGTCACACTGTGGGCCCAGCAGCAGCGTGACCAGGCGGTACGGGGGCCCATGGCCGATATGGGGCTTGGTGGCACCTATGGAAGGCCTGTAATCTGCCAGCGACCTATGACAAAATGGACAACCGCAGGAGTGTGAGGAGATTTCAAAGTGGCACATGGCAGAGTGGAAGCAATGGGAGGCCGTACAGGGACCCAGGTCACACTGTGGGCTCAGCAGCAGCGTGACCAGGAGGTACGGGGGCCCATGGTCGATATGGGGCCTGGCGGCACCTATGGAAGGCCGCTAATCTGCCAGCAACCTATGACAAAATGGACAACCGCAGGAGTGTGAGGAGATTTCAAAGAGGTACATGGCAGAGTGGAAGCAATGGGAGGCCGTACAGGGACCCAGGTCACACTGTGGGACCAGCATCAGCGTGAACAGGCGGTACGGGGGCCCATGGCCGATTTGACCTCATTCATCCCATAGTCCTGCCGACTCACGAATAGCGTGGCCTCCTCAAAGGGCCTGAGCAAGCGCAGGTGTCACACATGAGCTGACAATGGCTGACATCTAAGTTACACAGGGAGTACCTTTATCCGCTTTTAACATCAGGAAATCTGTGATGGCCTTTAGCTGTTCGTAAAGGCGGTCCAACATATGTAGGGTTGAATTACACCTTGTTGCAACGTCACAGCATGAGGAGTCGGTACGGGGGCCCATGGCAGATTACATGTCTGGCAGCAGCAATGGGAGGCCCGTAATCTGCCAGCACCCTATGTCAAAAAATTTAACACACCAGCAGTGTGAAGAGACCTGAAAGTGGCACATGGCAGCAGAGTGTGGCGATGGAGACAGCAGCAATGGGAGGCCGTACAGGGACCCATGAGAGACTCTGGACTTGGCAGCAGCATGAGGAGGCGGTATATAGGGGCCCATGGCAGATTAGGGGCCTGGCAGCAGCTATGTGAGGCCCGTAATCTGCCTGCACCCTATGTCAAAAAATTAAACACACCAGCAGTGTGAAGAGACCTGAAAGTGGCACATGGCAGCAGAGTGTGGCGATGGAGACAGCAGCAATGGGAGGCCGTACAGGGACCCATGAGAGACTCTAGACTTGGCAGCAGCATGAGGAGGCGGTATATAGGGGCCCATGGCAGATTAGGGGCCTGGCAGCAGCTATGTGAGGCCCGTAATCTGCCTGCACCCTATGTCAAAAAATTTAACACACCAGCAGTGTGAAGAGACCTGAAAGTGGCACATGGCAGCAGAGTGTGGCGATGGAGACAGCAGCAATGGGAGGCCGTACAGGGACCCATGAGAGACTCTGGACTTGGCAGCAGCATGAGGAGGCGGTATATAGGGGCCCATGGCAGATTAGGGGCCTGGCAGCAGCTATGTGAGGCCCGTAATCTGCCTGCACCCTATGTCAAAAAATTAAACACACCAGCAGTGTGAAGAGACCTGAAAGTGGCACATGGCAGAGTGTGGCGATGGAGACAGCAGCAATGGGAGGCCGTACAGGGACCCATGACAGACTCTAGACTTGGCAGCAGCATGAGGAGGCGGTATATAGGGGCCCATGGCAGATTAGGGGCCTGGCAGCAGCTATGTGAGGCCCGTAATCTGCCTGCACCCTATGTCAAAAAATTTAACACACCAGCAGTGTGAAGAGACCTGAAAGTGGCACATGGCAGCAGAGTGTGGCGATGGAGACAGCAGCAATGGGAGGCCGTACAGGGACCCATGAGAGACTCTGGACTTGGCAGCAGCATGAGGAGGCGGTATATAGGGGCCCATGGCAGATTAGGGGCCTGGCAGCAGCTATGTGAGGCCCGTAATCTGCCTGCACCCTATGTCAAAAAATTAAACACACCAGCAGTGTGAAGAGACCTGAAAGTGGCACATGGCAGCAGAGTGTGGCGATGGAGACAGCAGCAATGGGAGGCCGTACAGGGACCCATGAGAGACTCTAGACTTGGCAGCAGCATGAGGAGGCGGTATATAGGGGCCCATGGCAGATTAGGGGCCTGGCAGCAGCTATGTGAGGCCCGTAATCTGCCTGCACCCTATGTCAAAAAATTAAACACACCAGCAGTGTGAAGAGACCTGAAAGTGGCACATGGCAGCAGAGTGTGGCGATGGAGACAGCAGCAATGGGAGGCCGTACAGGGACCCATGAGAGACTCTGGACTTGGCAGCAGCATGAGGAGGCGGTATATAGGGGCCCATGGCAGATTAGGGGCCTGGCAGCAGCTATGTGAGGCCCGTAATCTGCCTGCACCCTATGTCAAAAAATTTAACACACCAGCAGTGTGAAGAGACCTGAAAGTGGCACATGGCAGAGTGTGGCGATGGAGATAGCAGCAATGGGAGGCCGTACAGGGACCCATGACAGACTCTAGACTTGGCAGCAGCATGAGGAGGCGGTTTATAGGGGCCCATGGCAGATTAGGGGCCTGGCAGCAGCTATGTGAGGCCCGTAATCTGCCTGCACCCTATGTCAAAAAATTTAACACACCAGCAGTGTGAAGAGACCTGAAAGTGGCACATGGCAGCAGAGTGTGGCGATGGAGACAGCAGCAATGGGAGGCCGTACAGGGACCCATGAGAGACTCTGGACTTGGCAGCAGCATGAGGAGGCGGTATATAGGGGCCCATGGCAGATTAGGGGCCTGGCAGCAGCTATGTGAGGCCCGTTATCTTGCAGCACCCTATGTCAAAAAATTAAACACACCAGCAGTGTGAAGAGACCTGAAAGTGGCACATGGCAGCAGAGTGTGGCGATGGAGACAGCAGCAATGGGAGGCCGTACAGGGACCCATGAGAGACTCTAGACTTGGCAGCAGCATGAGGAGGCGGTATATAGGGGCCCATGGCAGATTAGGGGCCTGGCAGCAGCTATGTGAGGCCCGTAATCTGCCTGCACCCTATGTCAAAAAATTAAACACACCAGCAGTGTGAAGAGACCTGAAAGTGGCACATGGCAGCAGAGTGTGGCGATGGAGACAGCAACAATGGGAGGCCGTACAGGGACCCATGAGAGACTCTGGACTTGGCAGCAGCATGAGGAGGCGGTATATAGGGGCCCATGGCAGATTAGGGGCCTGGCAGCAGCTATGTGAGGCCCGTAATCTGCCTGCACCCTATGTCAAAAAATTAAACACACCAGCAGTGTGAAGAGACCTGAAAGTGGCACATGGCAGCAGAGTGTGGCGATGGAGACAGCAGCAATGGGAGGCCGTACAGGGACCCATGAGAGACTCTAGACTTGGCAGCAGCATGAGGAGGCGGTATATAGGGGCCCATGGCAGATTAGGGGCCTGGCAGCAGCTATGTGAGGCCCGTAATCTGCCTGCACCCTATGTCAAAAAATTAAACACACCAGCAGTGTGAAGAGACCTGAAAGTGGCACATGGCAGCAGAGTGTGGCGATGGAGACAGCAGCAATGGGAGGCCGTACAGGGACCCATGAGAGACTCTGGACTTGGCAGCAGCATGAGGAGGCGGTATATAGGGGCCCATGGCAGATTAGGGGCCTGGCAGCAGCTATGTGAGGCCCGTAATCTGCCTGCACCCTATGTCAAAAAATTAAACACACCAGCAGTGTGAAGAGACCTGAAAGTGGCACATGGCAGAGTGTGGCGATGGAGACAGCAGCAATGGGAGGCCGTACAGGGACCCATGACAGACTCTAGACTTGGCAGCAGCATGAGGAGGCGGTATATAGGGGCCCATGGCAGATTAGGGGCCTGGCAGCAGCTATGTGAGGCCCGTAATCTGCCTGCACCCTATGTCAAAAAATTTAACACACCAGCAGTGTGAAGAGACCTGAAAGTGGCACATGGCAGCAGAGTGTGGCGATGGAGACAGCAGCAATGGGAGGCCGTACAGGGACCCATGAGAGACTCTGGACTTGGCAGCAGCATGAGGAGGCGGTATATAGGGGCCCATGGCAGATTAGGGGCCTGGCAGCAGCTATGTGAGGCCCGTAATCTGCCTGCACCCTATGTCAAAAAATTAAACACACCAGCAGTGTGAAGAGACCTGAAAGTGGCACATGGCAGCAGAGTGTGGCGATGGAGACAGCAGCAATGGGAGGCCGTACAGGGACCCATGAGAGACTCTAGACTTGGCAGCAGCATGAGGAGGCGGTATATAGGGGCCCATGGCAGATTAGGGGCCTGGCAGCAGCTATGTGAGGCCCGTAATCTGCCTGCACCCTATGTCAAAAAATTAAACACACCAGCAGTGTGAAGAGACCTGAAAGTGGCACATGGCAGCAGAGTGTGGCGATGGAGACAGCAGCAATGGGAGGCCGTACAGGGACCCATGAGAGACTCTGGACTTGGCAGCAGCATGAGGAGGCGGTATATAGGGGCCCATGGCAGATTAGGGGCCTGGCAGCAGCTATGTGAGGCCCGTAATCTGCCTGCACCCTATGTCAAAAAATTAAACACACCAGCAGTGTGAAGAGACCTGAAAGTGGCACATGGCAGAGTGTGGCGATGGAGATAGCAGCAATGGGAGGCCGTACAGGGACCCATGACAGACTCTAGACTTGGCAGCAGCATGAGGAGGCGGTTTATAGGGGCCCATGGCAGATTAGGGGCCTGGCAGCAGCTATGTGAGGCCCGTAATCTGCCTGCACCCTATGTCAAAAAATTTAACACACCAGCAGTGTGAAGAGACCTGAAAGTGGCACATGGCAGCAGAGTGTGGCGATGGAGACAGCAGCAATGGAAGGCCGTACAGGGACCCATGAGAGACTCTGGACTTGGCAGCAGCATGAGGAGGCGGTATATAGGGGCCCATGGCAGATTAGGGGCCTGGCAGCAGCTATGTGAGGCCCGTTATCTTGCAGCACCCTATGTCAAAAAATTAAACACACCAGCAGTGTGAAGAGACCTGAAAGTGGCACATGGCAGCAGAGTGTGGCGATGGAGACAGCAGCAATGGGAGGCCGTACAGGGACCCATGAGAGACTCTAGACTTGGCAGCAGCATGAGGAGGCGGTATATAGGGGCTAGAGATGAGCGAAGAAATGAAAAATTCGATTCGACTGATTCGGCGAATTCGTGGACAATATTCGATTCGAGTCGAATAAATTCGCTGTGAATTTAACTTAAAAAAGGGTGTTTCTAGGCTTCAGAGAGACTTAATATTAGTGCAGAACACTGTACCTTTAATTTAAATGCCCTTGGAGTCTGCTGGGGAAGAGAAATAATACTGTCAGTCAGTATGACATGCAGATGAGTGCCGTCGATCTTAGAATCACCGCACACTTCACTCATTTGGGCAGTCACGGGGCCAAAACCAGAGTGTGGAGCCACAGTGTGGCGGTGGAGGCAGCAGCAATGGGAGGCCATACAGCACCCTATGACAAAAATGGAAACCACCAGCAGTGTGAGGAGACCTGAAAGTGGCACATGGCAGAGTGTGGCGATAGAGACAGCAGCAATGGGAGGCCGTACAGGGACCCATGACACACTCTGGACCTGGCAGCAGCATGAGGAGGCGGTACAGGGGCCCATGACAGATTACGGGCCTGGCAGCAGCATGAGGAGTCGGTACAGGGGCCCATGGCAGATTACGGGCCTGGCAGCAGCAATGGGAGGCCGTACAGGGACCCATGACACACTCTGGACCTGGCAGCAGCATGGGGAGGCGGTACAGGGGCCCATGACAGATTACGGGCCTGGCAGCAGCATGAGGAGTCGGTACGGGGGCCCATGACACACTCTGGACCTGGCAGCAGCATGAGGAGGCGGTACAGGGGCGCATGACAGATTACGAGCCTGGCAGCAGCAACTTGGACAGGAGGACGTTCAGCTTCTGCACCGTCGGGTGCGTGCTCGCAAACTGTTGTCTCTTGGAAACGGATTCCAAGAAAGACTGCTGACGGAATCCGTGAAGAGGAGTAGCAGGAGAAGGAGCATCTGAACGAGCGGAATATGCCAACAAGCGACAACAGTGGCCCATGACAGATTACGGGCCTGGCAGCAGCATGAGGAGTCGGTACGGGGGCCCATGGCAGATTACGGGCCTGGCAGCAGCTATGGGAGGCCCGTAATCTGCCAGCACCCTATGACAAAAAATGGAACCCACCAGCAGTGTGAGGAGACCTGAAAGTGGCACATGGCAGAGTGTGGCGATGGAGACAGCAGCAATGGGAGGCCGTACAGGGACCCATGAGAGACTCTGGACCTGGCAGCAGCATGAGGAGGCGGTATAGGGGCCCATGGCAGATTAGGGGCCTGGCAGCAGCTATGGGAGGCCCGTAATCTGCCAGCACCCTATGACAAAAAATGGAACACACCAGCAGTGTGAGGAGACCTGAAAGTGGCACATGGCAGAGTGTGGCGATGGAGGCAGCAGCAATGGGAGGCCGTACAGGGACCCATGAGAGACTCTGGACTTGGCAGCAGCATGAGGAGGCGGTATAGGGGCCCATGGCAGATTAGGGGCCTGGCAGCAGCTATGGGAGGCCCGTAATCTGCCAGCACCCTATGACAAAAAATGGAACACACCAGCAGTGTGAGGAGACCTGAAAGTGGCACATGTTTGGGGCATGATTCATGGCGGATTTAGTCAGTTGTGTCAGGAACTGGTGGTTTGAAATCCAGACTAATCCACGCCTGATTCATTTTCACAAACGTGAGTCTCTCCACACTTTGGGTGGACAGTCGTGTCCTCCGCGGAGTTGCAATACCTCCTGCCGCACTAAACACGCGCTCCGATGCCACGCTACTGGCCGGGCATGACAGCCTTTCAAGGGCAAATTCAGCTAGTTGGGGCCAAAGGTCAAGTTTCGTTGCCCAGTAGTCAAGGGGATTGTCTACCTCGGTTGGCAGGGTGCTGTCCAAGTAGGCCTAAGCCTGTTGTTTGAGGTCCTGCTCCAGGTCCACCTGATGCTGCTGCTGCTGCTGCGGCTGGTTAGTAGTTTCCTCACTGCGCTGGTGAAGAAAGCTACTCATCATCGACTGCAGACTGAGGCAGCCGCTGCTGGTGGAGCTGCCACTGCTCCTACCACCCCACCCCTCCCCTGCTGCCATGGCAGCGGAACACGAGCGCACAGGGCCCACAGTGTCTGAGGATGGACGTTGGCGCAGACAGGCAGAGACCAGCTGACTACATAGGTGTTTTTTATAGTACGTTATTTTGGCCTCCCTCTCAGCAGGTGTGAAAAAGGCCACCATTTTTGAACGGTAGCGAGGGTCCAACAAGGTGGACAGCCAAAAGTCATCCCTCTGTCTGATGGTTATTATTCGGCTGTCGCTACGCAAGCAACCGAGCATGCTATGGGCCATTTGTGCCAAGGAATGCGAGGGACTCCCTGCCTCCATCTCCACAGCATACTGCCACGGTGCGTCTAGGTCCTCTGTCTCCTCTTCCTCCTCCTCTACCAGATGCTCCTGCTCCTCCACTCCTGTCCGCTGAGTGGAAAAACCACCCATTTCACTCAATAATTCCTGAGCACCAATGTCCTCCTCTACCTCCTCCTCTTCTTCCAGTCCTGCCCCCACAGGGGCCATGTGGCGTTGAGATCTGTGCGCCACGTCTACCGCACCCTGACCAGCCATTGTTAACAGCATTTGTTCCAGGACGTGCAACAGAGGAATGACGTCGTTCATCCCATAGTCCTGCCGACTCACGAATAGCGTGGCCTCCTCAAAGGGCCTGAGCAAGCGCAGGTGTCACGCATGAGCTGCCAATGGCTGACATCTAAGTTACACAGGGAGTACCTTTATCTGCTTTTAACATCAGGAAATCTGTGATGGCCTTTTGCTGTTCGTAAAGGCGGTCTAACATATGTAGGGTTGAATTCCACCTTGTTGCAACGTCACAGCATGAGGAGTCGGTATAGGGGCCCATGGCAGATTAGGGGCCTGGCAGCAGTTATGGGAGGCCCATAATCTGCCAGCACCCTATGACAAAAAATGGAACACACCAGCAGTGTGAGGAGACCTGAAAGTGGCACATGGCAGAGTGTGGCGATGGAGACAGCAGCAATGGGAGGCCGTACAGGGACCCATGAGAGACTCTGGACCTGGCAGCAGCATGAGGAGGCGGTATATAGGGGCCTACGGCAGATTAGGGGCCTGGCAGCAGCTATAGGAGGCCCGTAATCTGCCAGCACCCTATGTCAAAAAATTCAACACACCAGCAGTGTGTGAGGAGACCTGAAAGTGGCACATGGCAGAGTGTGGCGATGGAGACAGCAGCAATGGGAGGCCGTACAGGGACCCATGACAGACTCTGGACTTGGCAGCAGCATGAGGAGGCGGTATATAGGGGCTTATGGCAGATTAGGGGCCTGGCAGCAGCTATAGGAGGCCCGTAATCTGCCAGCACCCTATGTCAAAAAATTCAACACACCAGCAGTGTGAGGAGACCTGAAAGTGGCACATGGCAGAGTGTGGCGATGGAGACAGCAGCAATGGGAGGCCGTACAGGGACCCATGACAGACTCTGAACTTGGCAGCAGCATGAGGAGGCGGTATATAGGGGCCCATGGCAGATTAGGGGCCTGGCAGCAGCTATAGGAGGCCCGTAATCTGCCAGCACCCTATGTCAAAAAATTCAACACACCAGCAGTGTGAGGAGACCTGAAAGTGGCACATGGCAGAGTGTGGCGATGGAGACAGCAGCAATGGGAGGCCGTACAGGGACCCATGACAGACTCTGGACTTGGCAGCAGCATGAGGAGGCGGTATATAGGGGCCCATGGCAGATTAGGGGCCTGGCAGCAGCTATGGGAGGCCCGTAATCTGCCAGCACCCTATGTCAAAAAATTCTACACACCAGCAGTGTGTGAGGAGACCTGAAAGTGGCACATGGCAGAGTGTGGCGATGGAGACAGCAGCAATGGGAGGCCGTACAGGGACCCATGACAGACTCTGGACTTGGCAGCAGCATGAGGAGGCGGTATATAGGGGCCCATGGCAGATTAGGGGCCTGGCAGCAGCTATGGGAGGCCCGTAATCTGCCAGCACCCTATGTCAAAAAATTCAACACACCAGCAGTGTGTGAGGAGACCTGAAAGTGGCACATGGCAGAGTGTGGCGATGGAGAAAGCAGCAATGGGAGGCCGTACAGGGACCCATGAGAGACTCTGGACCTGGCAGCAGCATGAGGAGGCGGTATATAGGGGCCCATGGCAGATTAGGGGCCTGGCAGCAGCTATGTGAGGCCCGTAATCTGCCTGCACCCTATGTCAAAAAATTAAACACACCAGCAGTGTGAAGAGACCTGAAAGTGGCACATGGCATGAGAGACTCTGGACCTGGCAGCAGCAGGAGGAGGCGGTATAGGGGCCCATGGCTGATTAGGGGCCTGGCAGCAGCTATGTGAGGCCCGTTATCTTGCAGCACCCTATGTCAAAAAATTTAACACACCAGCAGTGTGAAGATACCTGAAAGTGGCACATGGCAGCAGAGTGTGGCGATGGAGACAGCAGCAATGGGAGGCCGTACAGGGACCCATGAGAGACTCTGGACCTGGCAGCAGCAGGAGGAGGTGGTATATAGGGGCCCATGGCAGATTAGGGGCCTGGCAGCAGCTATGTGAGGCCCGTAATCTGCCTGCACCCTATGTCAAAAAATTTAACACACCAGCAGTGTGAAGAGACCTGAAAGTGGCACATGGCAGCAGAGTGTGGCGATGGAGACAGCAGCAATGGGAGGCCGTACAGGGACCATGACAGACTCTGGACTTGGCAGCAGCATGAGGAGGCGGTATATAGGGGCCTATGGCAGATTAGGGGCCTGGCAGCAGCTATGTGAGGCCCGTAATCTGCCTGCACCCTATGTCAAAAAATTTAACACACCAGCAGTGTGAAGAGACCTGAAAGTGGCACATGGCAGCAGAGTGTGGCGATGGAGACAGCAGCAATGGGAGGCCGTACAGGGACCATGACAGACTCTGGACTTGGCAGCAGCATGAGGAGGCGGTATATAGGGGCCCATGGCAGATTAGGGGCCTGGCAGCAGCTATGTGAGGCCCGTAATCTGCCTGCACCCTATGTCAAAAAATTTAACACACCAGCAGTGTGAAGAGACCTGAAAGTGGCACATGGCATGAGAGACTCTGGACCTGGCAGCAGCAGGAGGAGGCGGTATAGGGGCCCATGGCTGATTAGGGGCCTGGCAGCAGCTATGTGAGGCCCGTTATCTTGCAGCACCCTATGTCAAAAAATTTAACACACCAGCAGTGTGAAGAGACCTGAAAGTGGCACATGGCAGCAGAGTGTGGCGATGGAGACAGCAGCAATGGGAGGCCGTACAGGGACCCATGAGAGACTCTGGACCTGGCAGCAGCAGGAGGAGGTGGTATATAGGGGCCCATGGCAGATTAGGGGCCTGGCAGCAGCTATGTGAGGCCCGTAATCTGCCTGCACCCTATGTCAAAAAATTTAACACACCAGCAGTGTGAAGAGACCTGAAAGTGGCACATGGCAGCAGAGTGTGGCGATGGAGACAGCAGCAATGGGAGGCCGTACAGGGACCATGACAGACTCTGGACTTGGCAGCAGCATGAGGAGGCGGTATATAGGGGCCCATGGCAGATTAGGGGCCTGGCAGCAGCTATGTGAGGCCCGTAATCTGCCTGCACCCTATGTCAAAAAATTTAACACACCAGCAGTGTGAAGAGACCTGAAAGTGGCACATGGCAGCAGAGTGTGGCGATGGAGACAGCAGCAATGGGAGGCCGTACAGGGACCATGACAGACTCTGGACTTGGCAGCAGCATGAGGAGGCGGTATATAGGGGCCCATGGCAGATTAGGGGCCTGGCAGCAGCTATGTGAGGCCCGTAATCTGCCTGCACCCTATGTCAAAAAATTTAACACACCAGCAGTGTGAAGAGACCTGAAAGTGGCACATGGCAGCAGAGTGTGGCGATGGAGACAGCAGCAATGGGAGGCCGTACAGGGACCCATGAGAGACTCTGGACTTGGCAGCAGCATGAGGAGGCGGTATATAGGGGCCCATGGCAGATTAGGGGCCTGGCAGCAGCTATAGGAGGCCCATAATCTGCCAGCACCCTATGTCAAAAAATTCAACACACCAGCAGTGTGAGGAGACCTGAAAGTGGCACATGGCATGAGACACTGTGGACCTGGCAGCAGCATGAGGAGGCGGTATATAGGGGCCCATGGCAGATTAGGGGCCTGGCAGCAGCTATGGGAGGCCCATAATCTGCCAGCACCCTATGTCAAAAAATTCTACACACCAGCAGTGTGTGAGGAGACCTGAAAGTGGCACATGGCAGAGTGTGGCGATGGAGACAGCAGCAATGGGAGGCCGTACAGGGACCCATGAGAGACTCTGGACCTGGCAGCAGCATGAGGAAGCGGTATATAGGGGCCTATGGCAGATTAGGGGCCTGGCAGCAGCTATAGGAGGCCCATAATCTGCCAGCACCCTATGTCAAAAAATTCAACACACCAGCAGTGTGTGAGGAGACCTCAAAGTGGCACATGTTTGAGGCATGATTCATGGCGGATTTAGTCAGTTGTGTCAGGAACTGGTGGTTTGAAATCCAGACTAATCCACGCCTGATTCATTTTCACAAACGTGAGTCTCTCCACACTTTGGGTGGACAGTCGTGTCCTCCGCGGAGTTACAATACCTCCTGCCGCACTAAACACGCGCTCCGATGCCACGCTACTGGCCGGGCATGACAGCCTTTCAAGGGCAAATTCAGCTAGTTGGGGCCAAAGGTCAAGTTTCGTTGCCCAGTAGTCAAGGGGATTGTCTACCTCGGTTGGCAGGGTGCTGTCCAAGTAGGCCCAAGCCTGTTGTTTGAGCTCCTGCTCCAGGTCCACCTGATGCTGCTGCTGCTGCTGCGGCTGGTTAGTAGTTTCCTCACTGCGCTGGTGAAGAAAGCTACTCATCATCGACTGCAGACTGAGGCAGCCACTGCTGGTGGAGCTGCCACTGCTCCTACCACCCCACCCCTCCCCTGCTGCCATGCCAGCGGAACGCGAGCGCACAGGGCCCACAGTGTCTGAGGATGGACGTTGGCGCACAAAGGCAGAGACCAACTGACTACATAGGTGGTTTTTATAGTACGTAATTTTGGCCTCCCTCTCAGCAGGTGTGAAAAAGGCCACCATTTTGGACCGGTAGCGAGGGTCCAACAAGGTGGACAGCCAAAAGTCATCCCTCTGTCTGATGGTTATTATTCGGCTGTCGCTACGCAAGCAACCGAGCATGCTATGGGCCATTTGTGCCAAGGAATGCGAGGGACTCCCTGCCTCCATCTCCACAGCATACTGCCACGGTGCGTCTGGGTCCTCTGTCTCCTCCTCCTCCTCCTCTACCAGATGCTCCTGCTCCTCCACTCCTGTCCGCTGAGTGGAAAAACCACCCATTTCACTCAATAATTCCTGAGCACAAATGTCCTCCTCTACCTCCTCCTCTTCTTCCTGTCCTGCCCCCACAGGGGTCATGTGGCGTTGAGATCTGTGCGCCACGTCTACCGCACCCTGACCAGCCATTGTTAACAGCATTTGTTCCAGGACGTGCAACAGAGGAATGACGTCGTTCATCCCATAGTCCTGCCGACTCACGAATAGCGTGGCCTCCTCAAAGGGCCTGAGCAAGCGGCAGGTGTCACGCATGAGCTGCCAATGGCTGACATCTAAGTTACACAGGGGAGTACCTTTATCCGCTTGTAACATCAGGAAATCGGTGATGGCCTTTCGCTGCTCGTAAAGGCGGTCTAACATGTGTAGGGTTGAATTCCACCTTGTTGCAACGTCGCAGATCAGGCGATGCTGTGGAATTCCGTTCTGCCGCTGCAGCTCAATGAGGGTGTTCTTTGCGGTGTAGGAATGGCTGAAATGCATGCACAGTTTACGTGACATTTTAAGGATGTCTTGCAGTGGGATGGTGGATTTTAGGAACCGCTTGACAACCAGATTGAACACGTGAGCCATGCATGGCGCATGGCACAACCTTCCTTGACGCAGAGCAGACACCATGTTCTTTCCGTTGTCAGTCAACATGGTTCCGATTTTTAGTTTGCGCGGAGACAGCCATCTGTCGATTTCTCTGTTCATTACACTCAGCAGTTCCTCCCCTGTGTGACTACGTTCGCCAAGGCATACCAGGTGCAGCACAGCGTGACACCGTTGCGCCCTGCACATGTGATATGCCGGTCGGGTAATGGGACTTGGCACGGGGGTGGCGGCTGAGGACACGGCGGAAAAAGAGGTGGTAGAGGCGGACATGCTTGCTGGACCAAGGACGTGCAAACGTGGAGGCAAAAGCGTCGTGACCTGTCCAAGTTGCTGGTGCGGCTGTGCCGGCACCACGTTCACCCAGTGGGCCGTAAATGACATGTACTGTCCCTGACCGTAGTTACAGCTCCACACGTCGGCGCTGCCGTGCACTTTGGCAGAGACCGACATGCTCAAAGACTGGCCCACCATCTCTTCTACATGTGAATGCAGGGCTGGCACTGCCTTTTGGGCAAAGAAATGACGGCTTGGCACTCTCCACCGCGGCGCGGCACAAGCCATCATTTCTCGGAAAGGTGCTGAGTCCACCAGTTGGAAAGGGAGGGACTGCAGCACCAGCAACTTGGACAGGAGGACGTTCAGCTTTTGCACCGTCGGGTGCGTGCTCGCAAACTGTTGTCTCTTGGATACGGATTCCAAGAAAGACTGTTGACGGAATCCGAGAAGAGGAGTAGCAGGAGAAGGAGCATCTGAACGAGCGGAAGATGCCAACGAGCGACAACTCCCCTCAGCAGAGGTGTTGGAGCCTTGACTGGCTGATAGAGGGCGATTGACGACGTCGGGTGACGGAGCAAGTAACGGAGCGGGTGATGGAGCGGGGGCTGGGGCAGGCAGAACCGCCGTATGTTTATCACGGTTTTCCCAGGCCACCGAATGGTGACGCTGCATATGCTGACGCAACGCTGTAGTCCCAACATGGGCCCCCTGGCCACGCTTGCATTTCTGGCCACATAGTCGACATACGGCTACGTTTACTTCCTCGGGCGGCTTGAGGAAAAATTGCCACACCACCGAGTAGGAAACTTTGCCCCCGCTACTCTTCACTGGCTGACTGCTACTTCCTCCGTGCGCACCGGCACCACTACTGGCCGTGGTGGTAGGCTGCAGTGGAGCTGGTGCTCTACTCCGTGGACGTTTGGCTCCACTGACACTGATGCGACCCTGCTGCTGTCTCCTGGGCAACCCACCGACTGTTTTGCTCGCTGCCAAGCTGCCACCCTCTTCTCCTGATGATGCGGAAGAAATTGCCTGATGACGATGAGGCTGCCAAGTGCGATCAACCTCCTCATCATCAAGTAGGGTCTCCGCCTCACTACTAGCCCCCTCGGCTGCGTCTGGGTCAGGAGACAGACCTGTCTCTAGACCGGCTACCGAGCCACTCTCCTCGCCAGTACTTGTTCGCTTGGCTGCTGAAAAGGCCGATGTCTCCCCCCGTTCCTGACCGCCCTCTGTTAGCTCTTCCTCACTGTACAGTGGGGCTGAGCCCACAGCATGCGATACTTCGCTTGGTGAGGGAACAGCAAAGGACAGGGGCAGGTAGAGGACACGTGATTTCAGTGGGCTTGCTCCCGGGCCATGCCAACTAACGGTTGTGTCTGACGTACCCACCGACCGTTGGCTGTAGGTGTCAGAGGTGACCTGGGAAGAGGAAGACGACCGAGCCAACCAATCAATGACGGCAGGGTTGTCGGTGGAGACACGACCGCTGGATGACACCGGGAGCACTGGCCTCTGGCTGCGAATACTGCTGCCTCGACCCCTTCCTCTGCTGCCACGTCTGCTCGCTCCTAAAACATTGCCTCCTCTGCCACTCCTCTGCATGTTGTCTGACATACTATTTAATTCAACGATTAGGTGTCCCTGAGTAACAATTCTCTGGCACTCAGTAACAATTCTGTCTGTCCCTGAGTATGAATTCTGTGGCCCTGAGTAACAATTCTGTGTCTGTGCGAGTAACAATTCTGTGTCTGTGCGAGTAACAATTCTGTGTCTGTGCAAGTAACAATTTTGTGTCTGTGCGAGTAACAATTCTCTGGCACTCAGTAACAATTCTGTCTGTCCCTGAGTAACAATTCTCTGGCACTCAGTAACAATTCTGTCTGTCCCTGAGTAACAATTCTCTGGCACTCAGTAACAATTCTGTCTGTCCCTGAGTATGAATTCTGTGGCCCTGAGTAACAATTCTGTGTCTGTGCGAGTAACAATTCTGTGTCTGTGCAAGTAACAATTTTGTGTCTGTGCGAGTAACAATTCTCTGGCACTCAGTAACAATTCTGTCTGTCCCTGAGTAACAATTCTCTGGCACTCAGTAACAATTCTGTCTGTCCCTGAGTATGAATTCTGTGGCCCTGAGTAACAATTCTGTGTCTGTGCGAGTAACAATTCTGTGTCTGTGCAAGTAACAATTTTGTGTCTGTGCGAGTAACAATTCTCTGGCACTCAGTAACAATTCTGTCTGTCCCTGAGTAACAATTCTCTGGCACTCAGTAACAATTCTGTCTGTCCCTGAGTAACAATTCTCTGGCACTCAGTAACAATTCTGTCTGTCCCTGAGTAACAATTCTCTGGCACTCAGTAACAATTCTGTGTCTGTGCGAGTAACAATTCTGTGTCTGTGCAAGTAACAATTTTGTGTCTGTGCGAGTAACAATTCTCTGGCACTCAGTAACAATTCTGTCTGTCCCTGAGTAACAATTCTCTGGCACTCAGTAACAATTCTGTCTGTCCCTGAGTAACAATTCTCTGGCACTCAGTAACAATTCTGTCTGTCCCTGAGTATGAATTCTGTGGCCCTGAGTAACAATTCTGTGTCTGTGCGAGTAACAATTCTGTGTCTGTGCAAGTAACAATTTTGTGTCTGTGCGAGTAACAATTCTCTGGCACTCAGTAACAATTCTGTCTGTCCCTGAGTAACAATTCTCTGGCACTCAGTAACAATTCTGTCTGTCCCTGAGTAACAATTCTCTGGCACTCAGTAACAATTCTGTCTGTCCCTGAGTAACAATTCTCTGGCACTCAGTAACAATTCTGTCTGTCCCTGAGTAACAATTCTCTGGCACTCAGTAACAATTCTGTCTGTCCCTGAGTAACAATTCTCTGGCACTCAGTAACAATTCTGTCTGTCCCTGAGTATGAATTCTGTGGCCCTGAGTAACAATTCTGTGTCTGTGCGAGTAACAATTCTGTGTCTGTGCAAGTAACAATTTTGTGTCTGTGCGAGTAACAATTCTCTGGCACTCAGTAACAATTCTGTCTGTCCCTGAGTAACAATTCTCTGGCACTCAGTAACAATTCTGTCTGTCCCTGAGTAACAATTCTCTGGCACTCAGTAACAATTCTGTCTGTCCCTGAGTAACAATTCTCTGGCACTCAGTAACAATTCTGTCTGTCCCTGAGTATGAATTCTGTGGCCCTGAGTAACAATTCTGTGTCTGTGCGAGTAACAATTCTGTGTCTGTGCAAGTAACAATTTTGTGTCTGTGCGAGTAACAATTCTCTGGCACTCAGTAACAATTCTGTCTGTCCCTGAGTAACAATTCTCTGGCACTCAGTAACAATTCTGTCTGTCCCTGAGTATGAATTCTGTGGCCCTGAGTAACAATTCTGTGTCTGTGCGAGTAACAATTCTGTGTCTGTGCAAGTAACAATTTTGTGTCTGTGCGAGTAACAATTCTCTGGCACTCAGTAACAATTCTGTCTGTCCCTGAGTAACAATTCTCTGGCACTCAGTAACAATTCTGTCTGTCCCTGAGTAACAATTCTCTGGCACTCAGTAACAATTCTGTCTGTCCCTGAGTAACAATTCTCTGGCACTCAGTAACAATTCTGTGTCTGTGCGAGTAACAATTCTGTGTCTGTGCAAGTAACAATTTTGTGTCTGTGCGAGTAACAATTCTCTGGCACTCAGTAACAATTCTGTCTGTCCCTGAGTAACAATTCTCTGGCACTCAGTAACAATTCTGTCTGTCCCTGAGTAACAATTCTCTGGCACTCAGTAACAATTCTGTCTGTCCCTGAGTATGAATTCTGTGGCCCTGAGTAACAATTCTGTGTCTGTGCGAGTAACAATTCTGTGTCTGTGCAAGTAACAATTTTGTGTCTGTGCGAGTAACAATTCTCTGGCACTCAGTAACAATTCTGTCTGTCCCTGAGTAACAATTCTCTGGCACTCAGTAACAATTCTGTCTGTCCCTGAGTAACAATTCTCTGGCACTCAGTAACAATTCTGTCTGTCCCTGAGTAACAATTCTCTGGCACTCAGTAACAATTCTGTCTGTCCCTGAGTAACAATTCTCTGGCACTCAGTAACAATTCTGTCTGTCCCTGAGTATGAATTCTGTGGCCCTGAGTAACAATTCTGTGTCTGTGCGAGTAACAATTCTGTGTCTGTGCAAGTAACAATTTTGTGTCTGTGCGAGTAACAATTCTCTGGCACTCAGTAACAATTCTGTCTGTCCCTGAGTAACAATTCTCTGGCACTCAGTAACAATTCTGTGTCTGTGCGAGTAACAATTCTGTGTCTGTGCAAGTAACAATTTTGTGTCTGTGCGAGTAACAATTCTCTGGCACTCAGTAACAATTCTGTCTGTCCCTGAGTAACAATTCTCTGGCACTCAGTAACAATTCTGTCTGTCCCTGAGTAACAATTCTCTGGCACTCAGTAACAATTCTGTCTGTCCCTGAGTATGAATTCTGTGGCCCTGAGTAATAATTCTGTGTCTGTGCGAGTAACAATTCTGTGTCTGTGCAAGTAACAATTTTGTGTCTGTGCGAGTAACAATTCTCTGGCACTCAGTAACAATTCTGTCTGTCCCTGAGTAACAATTCTCTGGCACTCAGTAACAATTCTGTCTGTCCCTGAGTAACAATTCTCTGGCACTCAGTAACAATTCTGTCTGTCCCTGAGTATGAATTCTGTGGCCCTGAGTAACAATTCTGTGTCTGTGCGAGTAACAATTCTGTGTCTGTGCAAGTAACAATTTTGTGTCTGTGCGAGTAACAATTCTCTGGCACTCAGTAACAATTCTGTCTGTCCCTGAGTAACAATTCTCTGGCACTCAGTAACAATTCTGTCTGTCCCTGAGTAACAATTCTCTGGCACTCAGTAACAATTCTGTCTGTCCCTGAGTAACAATTCTCTGGCACTCAGTAACAATTCTGTCTGTCCCTGAGTATGAATTCTGTGGCCCTGAGTAACAATTCTGTCTGTGCGAGTAACAATTCTGTGTCTGTGCAATAACAATTTTGTGTCTGTGCGAGTAACAATTCTCTGGCACTCAGTAACAATTCTGTCTGTCCCTGAGTAACAATTCTCTGGCACTCAGTAACAATTCTGTCTGTCCCTGAGTAACAATTCTCTGGCACTCAGTAACAATTCTGTCTGTCCCTGAGTAACAATTCTCTGGCACTCAGTAACAATTCTGTCTGTCCCTGAGTAACAATTCTCTGGCACTCAGTAACAATTCTGTCTGTCCCTGAGTATGAATTCTGTGGCCCTGAGTAACAATTCTGTGTCTGTGCGAGTAACAATTCTGTGTCTGTGCAAGTAACAATTTTGTGTCTGTGCGAGTAACAATTCTCTGGCACTCAGTAACAATTCTGTCTGTCCCTGAGTAACAATTCTCTGGCACTCAGTAACAATTCTGTCTGTCCTTGAGTAACAATTCTCTGGCACTCAGTAACAATTCTGTCTGTCCCTGAGTAACAATTCTCTGGCACTCAGTAACAATTCTGTGTCTGTGCGAGTAACAATTCTGTGTCTGTGCAAGTAACAATTTTGTGTCTGTGCGAGTAACAATTCTCTGGCACTCAGTAACAATTCTGTCTGTCCCTGAGTAACAATTCTCTGGCACTCAGTAACAATTCTGTCTGTCCCTGAGTAACAATTCTCTGGCACTCAGTAACAATTCTGTCTGTCCCTGAGTATGAATTCTGTGGCCCTGAGTAATAATTCTGTGTCTGTGCGAGTAACAATTCTGTGTCTGTGCAAGTAACAATTTTGTGTCTGTGCGAGTAACAATTCTCTGGCACTCAGTAACAATTCTGTCTGTCCCTGAGTAACAATTCTCTGGCACTCAGTAACAATTCTGTCTGTCCCTGAGTAACAATTCTCTGGCACTCAGTAACAATTCTGTCTGTCCCTGAGTATGAATTCTGTGGCCCTGAGTAACAATTCTGTGTCTGTGCGAGTAACAATTCTGTGTCTGTGCAAGTAACAATTTTGTGTCTGTGCGAGTAACAATTCTCTGGCACTCAGTAACAATTCTGTCTGTCCCTGAGTAACAATTCTCTGGCACTCAGTAACAATTCTGTCTGTCCCTGAGTAACAATTCTCTGGCACTCAGTAACAATTCTGTCTGTCCCTGAGTAACAATTCTCTGGCACTCAGTAACAATTCTGTCTGTCCCTGAGTATGAATTCTGTGGCCCTGAGTAACAATTCTGTCTGTGCGAGTAACAATTCTGTGTCTGTGCAATAACAATTTTGTGTCTGTGCGAGTAACAATTCTCTGGCACTCAGTAACAATTCTGTCTGTCCCTGAGTAACAATTCTCTGGCACTCAGTAACAATTCTGTCTGTCCCTGAGTAACAATTCTCTGGCACTCAGTAACAATTCTGTCTGTCCCTGAGTAACAATTCTCTGGCACTCAGTAACAATTCTGTCTGTCCCTGAGTAACAATTCTGTCTGTCCCTGAGAATGAATTCTGTGGCCCTGAGTAAGAATTCTCTGGCACTCAGTAACAATTCTGTCTGTCCCTGAGTAACAATTCTCTGGCACTCAGTAACAATTCTGTCTGTCCCTGAGTAAAAATTCTGTGGCCCTAATAACGTTTCTGTGGCCCTAAGTAACAATTCTCTGGCACTGAGTGAAAATTCTGTCTGTCCCTGAGTATGAATTCTGTGGCCCTAACTAGCGTTTCTTTGTCCCTAAATAACGATTCTGTGGCCCTCATTAACAAGTCTGTGTCCCTGAGTAATGGTTCTCTGTCCCTAAGTAACTTCTCTCTGTCCCCAATTCTCGTTTCTGTGGCCCTAACTCTGTCCCTGTCCCTAGTACAGAGCGGTCTGCCTCTGTTCAATGACTGCAGGCAAATGAAGATTTCCAAAATGGCCGCTATATATACCTCGACCATTACACAGTGCTGGCTGGCTGGCTGCTGATTGGCTGATGCGATCACATGTCGTTGAGGAATGCATTATGGGGCAGCGCGCCTTGTCTGCGCGCCTTCCCCGACATCCCCGCTCCGTCGCCGCACATGTCAGCCGCCATTTTCGGAAAAATTTCGATTCGCGCGTCCGAATTAGGCTGTTTTTCGGATTCGGCACGAATCAAAATTTTTCCGATATTCGACTCGAATTCCACTTCGGATACTTCGATTCGCTCATCTCTACTTACAACAGCTTTTAGCTGAAACCAAGCTGTCTGCATCTTCTATATTTTAAATTTCAGAAATATTCCTCAGGTGAAAGGTATAAAATATATAGAGCTCTCCTGCTCACACATTCGGATTTTACTTCATAATCAAAACTGCTAAGATTAGCTGAGGCTTAAACCTCTGAATAGAGTTTACATTACCAAAAACGCCCTATTGTTATGCTGAGATTGCAACTGGTACCACCTGTGGCTTTGAGAGGCAAGGCCCTATTTACATTTACCCACTGGAATGTCCTCCCTCTGCAACACAAAAGAAAACTTACCTGGGTATTCATTGGATAATGGAGTATTCCCCCTTGCTTATAAAGGCCTGGAAGTTAGAGAGAAGTAAGTGTTTAAAGAAGACCTGAAGATAACTCAAAACCATCGCTGTTTTCAACCATGAGGTAAGCCTCACTTCATACTTTCTAATCAAAATCATTTTTTTTCAGATAAGAGAAGATCTTGGATACTTTTGTCCCTATTTACATGACCCAAAACAAAGCACTATCTTGTGTTCCATTGCTGGTGAGAAAGTGCTTCCTGTTTTGGGCAATGTGGGAACTGGGTTAAACCTTCCAGATGAAACGAGGAGCATCAGAGTGGCCAGTCCTCTACATTCAATGCTTTCAACTCAGTCAAAGCAGAGCACTGTACCTTGTTAGAAAAATCTCGGCTTTAAAACCTTGTTTTTTAACATGTAAGTGCCACCTTGTTTGACCAAGGTGAGAAGCAGATTATCTGCAACCACAGCCACAATGCCTTTCCCTAACAGCCATTTCAGACATATTAGCGCGCAAAACTCCAAACGGAGCACTTTTCTGTGATGACGTATTGGAAGTGTGCTCTTCTGTTTGGGGTATTGTGTGACCAGACTTACTTGGATAGAACATTCATGAAGTTACTTGGAGAAAGCTCAATTTCATTAAAACGTTTCTCATGAAACCTAGGAATCAACATAAAAATCATCAAGGTTCTTGGTTTGACAATTGTGAACTATGTTTAGGGTTAGATAGCAATATTATTTCCAAGAGTTATTTTTGGTAGACCGGAGTGATCAAGTGGAAATTTGCTTTTATCCTTGTGATTTTTATGTCTGCAGATAAGTCAAATGAAAGCACTTTCTTATATGTTGGGATTTCACTGAGTGCTTTTTGTTTGGTTGGTCTTTAAACTGTGAATACTCATATTCTTTTTCATTGGTTAAGTGATTTGAAACATATTTGGGATGGAAGCAGGACTATTGCTTTGCATAGCTAAATGTGTTTTATTTTCTAAACACTCTTTCTGATTCTTTTAAATCATTTTAAACAAAATGCTGTCAAAGAATTTAGGAAGAGATGCTCCTTGGTACAGTGCTTTTTGGTGGCTTTTTTCTATACCCTTTGACTTTGGATTTTGGCTTTCATAGTTGCAAGTTACAATATGGAAGTTAACATACCCATTGGGATGTATAACCTACAATACCATTGGTCCATAGAGTTCTCAAGAAGTTTAAAATCCTGCAAATTTTTGAATATGCTAACTTACAACAGCTTTTAGCTGAAACCAAGCTGTCTGCATCTTCTCTATTTTAAATTTCAGAAATATTCCTCAGGTGAAAGGTATAAAATATATAGAGTTCTCCTGCTCACACATTACGATTTTACTTCATAATCAAAACTGCTAAGATTAGCTGTTGCTTAAACCTCTGAATAGAGTTTACATTACCAAAAACGCCCTATTGTTATGCTGAGATTGCAACTGGTACCACCTGTGTCTTTGAGAGGCAAGGCCCTATTTACATTTGACCCACTGGAATGTCCTCCCTCTGCAACACAAAAGAAAACTTACCTGGGTATTCATTGGATAATGGAGTATTCCCCCTTGCTTATAAAGGCCTGGAAGTTAGAGAGAAGTAAGTGTTTAAAGAAGACCTGAAGATAACTCAAAACCATCGCTGTTTTCAACCATGAGGTAAGCCTCACTTCATACTTTCTAATCAAAATCATTTTTTTTCAGATAAGAGAAGATCTTGGATACTTTTGTCCCTATTTACATGACCCAAAACAAAGCACTATCTTGTGTTCCATTGCTGGTGAGAAAGTGCTTCCTGTTTTGGCAATGTGGGAACTGGGTTAAACCTTCCAGATGAAATGAGGAGCATCAGAGTGGCCAGTCCTCTACATTCAATGCTTTCAACTCAGTCAAAGCAGAGCACTGTACCTTATTAGAAAAATCTCGGCTTTAAAACCTTGTTTTTTAACATGTAAGTGTCACCTTGTTTGACCAAGGTGAGAAGCAGATTATCTGCAACCACAGCCACAATGCCTTTCCCTAACAGCCATTTCAGACATATTAGCGCGCAAAACTCCAAATGGAGCACTTTTCTGTGATGACGTATTGGAAGTGTGCTCTTCTGATTGGGGTATTGTGTGACCAGACTTACTTGGATAGAACATTCATGAAGTTACTTGGAGAAAGCTCAATTTCATTAAAACGTTTCTCATGAAACCTAGGAATCAACATAAAAATCATCAAGGTTCTTGGTTTGACAATTGTGAACTATGTTTAGGGTTAGATAGCAATATTATTTCCAAGAGTTATTTTTGGTAGACCGGAGTGATCAAGTGGAAATTTGCTTTTATCCTTGTGATTTTTATGTCTGCAGATAAGTCAAATGAAAGCACTTTCTTATATGTTGGGATTTCACTGAGTGCTTTTTGTTTGGTTGGTCTTTAAACTGTGAATACTCATATTCTTTTTCATTGGTTAAGTGATTTGAAACATATTTGGGATGGAAGCAGGACTATTGCTTTGCATAGCTAAATGTGTTTTATTTTCTAAACACTCTTTCTGATTCTTTTAAATCATTTTAAACAAAATGCTGTCAAAGAATTTAGGAAGAGATGCTCCTTGGTACAGTGCTTTTTGGTGGCTTTTTTCTATACCCTGTGACTTTGGATTTTGGCTTTCATAGTTGCAAGTTACAATATGGAAGTTAACATACCCATTGGGATGTATAACCTACAATACCATTGGTTCATAGAGTTCTCAAGAAGTTTAAAATCCTGCAAATTTTTGAATATGCTAACTTACAACAGCTTTTAGCTGAAACCAAGCTGTCTGCATCTTCTATATTTTAAATTTCAGAAATATTCCTCAGGTGAAAGGTATAAAATATATAGAGTTCTCCTGCTCACACATTCCGATTTTACTTCATAATCAAAACTGCTAAGATTAGCTGTTGCTTAAACCTCTGAATAGAGTTTACATTACCAAAAACGCCCTATTGTTATGCTGAGATTGCAACTGGTACCACCTGTGGCTTTGAGAGGCAAGGCCCTATTTACATTTGACCCACTGGAATGTCCTCCCTCTGCAACACAAAAAAAAACTTACCTGGGTATTCATTGGATAATGGAGTATTCCCCCTTGCTTATAAAGGCCTGGAAGTTAGAGAGAAGTAAGTGTTTAAAGAAGACCTGAAGATAACTCAAAACCATCACTGTTTTCAACCATGAGGTAAGCCTCACTTCATACTTTCTAATCAAAATCATTTTTTTTCAGATAAGAGAAGATCTTGGATACTTTTGTCCCTATTTACATGACCCAAAACAAAGCACTATCTTGTGTTCCATTGCTGGTGAGAAAGTGCTTCCTGTTTTGGGCAATGTGGGAACTGGGTTAAACCTTCCAGATGAAACGAGGAGCATCAGAGTGGCCAGTCCTCTACTCTCAATGCTTTCAACTCAGTCAAAGCAGAGCACTGTACCTTGTTAGAAAAATCTCGGCTTTAAAACCTTGTTTTTTAACATGTAAGTGCCACCTTGTTTGACGAAGGTGAGAAGCAGATTATCTGCAACCACAGCCACAATGCCTTTCCCTAACAGCCATTTCAGACATATTAGCGCGCAAATCTCCAAACGGAGCACTTTTCTGTGATGACGTATTGGAAGTGTGCTCTTCTGTTTGGGGTATTGTGTGACCAGACTTACTTGGATAGAACATTCATGAAGTTACTTGGAGAAAGCTCAATTTCATTAAAACGTTTCTCATGAAACCTAGGAATCAACATAAAAATCATCAAGGTTCTTGGTTTGACAATTGTGAACTATGTTTAGGGTTAGATAGCAATATTATTTCCAAGAGTTATTTTTGGTAGACCGGAGTGATCAAGTGGAAATTTGCTTTTATCCTTGTGATTTTTATGTCTGCAGATAAGTCAAATGAAAGCACTTTCTTATATGTTGGGATTTCACTGAGTGCTTTTTGTTTGGTTGGTCTTTAAACTGTGAATACTCATATTCTTTTTCATTGGTTAAGTGATTTGAAACATATTTGGGATGGAAGCAGGACTATTGCTTTGCATAGCTAAATGTGTTTTATTTTCTAAACACTCTTTCTGATTCTTTTAAATCATTTTAAACAAAATGCTGTCAAAGAATTTAGGAAGAGATGCTCCTTGGTACAGTGCTTTTTGATGGCTTTTTTCTATACCCTGTGACTTTGGATTTTGGCTTTCATAGTTGCAAGTTACAATATGGAAGTTAACATACCCATTGGGATGTATAACCTACAATACCATTGGTTCATAGAGTTCTCAAGAAGTTTAAAATCCTGCAAATTTTTGAATATGCTAACTTACAACAGCTTTTAGCTGAAACCAAGCTGTCTGCATCTTCTATATTTTAAATTTCAGAAATATTCCTCAGGTGAAAGGTATAAAATATATAGAGCTCTCCTGCTCACACATTCGGATTTTACTTCATAATCAAAACTGCTAAGATTAGCTGAGGCTTAAACCTCTGAATAGAGTTTACATTACCAAAAACACCCTATTGTTATGCTGAGATTGCAACTGGTACCACCTGTGGCTTTGAGAGGCAAGGCCCTATTTACATTTACCCACTGGAATGTCCTCCCTCTGCAACACAAAAGAAAACTTACCTGGGTATTCATTGGATAATGGAGTATTCCCCCTTGCTTATAAAGGCCTGGAAGTTAGAGAGAAGTAAGTGTTTAAAGAAGACCTGAAGATAACTCAAAACCATCGCTGTTTTCAACCATGAGGTAAGCCTCACTTCATACTTTCTAATCAAAATCATTTTTTTTCAGATAAGAGAAGATCTTGGATACTTTTGTCCCTATTTACATGACCCAAAACAAAGCACTATCTTGTGTTCCATTGCTGGTGAGAAAGTGCTTCCTGTTTTGGGCAATGTGGGAACTGGGTTAAACCTTCCAGATGAAACGAGGAGCATCAGAGTGGCCAGTCCTCTACTCTCAATGCTTTCAACTCAGTCAAAGCAGAGCACTGTACCTTGTTAGAAAAATCTCGGCTTTAAAACCTTGTTTTTTAACATGTAAGTGCCACCTTGTTTGACGAAGGTGAGAAGCAGATTATCTGCAACCACAGCCACAATGCCTTTCCCTAACAGCCATTTCAGACATATTAGCGCGCAAATCTCCAAACGGAGCACTTTTCTGTGATGACGTATTGGAAGTGTGCTCTTCTGTTTGGGGTATTGTGTGACCAGACTTACTTGGATAGAACATTCATGAAGTTACTTGGAGAAAGCTCAATTTCATTAAAACGTTTCTCATGAAACCTAGGAATCAACATAAAAATCATCAAGGTTCTTGGTTTGACAATTGTGAACTATGTTTAGGGTTAGATAGCAATATTATTTCCAAGAGTTATTTTTGGTAGACCGGAGTGATCAAGTGGAAATTTGCTTTTATCCTTGTGATTTTTATGTCTGCAGATAAGTCAAATGAAAGCACTTTCTTATATGTTGGGATTTCACTGAGTGCTTTTTGTTTGGTTGGTCTTTAAACTGTGAATACTCATATTCTTTTTCATTGGTTAAGTGATTTGAAACATATTTGGGATGGAAGCAGGACTATTGCTTTGCATAGCTAAATGTGTTTTATTTTCTAAACACTCTTTCTGATTCTTTTAAATCATTTTAAACAAAATGCTGTCAAAGAATTTAGGAAGAGATGCTCCTTGGTACAGTGCTTTTTGGTGGCTTTTTTCTATACCCTGTGACTTTGGATTTTGGCTTTCATAGTTGCAAGTTACAATATGGAAGTTAACATACCCATTGGGATGTATAACCTACAATACCATTGGTCCATAGAGTTCTCAAGAAGTTTAAAATCCTGCAAATTTTTGAATATGCTAACTTACAACAGCTTTTAGCTGAAACCAAGCTGTCTGCATCTTCTATATTTTAAATTTCAGAAATATTCCTCAGGTGAAAGGTATAAAATATATAGAGCTCTCCTGCTCACACATTCGGATTTTACTTCATAATCAAAACTGCTAAGATTAGCTGAGGCTTAAACCTCTGAATAGAGTTTACATTACCAAAAACGCCCTATTGTTATGCTGAGATTGCAACTGGTACCACCTGTGGCTTTGAGAGGCAAGGCCCTATTTACATTTACCCACTGGAATGTCCTCCCTCTGCAACACAAAAGAAAACTTACCTGGGTATTCATTGGATAATGGAGTATTCCCCCTTGCTTATAAAGGCCTGGAAGTTAGAGAGAAGTAAGTGTTTAAAGAAGACCTGAAGATAACTCAAAACCATCGCTGTTTTCAACCATGAGGTAAGCCTCACTTCATACTTTCTAATCAAAATCATTTTTTTTCAGATAAGAGATCTTGGATACTTTTGTCCCTATTTACATGACCCAAAACAAAGCACTATCTTGTGTTCCATTGCTGGTGAGAAAGTGCTTCCTGTTTTGGGCAATGTGGGAACTGGGTTAAACCTTCCAGATGAAACGAGGAGCATCAGAGTGGCCAGTCCTCTACATTCAATGCTTTCAACTCAGTCAAAGCAGAGCACTGTACCTTGTTAGAAAAATCTCGGCTTTAAAACCTTGTTTTTTAACATGTAAGTGCCACCTTGTTTGACCAAGGTGAGAAGCAGATTATCTGCAACCACAGCCACAATGCCTTTCCCTAACAGCCATTTCAGACATATTAGCGCGCAAAACTCCAAACGGAGCACTTTTCTGTGATGACGTATTGGAAGTGTGCTCTTCTGTTTGGGGTATTGTGTGACCAGACTTACTTGGATAGAACATTCATGAAGTTACTTGGAGAAAGCTCAATTTCATTAAAACGTTTCTCATGAAACCTAGGAATCAACATAAAAATCATCAAGGTTCTTGGTTTGACAATTGTGAACTATGTTTAGGGTTAGATAGCAATATTATTTCCAAGAGTTATTTTTGGTAGACCGGAGTGATCAAGTGGAAATTTGCTTTTATCCTTGTGATTTTTATGTCTGCAGATAAGTCAAATGAAAGCACTTTCTTATATGTTGGGATTTCACTGAGTGCTTTTTGTTTGGTTGGTCTTTAAACTGTGAATACTCATATTCTTTTTCATTGGTTAAGTGATTTGAAACATATTTGGGATGGAAGCAGGACTATTGCTTTGCATAGCTAAATGTGTTTTATTTTCTAAACACTCTTTCTGATTCTTTTAAATCATTTTAAACAAAATGCTGTCAAAGAATTTAGGAAGAGATGCTCCTTGGTACAGTGCTTTTTGGTGGCTTTTTTCTATACCCTGTGACTTTGGATTTTGGCTTTCATAGTTGCAAGTTACAATATGGAAGTTAACATACCCATTGGGATGTATAACCTACAATACCATTGGTTCATAGAGTTCTCAAGAAGTTTAAAATCCTGCAAATTTTTGAATATGCTAACTTACAACAGCTTTTAGCTGAAACCAAGCTGTCTGCATCTTCTATATTTTAAATTTCAGAAATATTCCTCAGGTGAAAGGTATAAAATATATAGAGTTCTCCTGCTCACACATTCCGATTTTACTTCATAATCAAAACTGCTAAGATTAGCTGTTGCTTAAACCTCTGAATAGAGTTTACATTACCAAAAACGCCCTATTGTTATGCTGAGATTGCAACTGGTACCACCTGTGGCTTTGAGAGGCAAGGCCCTATTTACATTTGACCCACTGGAATGTCCTCCCTCTGCAACACAAAAAAAAACTTACCTGGGTATTCATTGGATAATGGAGTATTCCCCCTTGCTTATAAAGGCCTGGAAGTTAGAGAGAAGTAAGTGTTTAAAGAAGACCTGAAGATAACTCAAAACCATCGCTGTTTTCAACCATGAGGTAAGCCTCACTTCATACTTTCTAATCAAAATCATTTTTTTTCAGATAAGAGAAGATCTTGGATACTTTTGTCCCTATTTACATGACCCAAAACAAAGCACTATCTTGTGTTCCATTGCTGGTGAGAAAGTGCTTCCTGTTTTGGCAATGTGGGAACTGGGTTAAACCTTCCAGATGAAATGAGGAGCATCAGAGTGGCCAGTCCTCTACATTCAATGCTTTCAACTCAGTCAAAGCAGAGCACTGTACCTTATTAGAAAAATCTCGGCTTTAAAACCTTGTTTTTTAACATGTAAGTGTCACCTTGTTTGACCAAGGTGAGAAGCAGATTATCTGCAACCACAGCCACAATGCCTTTCCCTAACAGCCATTTCAGACATATTAGCGCGCAAAACTCCAAACGGAGCACTTTTCTGTGATGACGTATTGGAAGTGTGCTCTTCTGTTTGGGGTATTGTGTGACCAGACTTACTTGGATAGAACATTCATGAAGTTACTTGGAGAAAGCTCAATTTCATTAAAACGTTTCTCATGAAACCTAGGAATCAACATAAAAATCATCAAGGTTCTTGGTTTGACAATTGTGAACTATGTTTAGGGTTAGATAGCAATATTATTTCCAAGAGTTATTTTTGGCAGACCGGAGTGATCAAGTGGAAATTTGCTTTTATCCTTGTGATTTTTATGTCTGCAGATAAGTCAAATGAAAGCACTTTCTTATATGTTGGGATTTCACTGAGTGCTTTTTGTTTGGTTGGTCTTTAAACTGTGAATACTCATATTCTTTTTCATTGGTTAAGTGATTTGAAACATATTTGGGATGGAAGCAGGACTATTGCTTTGCATAGCTAAATGTGTTTTATTTTCTAAACACTCTTTCTGATTCTTTTAAATCATTTTAAACAAAATGCTGTCAAAGAATTTAGGAAGAGATGCTCCTTGGTACAGTGCTTTTTGGTGGCTTTTTTCTATACCCTGTGACTTTGGATTTTGGCTTTCATAGTTGCAAGTTACAATATGGAAGTTAACATACCCATTGGGATGTATAACCTACAATACCATTGGTTCATAGAGTTCTCAAGAAGTTTAAAATCCTGCAAATTTTTGAATATGCTAACTTACAACAGCTTTTAGCTGAAACCAAGCTGTCTGCATCTTCTATATTTTAAATTTCAGAAATATTCCTCAGGTGAAAGGTATAAAATATATAGAGTTCTCCTGCTCACACATTCGGATTTTACTTCATAATCAAAACTGCTAAGATTAGCTGTTGCTTAAACCTCTGAATAGAGTTTACATTACCAAAAACGCCCTATTGTTATGCTGAGATTGCAACTGGTACCACCTGTGGCTTTGAGAGGCAAGGCCCTATTTACATTTGACCCACTGGAATGTCCTCCCTCTGCAACACAAAAAAAAACTTACCTGGGTATTCATTGGATAATGGAGTATTCCCCCTTGCTTATAAAGGCCTGGAAGTTAGAGAGAAGTAAGTGTTTAAAGAAGACCTGAAGATAACTCAAAACCATCACTGTTTTCAACCATGAGGTAAGCCTCACTTCATACTTTCTAATCAAAATCATTTTTTTTTCAGATAAGAGAAGATCTTGGATACTTTTGTCCCTATTTACATGACCCAAAACAAAGCACTATCTTGTGTTCCATTGCTGGTGAGCAAGTGCTTCCTGTTTTGGGCAATGTGGGAACTGGGTTAAACCTTCCAGATGAAACGAGGAGCATCAGAGTGGCCAGTCCTCTACTCTCAATGCTTTCAACTCAGTCAAAGCAGAGCACTGTACCTTGTTAGAAAAATCTCGGCTTTAAAACCTTGTTTTTTAACATGTAAGTGTCACCTTGTTTGACCAAGGTGAGAAGCAGATTATCTGCAACCACAGCCACAATGCCTTTCCTTAACAGCCATTTCAGACATATTAGCGTGCAAAACTCCAAACGGAGCACTTTTCTGTGATGACGTATTGGAAGTGTGCTCTTCTGTTTGGGGTATTGTGTGACCAGACTTACTTGGATAGAACATTCATGAAGTTACTTGGAGAAAGCTCAATTTCATTAAAACGTTTCTCATGAAACCTAGGAATCAACATGAAAATCATCAAGGTTCTTGGTTTGACAATTGTGAACTATGTTTAGGGTTAGATAGCAATATTATTTCCAAGAGTTATTTTTGGTAGACCGGAGTGATCAAGTGGAAATTTGCTTTTATCCTTGTGATTTTTATGTCTGCAGATAAGTCAAATGAAAGCACTTTCTTATATGTTGGGATTTCACTGAGTGCTTTTTGTTTGGTTGGTCTTTAAACTGGGAATACTCATATTCTTTTTCATTGGTTAAGTGATTTGAAACATATTTGGGATGGAAGCAGGACTATTGCTTTGCATAGCTAAATGTGTTTTATTTTCTAAACACTCTTTCTGATTCTTTTAAATCATTTTAAACAAAATGCTGTCAAAGAATTTAGGAAGAGATGCTCCTTGGTACAGTGCTTTTTGATGGCTTTTTTCTATACCCTGTGACTTTGGATTTTGGCTTTCATAGTTGCAAGTTACAATATGGAAGTTAACATACCCATTGGGATGTATAACCTACAATACCATTGGTTCATAGAGTTCTCAAGAAGTTTAAAATCCTGCAAATTTTTGAATATGCTAACTTACAACAGCTTTTAGCTGAAACCAAGCTGTCTGCATCTTCTATATTTTAAATTTCAGAAATATTCCTCAGGTGAAAGGTATAAAATATATAGAGCTCTCCTGCTCACACATTCGGATTTTACTTCATAATCAAAACTGCTAAGATTAGCTGAGGCTTAAACCTCTGAATAGAGTTTACATTACCAAAAACGCCCTATTGTTATGCTGAGATTGCAACTGGTACCACCTGTGGCTTTGAGAGGCAAGGCCCTATTTACATTTACCCACTGGAATGTCCTCCCTCTGCAACACAAAAGAAAACTTACCTGGGTATTCATTGGATAATGGAGTATTCCCCCTTGCTTATAAAGGCCTGGAAGTTAGAGAGAAGTAAGTGTTTAAAGAAGACCTGAAGATAACTCAAAACCATCGCTGTTTTCAACCATGAGGTAAGCCTCACTTCATACTTTCTAATCAAAATCATTTTTTTTCAGATAAGAGAAGATCTTGGATACTTTTGTCCCTATTTACATGACCCAAAACAAAGCACTATCTTGTGTTCCATTGCTGGTGAGAAAGTGCTTCCTGTTTTGGGCAATGTGGGAACTGGGTTAAACCTTCCAGATGAAACGAGGAGCATCAGAGTGGCCAGTCCTCTACATTCAATGCTTTCAACTCAGTCAAAGCAGAGCACTGTACCTTGTTAGAAAAATCTCGGCTTTAAAACCTTGTTTTTTAACATGTAAGTGCCACCTTGTTTGACCAAGGTGAGAAGCAGATTATCTGCAACCACAGCCACAATGCCTTTCCCTAACAGCCATTTCAGACATATTAGCGCGCAAAACTCCAAACGGAGCACTTTTCTGTGATGACGTATTGGAAGTGTGCTCTTCTGTTTGGGGTATTGTGTGACCAGACTTACTTGGATAGAACATTCATGAAGTTACTTGGAGAAAGCTCAATTTCATTAAAACGTTTCTCATGAAACCTAGGAATCAACATAAAAATCATCAAGGTTCTTGGTTTGACAATTGTGAACTATGTTTAGGGTTAGATAGCAATATTATTTCCAAGAGTTATTTTTGGTAGACCGGAGTGATCAAGTGGAAATTTGCTTTTATCCTTGTGATTTTTATGTCTGCAGATAAGTCAAATGAAAGCACTTTCTTATATGTTGGGATTTCACTGAGTGCTTTTTGTTTGGTTGGTCTTTAAACTGTGAATACTCATATTCTTTTTCATTGGTTAAGTGATTTGAAACATATTTGGGATGGAAGCAGGACTATTGCTTTGCATAGCTAAATGTGTTTTATTTTCTAAACACTCTTTCTGATTCTTTTAAATCATTTTAAACAAAATGCTGTCAAAGAATTTAGGAAGAGATGCTCCTTGGTACAGTGCTTTTTGGTGGCTTTTTTCTATACCCTTTGACTTTGGATTTTGGCTTTCATAGTTGCAAGTTACAATATGGAAATTAACATACCCATTGGGATGTATAACCTACAATACCATTGGTCCATAGAGTTCTCAAGAAGTTTAAAATCCTGCAAATTTTTGAATATGCTAACTTACAACAGCTTTTAGCTGAAACCAAGCTGTCTGCATCTTCTCTATTTTAAATTTCAGAAATATTCCTCAGGTGAAAGGTATAAAATATATAGAGTTCTCCTGCTCACACATTCCGATTTTACTTCATAATCAAAACTGCTAAGATTAGCTGTTGCTTAAACCTCTGAATAGAGTTTACATTACCAAAAACGCCCTATTGTTATGCTGAGATTGCAACTGGTACCACCTGTGGCTTTGAGAGGCAAGGCCCTATTTACATTTGACCCACTGGAATGTCCTCCCTCTGCAACACAAAAGAAAACTTACCTGGGTATTCATTGGATAATGGAGTATTCCCCCTTGCTTATAAAGGCCTGGAAGTTAGAGAGAAGTAAGTGTTTAAAGAAGACCTGAAGATAACTCAAAACCATCGCTGTTTTCAACCATGAGGTAAGCCTCACTTCATACTTTCTAATCAAAATCATTTTTTTTCAGATAAGAGAAGATCTTGGATACTTTTGTCCCTATTTACATGACCCAAAACAAAGCACTATCTTGTGTTCCATTGCTGGTGAGAAAGTGCTTCCTGTTTTGGGCAATGTGGGAACTGGGTTAAACCTTCCAGATGAAATGAGGAGCATCAGAGTGGCCAGTCCTCTACATTCAATGCTTTCAACTCAGTCAAAGCAGAGCACTGTACCTTGTTAGAAAAATCTCGGCTTTAAAACCTTGTTTTTTAACATGTAAGTGTCACCTTGTTTGACCAAGGTGAGAAGCAGATTATCTGCAACCACAGCCACAATGCCTTTCCCTAACAGCCATTTCAGACATATTAGCGTGCAAAACTCCAAACGGAGCACTTTTCTGTGAGGACGAATTGGAAGTGTGCTCTTCTGTTTGGGGTATTGTGTGACCAGACTTACTTGGATAGAACATTCATGAAGTTACTTGGAGAAAGCTCAATTTCATTAAAACGTTTCTCATGAAACCTAGGAATCAACATAAAAATCATCAAGGTTCTTGGTTTGACAATTGTGAACTATGTTTAGGGTTAGATAGCAATATTATTTCCAAGAGTTATTTTTGGTAGACCGGAGTGATCAAGTGGAAATTTGCTTTTATCCTTGTGATTTTTATGTCTGCAGATAAGTCAAATGAAAGCACTTTCTTATATGTTGGGATTTCACTGAGTGCTTTTTGTTTGGTTGGTCTTTAAACTGTGAATACTCATATTCTTTTTCATTGGTTAAGTGATTTGAAACATATTTGGGATGGAAGCAGGACTATTGCTTTGCATAGCTAAATGTGTTTTATTTTCTAAACACTCTTTCTGATTCTTTTAAATCATTTTAAACAAAATGCTGTCAAAGAATTTAGGAAGAGATGCTCCTTGGTACAGTGCTTTTTGGTGGCTTTTTTCTATACCCTGTGACTTTGGATTTTGGCTTTCATAGTTGCAAGTTACAATATGGAAGTTAACATACCCATTGGGATGTATAACCTACAATACCATTGGTTCATAGAGTTCTCAAGAAGTTTAAAATCCTGCAAATTTTTGAATATGCTAACTTACAACAGCTTTTAGCTGAAACCAAGCTGTCTGCATCTTCTATATTTTAAATTTCAGAAATATTCCTCAGGTGAAAGGTATAAAATATATAGAGTTCTCCTGCTCACACATTCGGATTTTACTTCATAATCAAAACTGCTAAGATTAGCTGTTGCTTAAACCTCTGAATAGAGTTTACATTACCAAAAACGCCCTATTGTTATGCTGAGATTGCAACTGGTACCACCTGTGGCTTTGAGAGGCAAGGCCCTATTTACATTTGACCCACTGGAATGTCCTCCCTCTGCAACACAAAAAAAAACTTACCTGGGTATTCATTGGATAATGGAGTATTCCCCCTTGCTTATAAAGGCCTGGAAGTTAGAGAGAAGTAAGTGTTTAAAGAAGACCTGAAGATAACTCAAAACCATCACTGTTTTCAACCATGAGGTAAGCCTCACTTCATACTTTCTAATCAAAATCATTTTTTTTCAGATAAGAGAAGATCTTGGATACTTTTGTCCCTATTTACATGACCCAAAACAAAGCACTATCTTGTGTTCCATTGCTGGTGAGCAAGTGCTTCCTGTTTTGGGCAATGTGGGAACTGGGTTAAACCTTCCAGATGAAACGAGGAGCATCAGAGTGGCCAGTCCTCTACTCTCAATGCTTTCAACTCAGTCAAAGCAGAGCACTGTACCTTGTTAGAAAAATCTCGGCTTTAAAACCTTGTTTTTTAACATGTAAGTGTCACCTTGTTTGACCAAGGTGAGAAGCAGATTATCTGCAACCACAGCCACAATGCCTTTCCCTAACAGCCATTTCAGACATATTAGCGTGCAAAACTCCAAACGGAGCACTTTTCTGTGATGACGTATTGGAAGTGTGCTCTTCTGTTTGGGGTATTGTGTGACCAGACTTACTTGGATAGAACATTCATGAAGTTACTTGGAGAAAGCTCAATTTCATTAAAACGTTTCTCATGAAACCTAGGAATCAACATAAAAATCATCAAGGTTCTTGGTTTGACAATTGTGAACTATGTTTAGGGTTAGATAGCAATATTATTTCCAAGAGTTATTTTTGGTAGACCGGAGTGATCAAGTGGAAATTTGCTTTTATCCTTGTGATTTTTATGTCTGCAGATAAGTCAAATGAAAGCACTTTCTTATATGTTGGGATTTCACTGAGTGCTTTTTGTTTGGTTGGTCTTTAAACTGTGAATACTCATATTCTTTTTCATTGGTTAAGTGATTTGAAACATATTTGGGATGGAAGCAGGACTATTGCTTTGCATAGCTAAATGTGTTTTATTTTCTAAACACTCTTTCTGATTCTTTTAAATCATTTTAAACAAAATGCTGTCAAAGAATTTAGGAAGAGATGCTCCTTGGTACAGTGCTTTTTGGTGGCTTTTTTCTATACCCTGTGACTTTGGATTTTGGCTTTCATAGTTGCAAGTTACAATATGGAAGTTAACATACCCATTGGGATGTATAACCTACAATACCATTGGTTCATAGAGTTCTCAAGAAGTTTAAAATCCTGCAAATTTTTGAATATGCTAACTTACAACAGCTTTTAGCTGAAACCAAGCTGTCTGCATCTTCTATATTTTAAATTTCAGAAATATTCCTCAGGTGAAAGGTATAAAATATATAGAGTTCTCCTGCTCACACATTCGGATTTTACTTCATAATCAAAACTGCTAAGATTAGCTGTTGCTTAAACCTCTGAATAGAGTTTACATTACCAAAAACGCCCTATTGTTATGCTGAGATTGCAACTGGTACCACCTGTGGCTTTGAGAGGCAAGGCCCTATTTACATTTGACCCACTGGAATGTCCTCCCTCTGCAACACAAAAGAAAACTTACCTGGGTATTCATTGGATAATGGAGTATTCCCCCTTGCTTATAAAGGCCTGGAAGTTAGAGAGAAGTAAGTGTTTAAAGAAGACCTGAAGATAACTCAAAACCATCGCTGTTTTCAACCATGAGGTAAGCCTCACTTCATACTTTCTAATCAAAATCATTTTTTTTCAGATAAGAGAAGATCTTGGATACTTTTGTCCCTATTTACATGACCCAAAACAAAGCACTATCTTGTGTTCCATTGCTGGTGAGAAAGTGCTTCCTGTTTTGGGCAATGTGGGAACTGGGTTAAACCTTCCAGATGAAATGAGGAGCATCAGAGTGGCCAGTCCTCTACATTCAATGCTTTCATCTCAGTCAAAGCAGAGCACTGTACCTTGTTAGAAAAATCTCGGCTTTAAAACCTTGTTTTTTAACATGTAAGTGTCACCTTGTTTGACCAAGGTGAGAAGCAGATTATCTGCAACCACAGCCACAATGCCTTTCCCTAACAGCCATTTCAGACATATTAGGGTGCAAAACTCCAAACGGAGCACTTTTCTGTGAGGACGAATTGGAAGTGTGCTCTTCTGTTTGGGGTATTGTGTGACCAGACTTACTTGGATAGAACATTCATGAAGTTACTTGGAGAAAGCTCAATTTCATTAAAACGTTTCTCATGAAACCTAGGAATCAACATAAAAATCATCAAGGTTCTTGGTTTGACAATTGTGAACTATGTTTAGGGTTAGATAGCAATATTATTTCCAAGAGTTATTTTTGGTAGACCGGAGTGATCAAGTGGAAATTTGCTTTTATCCTTGTGATTTTTATGTCTGCAGATAAGTCAAATGAAAGCACTTTCTTATATGTTGGGATTTCACTGAGTGCTTTTTGTTTGGTTGGTCTTTAAACTGTGAATACTCATATTCTTTTTCATTGGTTAAGTGATTTGAAACATATTTGGGATGGAAGCAGGACTATTGCTTTGCATAGCTAAATGTGTTTTATTTTCTAAACACTCTTTCTGATTCTTTTAAATCATTTTAAACAAAATGCTGTCAAAGAATTTAGGAAGAGATGCTCCTTGGTACAGTGCTTTTTGGTGGCTTTTTTCTATACCCTGTGACTTTGGATTTTGGCTTTCATAGTTGCAAGTTACAATATGGAAGTTAACATACCCATTGGGATGTATAACCTACAATACCATTGGTTCATAGAGTTCTCAAGAAGTTTAAAATCCTGCAAATTTTTGAATATGCTAACTTACAACAGCTTTTAGCTGAAACCAAGCTGTCTGCATCTTCTATATTTTAAATTTCAGAAATATTCCTCAGGTGAAAGGTATAAAATATATAGAGTTCTCCTGCTCATACATTCGGATTTTACTTCATAATCAAAACTGCTAAGATTAGCTGTTGCATAAACCTCTGAATAGAGTTTACATTACCAAAAACGCCCTATTGTTATGCTGAGATTGCAACTGGTACCACCTGTGGCTTTGAGAGGCAAGGCCCTATTTACATTTACCCACTGGAATGTCCTCCCTCTGCAACACAAAAGAAAACTTACCTGGGTATTCATTGGATAATGGAGTATTCCCCCTTGCTTATAAAGGCCTGGAAGTTAGAGAGAAGTAAGTGTTTAAAGAAGACCTGAAGATAACTCAAAACCATCGCTGTTTTCAACCATGAGGTAAGCCTCACTTCATACTTTCTAATCAAAATCATTTTTTTTCAGATAAGAGAAGATCTTGGATACTTTTGTCCCTATTTACATGACCCAAAACAAAGCACTATCTTGTGTTCCATTGCTGGTGAGAAAGTGCTTCCTGTTTTGGGCAATGTGGGAACTGGGTTAAACCTTCCAGATGAAACGAGGAGCATCAGAGTGGCCAGTCCTCTACTCTCAATGCTTTCAACTCAGTCAAAGCAGAGCACTGAACCTTATTAGAAAAATCTCGGCTTTAAAACCTTGTTTTTTAACATGTAAGTGTCACCTTGTTTGACCAAGGTGAGAAGCAGATTATCTGCAACCACAGCCACAATGCCTTTCCCTAACAGCCATTTCAGACATATTAGCGCGCAAAACTCCAAACGGAGCACTTTTCTGTGATGACGTATTGGAAGTGTGCTCTTCTGTTTGGGGTATTGTGTGACCAGACTTACTTGGATAGAACATTCATGAAGTTACTTGGAGAAAGCTCAATTTCATTAAAACGTTTCTCATGAAACCTAGGAATCAACATAAAAATCATCAAGGTTCTTGGTTTGACAATTGTGAACTATGTTTAGGGTTAGATAGCAATATTATTTCCAAGAGTTATTTTTGGTAGACCGGAGTGATCAAGTGGAAATTTGCTTTTATCCTTGTGATTTTTATGTCTGCAGATAAGTCAAATGAAAGCACTTTCTTATATGTTGGGATTTCACTGAGTGCTTTTTGTTTGGTTGGTCTTTAAACTGTGAATACTCATATTCTTTTTCATTTGTTAAGTGATTTGAAACATATTTGGGATGGAAGCAGGACTATTGCTTCGCATAGCTAAATGTGTTTTATTTTCTAAACACTCTTTCTGATTCTTTTAAATCATTTTAAACAAAATGCTGTCAAATAATTTAGGAAGAGATGCTCCTTGGTACAGTGCTTTTTGGTGGCTTTTTTCTATACCCTGTGACTTTGGATTTTGGCTTTCATAGTTGCAAGTTACAATATGGAAGTTAACATACCCATTGGGATGTATACCCTACAATACCATTGGTTCATAGAGTTCTCAAGAAGTTTAAAATCCTGCAAATTTTTGAATATGCTAACTTACAACAGCTTTTAGCTGAAACCAAGCTGTCTGCATCTTCTATATTTTAAATTTCAGAAATATTCCTCAGGTGAAAGGTATAAAATATATAGAGTTCTCGTGCTCACACATTCCGATTTTACTTCATAATCAAAACTGCTAAGATTAGCTGTTGCTTAAACCTCTGAATAGAGTTTACATTACCAAAAATGCCCTATTGTTATGCTGAGATTGCAACTGGTACCACCTGTGGCTTTGAGAGGCAAGGCCCTATTTACATTTGACCCACTGGAATGTCCTCCCTCTGCAACACAAAAGAAAACTTACCTGGGTATTCATTGGATAATGGAGTATTCCCCCTTGCTTATAAAGGCCTGGAAGTTAGAGAGAAGTAAGTGTTTAAAGAAGACCTGAAGATAACTCAAAACCATCGCTGTTTTCAACCATGAGGTAAGCCTCACTTCATACTTTCTAATCAAAATCATTTTTTTTCAGATAAGAGAAGATCTTGGATACTTTTGTCCCTATTTACATGACCCAAAACAAAGCACTATCTTGTGTTCCATTGCTGGTGAGAAAGTGCTTCCTGTTTTGGGCAATGTGGGAACTGGGTTAAACCTTCCAGATGAAATGAGGAGCATCAGAGTGGCCAGTCCTCTACATTCAATGCTTTCAACTCAGTCAAAGCAGAGCACTGTACCTTGTTAGAAAAATCTCGGCTTTAAAACCTTGTTTTTTAACATGTAAGTGTCACCTTGTTTGACCAAGGTGAGAAGCAGATTATCTGCAACCACAGCCACAATGCCTTTCCCTAACAGCCATTTCAGACATATTAGCGTGCAAAACTCCAAACGGAGCACTTTTCTGTGATGACGTATTGGAAGTGTGCTCTTCTGTTTGGGGTATTGTGTGACCAGACTTACTTGGATAGAACATTCATGAAGTTACTTGGAGAAAGCTCAATTTCATTAAAAAGTTTCTCATGAAACCTAGGAATCAACATAAAAATCATCAAGGTTCTTGGTTTGACAATTGTGAACTATGTTTAGGGTTAGATAGCAATATTATTTCCAAGAGTTATTTTTGGTAGACCGGAGTGATCAAGTGGAAATTTGCTTTTATCCTTGTGATTTTTATGTCTGCAGATAAGTCAAATGAAAGCACTTTCTTATATGTTGGGATTTCACTGAGTGCTTTTTGTTTGGTTGGTCTTTAAACTGTGAATACTCATATTCTTTTTCATTGGTTAAGTGATTTGAAACATATTTGGGATGGAAGCAGGACTATTGCTTTGCATAGCTAAATGTGTTTTATTTTCTAAACACTCTTTCTGATTCTTTTAAATCATTTTAAACAAAATGCTGTCAAAGAATTTAGGAAGAGATGCTCCTTGGTACAGTGCTTTTTGGTGGCTTTTTTCTATACCCTGTGACTTTGGATTTTGGCTTTCATAGTTACAAGTTACAATATGGAAATTAACATACCCATTGGGATGTATAACCTACAATACCATTGGTTCATAGAGTTCTCAAGAAGTTTAAAATCCTGCAAATTTTTGAATATGCTAACTTACAACAGCTTTTAGCTGAAACCAAGCTGTCTGCATCTTCTATATTTTAAATTTCAGAAATATTCCTCAGGTGAAAGGTATAAAATATATAGAGTTCTCCTGCTCACACATTCGGATTTTACTTCATAATCAAAACTGCTAAGATTAGCTGTTGCTTAAACCTCTGAATAGAGTTTACATTACCAAAAACGCCCTATTGTTATGCTGAGATTGCAATTGGTACCACCTGTGGCTTTGAGAGGCAAGGCCCTATTTACATTTACCCACTGGAATGTCCTCCCTCTGCAACACAAAAGAAAACTTACCTGGGTATTCATTGGATAATGGAGTATTCCCCCTTGCTTATAAAGGCCTGGAAGTTAGAGAGAAGTAAGTGTTTAAAGAAGACCTGAAGATAACTCAAAACCATCGCTGTTTTCAACCATGAGGTAAGCCTCACTTCATACTTTCTAATCAAAATCATTTTTTTTTCAGATAAGAGAAGATCTTGGATACTTTTGTCCCTATTTACATGACCCAAAACAAAGCACTATCTTGTGTTCCATTGCTGGTGAGAAAGTGCTTCCTGTTTTGGGCAATGTGGGAACTGGGTTAAACCTTCCAGATGAAATGAGGAGCATCAGAGTGGCCAGTCCTCTACATTCAATGCTTTCAACTCAGTCAAAGCAGAGCACTGTACCTTATTAGAAAAATCTCGGCTTTAAAACCTTGTTTTTTAACATGTAAGTGTCACCTTGTTTGACGCGGGTGAGAAGCAGATTATCTGCAACCACAGCCACAATGCCTTTCCCTAACAGCCATTTCAGACATATTAGCGCGCAAAACTCCAAACGGAGCACTTTTCTGTGATGACGTATTGGAAGTGTGCTCTTCTGTTTGGGGTATTGTGTGACCAGACTTACTTGGATAGAACATTCATGAAGTTACTTAGAGAAAGCTCAATTTCATTAAAACGTTTCTCATGAAACCTAGGAATCAACATAAAAATCATCAAGGTTCTTGGTTTGACAATTGTGAACTATGTTTAGTGTTAGATAGCAATATTATTTCCAAGAGTTATTTTTGGTAGACCGGAGTGATCAAGTGGAAATTTGCTTTTATCCTTGTGATTTTTATGTCTGCAGATAAGTCAAATGAAAGCACTTTCTTATATGTTGGGATTTCACTGAGTGCTTTTTGTTTGGTTGGTCTTTAAACTGTGAATACTCATATTCTTTTTCATTGGTTAAGTGATTTGAAACATATTTGGGATGGAAGCAGGACTATTGCTTTGCATAGCTAAATGTGTTTTATTTTCTAAACACTCTTTCTGATTCTTTTAAATCATTTTAAACAAAATGCTGTCAAAGAATTTAGGAAGAGATGCTCCTTGGTACAGTGCTTTTTGGTGGCTTTTTTCTATACCCTGTGACTTTGGATTTTGGCTTTCATAGTTGCAAGTTACAATATGGAAGTTAACATACCCATTGGGATGTATAACCTACAATACCATTGGTTCATAGAGTTCTCAAGAAGTTTAAAATCCTGCAAATTTTTGAATATGCTAACTTGCAACAGCTTTTAGCTGAAACCAAGCTGTCTGCATCTTCTATATTTTAAATTTCAGAAATATTCCTCAGGTGAAAGGTATAAAATATATAGAGTTCTCCTGCTCACACATTCGGATTTTACTTCATAATCAAAACTGCTAAGATTAGCTGTTGCTTAATCCTCTGAATAGAGTTTACATTACCAAAAACGCCCTATTGTTATGCTGAGATTGCAACTGGTACCACCTGTGGCTTTGAGAGGCAAGGCCCTATTTACATTTACCCACTGGAATGTCCTCCCTCTGCAACACAAAAGAAAACTTACCTGGGTATTCATTGGATAATGGAGTATTCCCCCTTGCTTATAAAGGCCTGGAAGTTAGAGAGAAGTAAGTGTTTAAAGAAGACCTGAAGATAACTCAAAACCATCGCTGTTTTCAACCATGAGGTAAGCCTCACTTCATACTTTCTAATCAAAATCATTTTTTTTCAGATAAGAGAAGATCTTGGATACTTTTGTCCCTATTTACATGACCCAAAACAAAGCACTATCTTGTGTTCCATTGCTGGTGAGAAAGTGCTTCCTGTTTTGGGCAATGTGGGAACTGGGTTAAACCTTCCAGATGAAACGAGGAGCATCAGAGTGGCCAGTCCTCTACATTCAATGCTTTCAACTCAGTCAAAGCAGAGCACTGTACCTTATTAGAAAAATCTCGGCTTTAAAACCTTGTTTTTTAACATGTAAGTGTCACCTTGTTTGACCAAGGTGAGAAGCAGATTATCTGCAACCACAGCCACAATGCCTTTCCCTAACAGCCATTTCAGACATATTAGCGCGCAAAACTCCAAACGGAGCACTTTTCTGTGATGACGTATTGGAAGTGTGCTCTTCTGTTTGGGGTATTGTGTGACCAGACTTACTTGGATAGAACATTCATGAAGTTACTTGGAGAAAGCTCAATTTCATTAAAACGTTTCTCATGAAACCTAGGAATCAACATAAAAATCATCAAGGTTCTTGGTTTGACAATTGTGAACTATGTTTAGGGTTAGATAGCAATATTATTTCCACGAGTTATTTTTGGTAGACCGGAGTGATCAAGTGGAAATTTGCTTTTATCCTTGTGATTTTTATGTCTGCAGATAAGTCAAATGAAAGCACTTTCTTATATGTTGGGATTTCACTGAGTGCTTTTTGTTTGGTTGGTCTTTAAACTGTGAATACTCATATTCTTTTTCATTGGTTAAGTGATTTGAAACATATTTGGGATGGAAGCAGGACTATTGCTTTGCATAGCTAAATGTGTTTTATTTTCTAAACACTCTTTCTGATTCTTTTAAATCATTTTAAACAAAATGCTGTCAAAGAATTTAGGAAGAGATGCTCCTTGGTACAGTGCTTTTTGGTGGCTTTTTTCTATACCCTGTGACTTTGGATTTTGGCTTTCATAGTTGCAAGTTACAATATGGAAGTTAACATACCCATTGGGATGTATAACCTACAATACCATTGGTCCATAGAGTTCTCAAGAAGTTTAAAATCCTGCAAATTTTTGAATATGCTAACTTACAACAGCTTTTAGCTGAAACCAAGCTGTCTGCATCTTCTATATTTTAAATTTCAGAAATATTCCTCAGGTGAAAGGTATAAAATATATAGAGTTCTCCTGCTCACACATTCGGATTTTACTTCATAATCAAAACTGCTAAGATTAGCTGTTGCTTAAACCTCTGAATAGAGTTTACATTACCAAAAATGCCCTATTGTTATGCTGAGATTGCAATTGGTACCACCTGTGGCTTTGAGAGGCAAGGCCCTATTTACATTTACCCACTGGAATGTCCTCCCTCTGCAACACAAAAGAAAACTTACCTGGGTATTCATTGGATAATGGAGTATTCCCCCTTGCTTATAAAGGCCTGGAAGTTAGAGAGAAGTAAGTGTTTAAAGAAGACCTGAAGATAACTCAAAACCATCGCTGTTTTCAACCATGAGGTAAGCCTCACTTCATACTTTCTAATCAAAATCATTTTTTTTTCAGATAAGAGAAGATCTTGGATACTTTTGTCCCTATTTACATGACCCAAAACAAAGCACTATCTTGTGTTCCATTGCTGGTGAGAAAGTGCTTCCTGTTTTGGGCAATGTGGGAACTGGGTTAAACCTTCCAGATGAAATGAGGAGCGTCAGAGTGGCCAGTCCTCTACATTCAATGCTTTCAACTCAGTCAAAGCAGAGCACTGTACCTTATTAGAAAAATCTCGGCTTTAAAACCTTGTTTTTTAACATGTAAGTGTCACCTTGTTTGACCAAGGTGAGAAGCAGATTATCTGCAACCACAGCCACAATCCCTTTCCCTAACAGCCATTTCAGACATATTAGCGCGCAAAACTCCAAACGGAGCACTTTTCTGTGATGACGTATTGGAAGTGTGCTCTTCTGTTTGGGGTATTGTGTGACCAGACTTACTTGGATAGAACATTCATGAAGTTACTTGGAGAAAGCTCAATTTCATTAAAACGTTTCTCATGAAACCTAGGAATCAACATAAAAATCATCAAGGTTCTTGGTTTGACAATTGTGAACTATGTTTAGGGTTAGATAGCAATATTATTTCCACGAGTTATTTTTGGTAGACCGGAGTGATCAAGTGGAAATTTGCTTTTATCCTTGTGATTTTTATGTCTGCAGATAAGTCAAATGAAAGCACTTTCTTATATGTTGGGATTTCACTGAGTGCTTTTTGTTTGGTTGGTCTTTAAACTGTGAATACTCATATTCTTTTTCATTGGTTAAGTGATTTGAAACATATTTGGGATGGAAGTAGGACTATTGCTTTGCATAGCTAAATGTGTTTTATTTTCTAAACACTCTTTCTGATTCTTTTAAATCATTTTAAACAAAATGCTGTCAAAGAATTTAGGAAGAGATGCTCCTTGGTACAGTGCTTTTTGGTGGCTTTTTTCTATACCCTGTGACTTTGGATTTTGGCTTTCATAGTTGCAAGTTACAATATGGAAGTTAACATACCCATTGGGATGTATAACCTACAATACCATTGGTCCATAGAGTTCTCAAGAAGTTTAAAATCCTGCAAATTTTTGAATATGCTAACTTACAACAGCTTTTAGCTGAAACCAAGCTGTCTGCATCTTCTATATTTTAAATTTCAGAAATATTCCTCAGGTGAAAGGTATAAAATATATAGAGTTCTCCTGCTCACACATTCGGATTTTACTTCATAATCAAAACTGCTAAGATTAGCTGTTGCTTAAACCTCTGAATAGAGTTTACATTACCAAAAACGCCCTATTGTTATGCTGAGATTGCAACTGGTACCACCTGTGGCTTTGAGAGGCAAGGCCCTATTTACATTTGACCCACTGGAATGTCCTCCCTCTGCAACACAAAAGAAAACTTACCTGGGTATTCATTGGATAATGGAGTATTCCCCCTTGCTTATAAAGGCCTGGAAGTTAGAGAGAAGTAAGTGTTTAAAGAAGACCTGAAGATAACTCAAAACCATCGCTGTTTTCAACCATGAGGTAAGCCTCACTTCATACTTTCTAATCAAAATCATTTTTTTTCAGATAAGAGAAGATCTTGGATACTTTTGTCCCTATTTACATGACCCAAAACAAAGCACTATCTTGTGTTCCATTGCTGGTGAGAAAGTGCTTCCTGTTTTGGGCAATGTGGGAACTGGGTTAAACCTTCCAGATGAAATGAGGAGCATCAGAGTGGCCAGTCCTCTACATTCAATGCTTTCAACTCAGTCAAAGCAGAGCACTGTACCTTATTAGAAAAATCTCGGCTTTAAAACCTTGTTTTTTAACATGTAAGTGTCACCTTGTTTGACCAAGGTGAGAAGCAGATTATCTGCAACCACAGCCACAATGCCTTTCCCTAACAGCCATTTCAGACATATTAGCGTGCAAAACTCCAAACGGAGCACTTTTCTGTGATGACGTATTGGAAGTGTGCTCTTCTGTTTGGGGTATTGTGTGACCAGACTTACTTGGATAGAACATTCATGAAGTTACTTGGAGAAAGCTCAATTTCATTAAAACGTTTCTCATGAAACCTAGGAATCAACATAAAAATCATCAAGGTTCTTGGTTTGACAATTGTGAACTATGTTTAGGGTTAGATAGCAATATTATTTCCACGAGTTATTTTTGGTAGACCGGAGTGATCAAGTGGAAATTTGCTTTTATCCTTGTGATTTTTATGTCTGCAGATAAGTCAAATGAAAGCACTTTCTTATATGTTGGGATTTCACTGAGTGCTTTTTGTTTGGTTGGTCTTTAAACTGTGAATACTCATATTCTTTTTCATTGGTTAAGTGATTTGAAACATATTTGGGATGGAAGTAGGACTATTGCTTTGCATAGCTAAATGTGTTTTATTTTCTAAACACTCTTTCTGATTCTTTTAAATCATTTTAAACAAAATGCTGTCAAAGAATTTAGGAAGAGATGCTCCTTGGTACAGTGCTTTTTGGTGGCTTTTTTCTATACCCTGTGACTTTGGATTTTGGCTTTCATAGTTGCAAGTTACAATATGGAAGTTAACATACCCATTGGGATGTATAACCTACAATACCATTGGTCCATAGAGTTCTCAAGAAGTTTAAAATCCTGCAAATTTTTGAATATGCTAACTTACAACAGCTTTTAGCTGAAACCAAGCTGTCTGCATCTTCTATATTTTAAATTTCAGAAATATTCCTCAGGTGAAAGGTATAAAATATATAGAGTTCTCCTGCTCACACATTCGGATTTTACTTCATAATCAAAACTGCTAAGATTAGCTGTTGCTTAAACCTCTGAATAGAGTTTACATTACCAAAAACGCCCTATTGTTATGCTGAGATTGCAACTGCTACCACCTGTGGCTTTGAGAGGCAAGGCCCTATTTACATTTGACCCACTGGAATGTCCTCCCTCTGCAACACAAAAGAAAACTTACCTGGGTATTCATTGGATAATGGAGTATTCCCCCTTGCTTATAAAGGCCTGGAAGTTAGAGAGAAGTAAGTGTTTAAAGAAGACCTGAAGATAACTCAAAACCATCGCTGTTTTCAACCATGAGGTAAGCCTCACTTCATACTTTCTAATCAAAATCATTTTTTTTCAGATAAGAGAAGATCTTGGATACTTTTGTCCCTATTTACATGACCCAAAACAAAGCATTATCTTGTGTTCCATTGCTGGTGAGCAAGTGCTTCCTGTTTTGGGCAATGTGGGAACTGGGTTAAACCTTCCAGATGAAATGAGGAGCATCAGAGTGGCCAGTCCTCTACTCTCAATGCTTTCAACTCAGTCAAAGCAGAGCACTGTACCTTATTAGAAAAATCTCGGCTTTAAAACCTTGTTTTTTAACATGTAAGTGTCACCTTGTTTGACCAAGGTGAGAAGCAGATTATCTGCAACCACAGCCACAATGCCTTTCCCTAACAGCCATTTCAGACATATTAGCGCGCAAAACTCCAAACGGAGCACTTTTCTGTGATGACGTATTGGAAGTGTGCTCTTCTGTTTGGGGTATTGTGTGACCAGACTTACTTGGATAGAACATTCATAAAGTTACTTGTAGAAAGCTCAATTTCATTAAAACGTTTCTCATGAAACCTAGGAATCAACATAAAAATCATCAAGGTTCTTGGTTTGACAATTGTGAACTATGTTTAGGGTTAGATAGCAATATTATTTCCACGAGTTATTTTTGGTAGACCGGAGTGATCAAGTGGAAATTTGCTTTTATCCTTGTGATTTTTATGTCTGCAGATAAGTCAAATGAAAGCACTTTCTTATATGTTGGGATTTCACTGAGTGCTTTTTGTTTGGTTGGTCTTTAAACTGTGAATACTCATATTCTTTTTCATTGGTTAAGTGATTTGAAACATATTTGGGATGGAAGCAGGACTATTGCTTTGCATAGCTAAATGTGTTTTATTTTCTAAACACTGTTTCTGATTCTTTTAAATCATTTTAAACAAAATGCTGTCAAAGAATTTAGGAAGAGATGCTCCTTGGTACAGTGCTTTTTGGTGGCTTTTTTCTAAACCCTGTGACTTTGGATTTTGGCTTTCATAGTTGCAAGTTACAATATGGAAGTTAACATACCCATTGGGATGTATAACCTACAATACCATTGGTTCATAGAGTTCTCAAGAAGTTTAAAATCCTGCAAATTTTTGAATATGCTAACTTACAACAGCTTTTAGCTGAAACCAAGCTGTCTGCATCTTCTATATTTTCAATTTCAGAAATATTCCTCAGATGAAAGGTATAAAATATAGGGAGTTCTCCTGCTCACACATTCGGATTTTACTTCATAATCAAAACTGCTAAGATTAGCTGTTGCTTAAACCTCTGAATAGAGTTTACATTACCAAAAACGCCCTATTGTTATGCTGAGATTGCAACTGGTACCACCTGTGGCTTTGAGAGGCAAGGCCCTATTTACATTTGACCCACTGGAATGTCCTCCCTCTGCAACACAAAAGAAAACTTACCTGGGTATTCATTGGAAAATGGAGTATTCCCCCTTGCTTTAAAGGCCTGGAAGTTGGAGAGAAGTAAGTGTTTAAAGAAGACCTGAAGTTATCTCAAAACCATCGCTGTTTTCAACCATGAGGTAAGCCTCACTTCATACTTTCTAATCAAAATCATTTTTTTTCAGATAAGAGAAGATCTTGGATACTTTTGTCCCTATTTACATGACCCAAAACAAAGCACTATCTTGTGTTCCATTGCTGGTAAGAACGTGCTTCCTGTTTTGGGCAATGTGGGAACTGGGTTAAACCTTCCAGATGAAATGAGGAGCATCAGAGTGGCCAGTCCTCTACTTTCAATGCTTTCAACTCAGTCAAAGCAGAGCACTGTACCTTATTAGAAAAATCTCGGCTTTAAAACCTTGTTTTTTAACATGTAAGTGTCACCTTGTTTGACCAAGGTGAGAAGCAGATTATCTGCAACCACAGCCACAATACCTTTCCCTAACAGCCATTTCAGACATATTAGCGCGCAAAACTCCAAACGGAGCACTTTTCTGTGATGACGTATTGGAAGTGTGCTCTTCTGTTTGGGGTATTGTGTTACCAGACTTACTTGGATAGAACATTCATGAAGTTACTTGGAGAAAGCTCAATTTCATTAAAACGTTTCTCATGAAACCTAGGAATCAACATAAAAATCATCAAGGTTCTTGGTTTGACAATTGTGAACTATGTTTAGGGTTAGATAGCAATATTATTTCCACGAGTTATTTTTGGTAGACCGGAGTGATCAAGTGGAAATTTGCTTTTATCCTTGTGATTTTTATGTCTGCAGATAAGTCAAATGAAAGCACTTTCTTATATGTTGGGATTTCACTGAGTGCTTTTTGTTTGGTTGGTCTTTAAACTGTGAATACTCATATTCTTTTTCATTGGTTAAGTGATTTGAAACATATTTGGGATGGAAGTAGGACTATTGCTTTGCATAGCTAAATGTGTTTTATTTTCTAAACACTCTTTCTGATTCTTTTAAATCATTTTAAACAAAATGCTGTCAAAGAATTTAGGAAGAGATGCTCCTTGGTACAGTGCTTTTTGGTGGCTTTTTTCTATACCCTGTGACTTTGGATTTTGGCTTTCATAGTTGCAAGTTACAATATGGAAGTTAACATACCCATTGGGATGTATAACCTACAATACCATTGGTCCATAGAGTTCTCAAGAAGTTTAAAATCCTGCAAATTTTTGAATATGCTAACTTACAACAGCTTTTAGCTGAAACCAAGCTGTCTGCATCTTCTATATTTTAAATTTCAGAAATATTCCTCAGGTGAAAGGTATAAAATATATAGAGTTCTCCTGCTCACACATTCGGATTTTACTTCATAATCAAAACTGCTAAGATTAGCTGTTGCTTAAACCTCTGAATAGAGTTTACATTACCAAAAACGCCCTATTGTTATGCTGAGATTGCAACTGGTACCACCTGTGGCTTTGAGAGGCAAGGCCCTATTTACATTTGACCCACTGGAATGTCCTCCCTCTGCAACACAAAAGAAAACTTACCTGGGTATTCATTGGATAATGGAGTATTCCCCCTTGCTTATAAAGGCCTGGAAGTTAGAGAGAAGTAAGTGTTTAAAGAAGACCTGAAGATAACTCAAAACCATCGCTGTTTTCAACCATGAGGTAAGCCTCACTTCATACTTTCTAATCAAAATCATTTTTTTTCAGATAAGAGAAGATCTTGGATACTTTTGTCCCTATTTACATGACCCAAAACAAAGCATTATCTTGTGTTCCATTGCTGGTGAGCAAGTGCTTCCTGTTTTGGGCAATGTGGGAACTGGGTTAAACCTTCCAGATGAAATGAGGAGCATCAGAGTGGCCAGTCCTCTACTCTCAATGCTTTCAACTCAGTCAAAGCAGAGCACTGTACCTTATTAGAAAAATCTCGGCTTTAAAACCTTGTTTTTTAACATGTAAGTGTCACCTTGTTTGACCAAGGTGAGAAGCAGATTATCTGCAACCACAGCCACAATGCCTTTCCCTAACAGCCATTTCAGACATATTAGCGCGCAAAACTCCAAACGGAGCACTTTTCTGTGATGACGTATTGGAAGTGTGCTCTTCTGTTTGGGGTATTGTGTGACCAGACTTACTTGGATAGAACATTCATAAAGTTACTTGTAGAAAGCTCAATTTCATTAAAACGTTTCTCATGAAACCTAGGAATCAACATAAAAATCATCAAGGTTCTTGGTTTGACAATTGTGAACTATGTTTAGGGTTAGATAGCAATATTATTTCCACGAGTTATTTTTGGTAGACCGGAGTGATCAAGTGGAAATTTGCTTTTATCCTTGTGATTTTTATGTCTGCAGATAAGTCAAATGAAAGCACTTTCTTATATGTTGGGATTTCACTGAGTGCTTTTTGTTTGGTTGGTCTTTAAACTGTGAATACTCATATTCTTTTTCATTGGTTAAGTGATTTGAAACATATTTGGGATGGAAGCAGGACTATTGCTTTGCATAGCTAAATGTGTTTTATTTTCTAAACACTGTTTCTGATTCTTTTAAATCATTTTAAACAAAATGCTGTCAAAGAATTTAGGAAGAGATGCTCCTTGGTACAGTGCTTTTTGGTGGCTTTTTTCTAAACCCTGTGACTTTGGATTTTGGCTTTCATAGTTGCAAGTTACAATATGGAAGTTAACATACCCATTGGGATGTATAACCTACAATACCATTGGTTCATAGAGTTCTCAAGAAGTTTAAAATCCTGCAAATTTTTGAATATGCTAACTTACAACAGCTTTTAGCTGAAACCAAGCTGTCTGCATCTTCTATATTTTCAATTTCAGAAATATTCCTCAGATGAAAGGTATAAAATATAGGGAGTTCTCCTGCTCACACATTCGGATTTTACTTCATAATCAAAACTGCTAAGATTAGCTGTTGCTTAAACCTCTGAATAGAGTTTACATTACCAAAAACGCCCTATTGTTATGCTGAGATTGCAACTGGTACCACCTGTGGCTTTGAGAGGCAAGGCCCTATTTACATTTGACCCACTGGAATGTCCTCCCTCTGCAACACAAAAGAAAACTTACCTGGGTATTCATTGGAAAATGGAGTATTCCCCCTTGCTTTAAAGGCCTGGAAGTTGGAGAGAAGTAAGTGTTTAAAGAAGACCTGAAGTTATCTCAAAACCATCGCTGTTTTCAACCATGAGGTAAGCCTCACTTCATACTTTCTAATCAAAATCATTTTTTTTCAGATAAGAGAAGATCTTGGATACTTTTGTCCCTATTTACATGACCCAAAACAAAGCACTATCTTGTGTTCCATTGCTGGTAAGAACCTGCTTCCTGTTTTGGGCAATGTGGGAACTGGGTTAAACCTTCCAGATGAAATGAGGAGCATCAGAGTGGCCAGTCCTCTACTTTCAATGCTTTCAACTCAGTCAAAGCAGAGCACTGTACCTTATTAGAAAAATCTCGGCTTTAAAACCTTGTTTTTTAACATGTAAGTGTCACCTTGTTTGACCAAGGTGAGAAGCAGATTATCTGCAACCACAGCCACAATACCTTTCCCTAACAGCCATTTCAGACATATTAGCGCGCAAAACTCCAAACGGAGCACTTTTCTGTGATGACGTATTGGAAGTGTGCTCTTCTGTTTGGGGTATTGTGTTACCAGACTTACTTGGATAGAACATTCATGAAGTTACTTGGAGAAAGCTCAATTTCATTAAAACGTTTCTCATGAAACCTAGGAATCAACATAAAAATCATCAAGGTTCTTGGTTTGACAATTGTGAACTATGTTTAGGGTTAGATAGCAATATTATTTCCAAGAGTTATTTTTGGTAGACCGGAGTGATCAAGTGGAAATTTGCTTTTATCCTTGTGATTTTTATGTCTGCAGATAAGTCAAATGAAAGCACTTTCTTATATGTTGGGATTTCACTGAGTGCTTTTTGTTTGGTTGGTCTTTAAACTGTGAATACTCATATTCTTTTTCATTGGTTAAGTGATTTGAAACATATTTGGGATGGAAGCAGGACTATTGCTTTGCATAGCTAAATGTGTTTTATTTTCTAAACACTCTTTCTGATTCTTTTAAATCATTTTAAACAAAATGCTGTCAAAGAATATAGGAAGAGATGCTCCTTGGTACAGTGCTTTTTGGTGGCTTTTTTCTATACCCTGTGACTTTGGATTTTGGCTTTCATAGTTGCAAGTTACAATATGGAAGTTAACATACCCATTGGGATGTATAACCTACAATACCATTGGTTCATAGAGTTCTCAAGAAGTTTAAAATCCTGCAAATTTTTGAATATGCTAACTTACAACAGCTTTTAGCTGAAACCAAGCTGTCTGCATCTTCTATATTTTAAATTTCAGAAATATTCCTCAGGTGAAAGGTATAAAATATATAGAGTTCTCCTGCACACACATTCGGATTTTACTTCATAATCAAAACTGCTAAGATTAGCTGTTGCTTAAACCTCTGAATAGAGTTTACATTACCAAAAACGCCCTATTGTTATGCTGAGATTGCAACTGGTACCACCTGTGGCTTTGAGAGGCAAGGCCCTATTTACATTTGACCCACTGGAATGTCCTCCCTCTGCAACACAAAAGAAAACTCACCTGGGTATTCATTGGATAATGGAGTATTCCCCCTTGCTTATAAAGGCCTGGAAGTTAGAGAGAAGTAAGTGTTTAAAGAAGACCTGAAGATAACTCAAAACCATCGCTGTTTTCAACCATGAGGTAAGCCTCACTTCATACTTTCTAATCAAAATCATTTTTTTTCAGATAAGAGAAGATCTTGGATACTTTTGTCCCTATTTACATGACCCAAAACAAAGCACTATCTTGTGTTCCATTGCTGGTGAGAAAGTGCTTCCTGTTTTGGGCAATGTGGGAACTGGGTTAAACCTTCCAGATGAAATGAGGAGCATCAGAGTGGCCAGTCCTCTACATTCAATGCTTTCAACTCAGTCAAAGCAGAGCACTGTACCTTATTAGAAAAATCTCGGCTTTAAAACCTTGTTTTTTAACATGTAAGTGTCACCTTGTTTGACCAAGGTGAGAAGCAGATTATCTGCAACCACAGCCACAATGCCTTTCCCTAACAGCCATTTCAGACATATTAGCGCGCAAAACTCCAAACGGAGCACTTTTCTGTGATGACGTATTGGAAGTGTGCTCTTCTGTTTGGGGTATTGTGTGACCAGACTTACTTGGATAGAACATTCATGAAGTTACTTGGAGAAAGCTCAATTTCATTAAAACGTTTCTCATGAAACCTAGGAATCAACATAAAAATCATCAAGGTTCTTGGTTTGACAATTGTGAACTATGTTTAGGGTTAGATAGCAATATTATTTCCAAGAGTTATTTTTGGTAGACCGGAGTGATCAAGTGGAAATTTGCTTTTATCCTTGTGATTTTTATGTCTGCAGATAAGTCAAATGAAAGCACTTTCTTATATGTTGGGATTTCACTGAGTGCTTTTTGTTTGGTTGGTCTTTAAACTGTGAATACTCATATTCTTTTTCATTGGTTAAGTGATTTGAAACATATTTGGGATGGAAGCAGGACTATTGTTTTGCATAGCAAAATGTGTTTTATTTTCTAAACACTCTTTCTGATTCTTTTAAATCATTTTAAACAAAATGCTGTCAAAGAATTTAGGAAGAGATGCTCCTTGGTACAGTGCTTTTTGGTGGCTTTTTTCTATACCCTGTGACTTTGGATTTTGGCTTTCATAGTTGCAAGTTACAATATGGAAGTTAACATACCCATTGTGATGTATAACCTACAATACCATTGGTTCATAGAGTTCTAAAGAAGTTTAAAATCCTGCAAATTTTTGAATATGCTAACTTACAACAGCTTTTAGCTGAAACCAAGCTGTCTGCATCTTCTATATTTTAAATTTCAGAAATATTCCTCAGGTGAAAGTTATAAAATATATAGATTTCTCCTGCTCAGACATTCGGATTTTACTTCATAATCAAAACTGCTAAGATTAGCTGTTGCTTAAACCTCTGAATAGAGTTTACATTACCAAAAACGCCCTATTGTTATGCTGAGATTGCAACTGGTACCACCTGTGGCTTTGAGAGGCAAGGCCCTATTTACATTTGACCCACTGGAATGTCCTCCCTCTGCAACACAAAAGAAAACTCACCTGGGTATTCATTGGATAATGGAGTATTCCCCCTTGCTTATAAAGGCCTGGAAGTTAGAGAGAAGTAAGTGTTTAAAGAAGACCTGAAGATAACTCAAAACCATCGCTGTTTTCAACCATGAGGTAAGCCTCACTTCATACTTTCTAATCAAAATCATTTTTTTTCAGATAAGAGAAGATCTTGGATACTTTTGTCCCTATTTACATGACCCAAAACAAAGCACTATCTTGTGTTCCATTGCTGGTGAGAAAGTGCTTCCTGTTTTGGGCAATGTGGTAACTGGGTTAAACCTTCCAGATGAAATGAGGAGCATCAGAGTGGCCAGTCCTCTACATTCAATGCTTTCAACTCAGTCAAAGCAGAGCACTGTACCTTATTAGAAAAATCTCGGCTTTAAAACCTTGTTTTTTAACATGTAAGTGTCACCTTGTTTGACCAAGGTGAGAAGCAGATTATCTGCAACCACAGCCACAATGCCTTTCCCTAACAGCCATTTCAGACATATTAGCGCGCAAAACTCCAAACGGAGCACTTTTCTGTGATGACGTATTGGAAGTGTGCTCTTCTGTTTGGGGTATTGTGTGACCAGACTTACTTGGATAGAACATTCATGAAGTTACTTGGAGAAAGCTCAATTTCATTAAAACGTTTCTCATGAAACCTAGGAATCAACATAAAAATCATCAAGGTTCTTGGTTTGACAATTGTGAACTATGTTTAGGGTTAGATAGCAATATTATTTCCACGAGTTATTTTTGGTAGACCGGAGTGATCAAGTGGAAATTTGCTTTTATCCTTGTGATTTTTATGTCTGCAGATAAGTCAAATGAAAGCACTTTCTTATATGTTGGGATTTCACTGAGTGCTTTTTGTTTGGTTGGTCTTTAAACTGTGAATACTCATATTCTTTTTCATTGGTTAAGTGATTTGAAACATATTTGGGATGGAAGCAGGACTATTGCTTTGCATAGCTAAATGTGTTTTATTTTCTAAACACTCTTTCTGATTCTTTTAAATCATTTTAAACAAAATGCTGTCAAAGAATTTAGGAAGAGATGCTCCTTGGTACAGTGCTTTTTGGTGGCTTTTTTCTATACCCTGTGACTTTGGATTTTGGCTTTCATAGTTGCAAGTTACAATATGGAATTTAACATACCCATTGGGATGTATAACCTACAATACCATTGGTTCATAGAGTTCTCAAGAAGTTTAAAATCCTGCAAATTTTTGAATATGCTAACTTACAACAGCTTTTAGCTGAAACCAAGCTGTCTGCATCTTCTATATTTTAAATTTCAGAAATATTCCTCAGGTGAAAGGTATAAAATATATAGAGTTCTCCTGCTCACACATTCGGATTTTACTTCATAATCAAAACTGCTAAGATTAGCTGTTGCTTAAACCTCTGAATAGAGTTTACATTACCAAAAACGCCCTATTGTTATGCTGAGATTGCAACTGGTACCACCTGTGGCTTTGAGAGGCAAGGCCCTATTTACATTTGACCCACTGGAATGTCCTCCCTCTGCAACACAAAAGAAAACTTACCTGGGTATTCATTGGATAATGGAGTATTCCCCCTTGCTTATAAAGGCCTGGAAGTTAGAGAGAAGTAAGTGTTTAAAGAAGACCTGAAGATAACTCAAAACCATCGCTGTTTTCAACCATGAGGTAAGCCTCACTTCATACTTTCTAATCAAAATTATTTTTTTTCAGATAAGAGAAGATCTTGGATACTTTTGTCACTATTTACATGACCCAAAACAAAGCACTATCTTGTGTTCCATTGCTGGTGAGAAAGTGCTTCCTGTTTTGGGCAATGTGGGAACTGGGTTAAACCTTCCAGATGAAACGAGGAGCATCAGAGTGGCCAGTCCTCTACTCTCAATGCTTTCAACTCAGTCAAAGCAGAGCACTGTACCTTGTTAGAAAAATCTCGGCTTTAAAACCTTGTTTTTTAACATGTAAGTGTCACCTTGTTTGACCAAGGTGAGAAGCAGATTATCTGCAACCACAGCCACAATGCCTTTCCCTAACAGCCATTTCAGACATATTAGCGTGCAAAACTCCAAACGGAGCACTTTTCTGTGATGACGTATTGGAAGTGTGCTCTTCTGTTTGGGGTATTGTGTGACCAGACTTACTTGGATAGAACATTCATGAAGTTACTTGGAGAAAGCTCAATTTCATTAAAACGTTTCTCATGAAACCTAGGAATCAACATAAAAATCATCAAGGTTCTTGGTTTGACAATTGTGAACTATGTTTAGGGTTAGATAGCAATATTATTTCCAAGAGTTATTTTTGGTAGACCGGAGTGATCAAGTGGAAATTTGCTTTTATCCTTGTGATTTTTATGTCTGCAGATAAGTCTAATGAAAGCACTTTCTTATATGTTGGGATTTCACTGAGTGCTTTTTGTTTGGTTGGTCTTTAAACTGTGAATACTCATATTCTTTTTCATTGGTTAAGTGATTTGAAACATATTTGGGATGGAAGTAGGACTATTGCTTTGCATAGCTAAATGTGTTTTATTTTCTAAACACTCTTTCTGATTTTTTTAAATCATTTTAAACAAAATGCTGTCAAAGAATTTAGGAAGAGATGCTCCTTGGTACAGTGCTTTTTGGTGGCTTTTTTCTATACCCTGTGACTTTGGATTTTGGCTTTCATAGTTGCAAGTTACAATATGGAAGTTAACATACCCATTGGGATGTATAACCTACAATACCATTGGTCCATAGAGTTCTCAAGAAGTTTAAAATCCTGCAAATTTTTGAATATGCTAACTTACAACAGCTTTTAGCTGAAACCAAGCTGTCTGCATCTTCTATATTTTAAATTTCAGAAATATTCCTCAGGTGAAAGGTATAAAATATATAGAGTTCTCCTGCTCACACATTCGGATTTTACTTCATAATCAAAACTGCTAAGATTAGCTGTTGCTTAAACCTCTGAATAGAGTTTACATTACCAAAAACGCCCTATTGTTATGCTGAGATTGCAACTGGTACCACCTGTGGCTTTGAGAGGCAAGGCCCTATTTACATTTGACCCACTGGAATGTCCTCCCTCTGCAACACAAAAGAAAACTTACCTGGGTATTCATTGGATAATGGAGTATTCCCCCTTGCTTATAAAGGCCTGGAAGTTAGAGAGAAGTAAGTGTTTAAAGAAGACCTGAAGATAACTCAAAACCATCACTGTTTTCAACCATGAGGTAAGCCTCACTTCATACTTTCTAATCAAAATTATTTTTTTTCAGATAAGAGAAGATCTTGGATACTTTTGTCCCTATTTACATGACCCAAAACAAAGCACTATCTTGTGTTCCATTGCTGGTGAGAAAGTGCTTCCTGTTTTGGGCAATGTGGGAACTGGGTTAAACCTTCTAGATGAAATGAGGAGCATCAGAGTGGCCAGTCCTCTACTCTCAATGCTTTCAACTCAGTCAAAGCAGAGCACTGTACCTTGTTAGAAAAATCTCGGCTTTAAAACCTTGTTTTTTAACATGTAAGTGTCACCTTGTTTGACCAAGGTGAGAAGCAGATTATCTGCAACCACAGCCACAATGCCTTTCCCTAACAGCCATTTCAGACATATTAGCGTGCAAAACTCCAAACGGAGCACTTTTCTGTGATGACGTATTGGAAGTGTGCTCTTCTGTTTGGGGTATTGTGTGACCAGACTTACTTGGATAGAACATTCATGAAGTTACTTGGAGAAAGCTCAATTTCATTAAAACGTTTCTCATGAAACCTAGGAATCAACATAAAAATCATCAAGGTTCTTGGTTTGACAATTGTGAACTATGTTTAGGGTTAGATAGCAATATTATTTCCAAGAGTTATTTTTGGTAGACCGGAGTGATCAAGTGGAAATTTGCTTTTATCCTTGTGATTTTTATGTCTGCAGATAAGTCAAATGAAAGCACTTTCTTATATGTTGGGATTTCACTGAGTGCTTTTTGTTTGGTTGGTCTTTAAACTGTGAATACTCATATTCTTTTTCATTGGTTAAGTGATTTGAAACATATTTGGGATGGAAGTAGGACTATTGCTTTGCATAGCTAAATGTGTTTTATTTTCTAAACACTCTTTCTGATTTTTTTAAATCATATTAAACAAAATGCTGTCAAAGAATTTAGGAAGAGATGCTCCTTGGTACAGTGCTTTTTGGTGGCTTTTTTCTATACCCTGTGACTTTGGATTTTGGCTTTCATAGTTGCAAGTTACAATATGGAATTTAACATACCCATTGGGATGTATAACCTACAATACCATTGGTCCATAGAGTTCTCAAGAAGTTTAAAATCCTGCAAATTTTTGAATATGCTAACTTACAACAGCTTTTAGCTGAAACCAAGCTGTCTGCATCTTCTATATTTTAAATTTCAGAAATATTCCTCAGGTGAAAGGTATAAAATATATAGAGTTCTCCTGCTCACACATTCCGATTTTACTTCACATTCAAAACTGCTAAGATTAGCTGTTGCTTAAACCTCTGAATAGAGTTTACATTACCAAAAACGCCCTATTGTTATGCTGAGATTGCAACTGGTACCACCTGTGGCTTTGAGAGGCAAGGCCCTATTTACATTTGACCCACTGGAATGTCCTCCCTCTGCAACACAAAAGAGAACTTACCTGGGTATTCATTGGATAATGGAGTATTCCCCCTTGCTTATAAAGGCCTGGAAGTTAGAGAGAAGTAAGTGCTTAAAGAAGACCTGAAGATAACTCAAAACCATCGCTGTTTTCAACCATGAGGTAAGCCTCACTTCATACTTTCTAATCAAAATCATTTTTTTTCAGATAAGAGAAGATCTTGGATACTTTTGTCCCTATTTACATGACCCAAAACAAAGCACTATCTTGTGTTCCATTGCTGGTGAGAACGTGCTTCCTGTTTTGGGCAATGTGGGAACTGGGTTAAACCTTCCAGATGAAATGAGGAGCATCAGAGTGGCCAGTCCTCTACTTTCAATGCTTTCAACTCAGTCAAAGCAGAGCACTTTACCTTGTTAGAAAAATCTCGGCTTTAAAACCTTGTTTTTTAACATGTAAGTGTCACCTTGTTTGACCAAGGTGAGAAGCAGATTATCTGCAACCACAGCCACAATGCCTTTCCCTAACAGCCATTTCAGACATATTAGCGTGCAAAACTCCAAACGGAGCACTTTTCTGTGATGACGTATTGGAAGTGTGCTCTTCTGTTTGGGGTATTGTGTGACCAGACTTACTTGGATAGAACATTCATGAAGTTACTTGGAGAAAGCTCAATTTCATTAAAACGTTTCTCATGAAACCTAGGAATCAACATAAAAATCATCAAGGTTCTTGGTTTGACAATTGTGAACTATGTTTAGGGTTAGATAGCAATATTATTTCCAAGAGTTATTTTTGGTAGACCGGAGTGATCAAGTGGAAATTTGCTTTTATCCTTGTGATTTTTATGTCTGCAGATAAGTCAAATGAAAGCACTTTCTTATATGTTGGGATTTCACTGAGTGCTTTTTGTTTGGTTGGTCTTTAAACTGTGAATACTCATATTCTTTTTCATTGGTTAAGTGATTTGAAACATATTTGGGATGGAAGCAGGACTATTGCTTTGCATAGCTAAATGTGTTTTATTTTCTAAACACTCTTTCTGATTCTTTTAAATCATTTTAAACAAAATGCTGTCAAAGAATATAGGAAGAGATGCTCCTTGGTACAGTGCTTTTTGGTGGCTTTTTTCTATACCCTGTGACTTTGGATTTTGGCTTTCATAGTTGCAAGTTACAATATGGAAGTTAACATACCCATTGGGATGTATAACCTACAATACCATTGGTTCATAGAGTTCTCAAGAAGTTTAAAATCCTGCAAATTTTTGAATATGCTAACTTACAACAGCTTTTAGCTGAAACCAAGCTGTCTGCATCTTCTATATTTTAAATTTCAGAAATATTCCTCAGGTGAAAGGTATAAAATATATAGAGTTCTCCTGCACACACATTCGGATTTTACTTCATAATCAAAACTGCTAAGATTAGCTGTTGCTTAAACCTCTGAATAGAGTTTACATTACCAAAAACGCCCTATTGTTATGCTGAGATTGCAACTGGTACCACCTGTGGCTTTGAGAGGCAAGGCCCTATTTACATTTGACCCACTGGAATGTCCTCCCTCTGCAACACAAAAGAAAACTCACCTGGGTATTCATTGGATAATGGAGTATTCCCCCTTGCTTATAAAGGCCTGGAAGTTAGAGAGAAGTAAGTGTTTAAAGAAGACCTGAAGATAACTCAAAACCATCGCTGTTTTCAACCATGAGGTAAGCCTCACTTCATACTTTCTAATCAAAATCATTTTTTTTCAGATAAGAGAAGATCTTGGATACTTTTGTCCCTATTTACATGACCCAAAACAAAGCACTATCTTGTGTTCCATTGCTGGTGAGAAAGTGCTTCCTGTTTTGGGCAATGTGGGAACTGGGTTAAACCTTCCAGATGAAATGAGGAGCATCAGAGTGGCCAGTCCTCTACATTCAATGCTTTCAACTCAGTCAAAGCAGAGCACTGTACCTTATTAGAAAAATCTCGGCTTTAAAACCTTGTTTTTTAACATGTAAGTGTCACCTTGTTTGACCAAGGTGAGAAGCAGATTATCTGCAACCACAGCCACAATGCCTTTCCCTAACAGCCATTTCAGACATATTAGCGCGCAAAACTCCAAACGGAGCACTTTTCTGTGATGACGTATTGGAAGTGTGCTCTTCTGTTTGGGGTATTGTGTGACCAGACTTACTTGGATAGAACATTCATGAAGTTACTTGGAGAAAGCTAAATTTCATTAAAACGTTTCTCATGAAACCTAGGAATCAACATAAAAATCATCAAGGTTCTTGGTTTGACAATTGTGAACTATGTTTAGGGTTAGATAGCAATATTATTTCCAAGAGTTATTTTTGGTAGACCGAAATGATCAAGTGGAAATTTGCTTTTATCCTTGTGATTTTTATGTCTGCAGATAAGTCAAATGAAAGCACTTTCTTATATGTTGGGATTTCACTGAGTGCTTTTTGTTTGGTTGGTCTTTAAACTGTGAATACTCATATTCTTTTTCATTGGTTAAGTGATTTGAAACATATTTGGGATGGAAGCAGGACTATTGCTTTGCATAGCTAAATGTGTTTTATTTTCTAAACACTCTTTCTGATTCTTTTAAATCATTTTAAACAAAATGCTGTCAAAGAATTTAGGAAGAGATGCTCCTTGGTACTGTGCTTTTTGGTGGCTTTTTTCTATACCCTGTGACTTTGGATTTTGGCTTTCATAGTTGCAAGTTACAATATGGAAGTTAACATACCCATTGGGATGTATAACCTACAATACCATTGGTTCATAGAGTTCTCAAGAAGTTTAAAATCCTGCAAATTTTTGAATATGCTAACTTACAACAGCTTTTAGCTGAAACCAAGCTGTCTGCATCTTCTATATTTTAAATTTCAGAAATATTCCTCAGGTGAAAGGTATAAAATATATAGAGTTCTCCTGCACACACATTCGGATTTTACTTCATAATCAAAACTGCTAAGATTAGCTGTTGCTTAAACCTCTGAATAGAGTTTACATTACCAAAAACGCCCTATTGTTATGCTGAGATTGCAACTGGTACCACCTGTGGCTTTGAGAGGCAAGGCCCTATTTACATTTGACCCACTGGAATGTCCTCCCTCTGCAACACAAAAGAAAACTCACCTGGGTATTCATTGGATAATGGAGTATTCCCCCTTGCTTATAAAGGCCTGGAAGTTAGAGAGAAGTAAGTGTTTAAAGAAGACCTGAAGATAACTCAAAACCATCGCTGTTTTCAACCATGAGGTAAGCCTCACTTCATACTTTCTAATCAAAATCATTTTTTTTCAGATAAGAGAAGATCTTGGATACTTTTGTCCCTATTTACATGACCCAAAACAAAGCACTATCTTGTGTTCCATTGCTGGTGAGAACGTGCTTCCTGTTTTGGGCAATGTGGGAACTGGGTTAAACTTTCCAGATGAAATGAGGAGCATCAGAGTGGCCAGTCCTCTACTTTCAATGCTTTCAACTCAGTCAAAGCAGAGCACTGTACCTTATTAGAAAAATCTCGGCTTTAAAACCTTGTTTTTTAACATGTAAGTGTCACCTTGTTTGACCAAGGTGAGAAGCAGATTATCTGCAACCACAGCCACAATACCTTTCCCTAACAGCCATTTCAGACATATTAGCGCGCAAAACTCCAAACGGAGCACTTTTCTGTGATGACGCATTGGAAGTGTGCTCTTCTGTTTGGGGTATTGTGTGACCAGACTTTCTTGGATAGAACATTCATGAAGTTACTTGGAGAAAGCTCAATTTCATTAAAACGTTTCTCATGAAACCTAGGAATCAACATAAAAATCATCAAGGTTCTTGGTTTGACAATTGTGAACTATGTTTAGGATTAGATAGCAATATTATTTCCAAGAGTTATTTTTGGTAGACCGGAGTGATCAAGTTGAAATTTGCTTTTATCCTTGTGATTTTTATGTCTGCAGATAAGTCAAATGAAAGCACTTTCTTATATGTTGGGATTTCACTGAGTGCTTTTAGTTTGGTTGGTCTTTAAACTGTGAATACTCATATTCTTTTTCATTGGTTAAGTGATTTGAAACATATTTGGGATGGAAGCAGGACTATTGCTTTGCATAGCTAAATGTGTTTTATTTTCTAAACACTCTTTCTGATTCTTTTAAATCATTTTAAACAAAATGCTGTCAAAGAATTTAGGAAGAGATGCTCCTTGGTACAGTGCTTTTTGGTGGCTTTTTTCTATACCCTGTGACTTTGGATTTTGGCTTTCATAGTTGCAAGTTACAATATGGAAGTTAACATACCCATTGGGATGTATAACCTACAATACCATTGGTTCATAGAGTTCTCAAGAAGTTTAAAATCCTGCAAATTTTTGAATATGCTAACTTACAACAGCTTTTAGCTGAATCCAAGCTGTCTGCATCTTCTATATTTTAAATTTCAGAAATATTCCTCAGGTGAAAGTTATAAAATATATAGAGTTCTCCTGCTCACACATTCGGATTTTACTTCATAATCAAAACTGCTAAGATTAGCTGTTGCTTAAACCTCTGAATAGAGTTTACATTACCAAAAACGCCCTATTGTTATGCTGAGATTGCAACTGGTATCACCTGTGGCTTTGAGAGGCAAGACCCTATTTACATTTGACCCACTGGAATGTCCTCCCTCTGCAACACAAAAGAAAACTCACCTGGGTATTCATTGGATAATGGAGTATTCCCCCTTGCTTATAAAGGCCTGGAAGTTAGAGAGAAGTAAGTGTTTAAAGAAGACCTGAAGATAACTCAAAACCATCGCTGTTTTCAACCATGAGGTAAGCCTCACTTCATACTTTCTAATCAAAATCATTTTTTTTCAGATAAGAGAAGATCTTGCATACTTTTGTCCCTATTTACATGACCCAAAACAAAGCACTATCTTGTGTTCCATTGCTGGTGAGAAAGTGCTTCCTGTTTTGGGCAATGTGGGAACTGGGTTAAACCTTCCAGATGAAATAAGGAGCATCAGAGTGGCCAGTCCTCTACATTCAATGCTTTCAACTCAGTCAAAGCAGAGCACTGTACCTTATTAGAAAAATCTCGGCTTTAAAACCTTTTTTTTTAACATGTAAGTGTCACCTTGTTTGACCAAGGTGAGAAGCAGATTATCTGCAACCACAGCCACAATACCTTTCCCTAACAGCCATTTCAGACATATTAGCGCGCAAAACTCCAAACGGAGCACTTTTCTGTGATGACGTATTGGAAGTGTGCTCTTCTGTTTGGGGTATTGTGTGACCAGACTTACTTGGATAGAACATTCATGAAGTTACTTGGAGAAAGCTCAATTTCATTAAAACGTTTCTCATGAAACCTAGGAATCAACATAAAAATCATCAAGGTTCTTGGTTTGACAATTGTGAACTATGTTTAGGGTTAGATAGCAATATTATTTCCAAGAGTTATTTTTGGTAGACCGGAGTTATCAAGTGGAAATTTGCTTTTATCCTTGTGATTTTTATGTCTGCAGATAAGTCAAATGAAAGCACTTTCTTATATGTTGGGATTTCACTGAGTGCTTTTTGTTTGGTTGGTCTTTAAACTGTGAATACTCATATTCTTTTTCATTGGTTAAGTGATTTGAAACATATTTGGGATGGAAGCAGGACTATTGCTTTGCATAGCTAAATGTGTTTTATTTTCTAAACACTCTTTCTGATTCTTTTAAATCAATTTAAACAAAATGCTGTCAAAGAATTTAGGAAGAGATGCTCCTTGGTACAGTGCTTTTTGGTGGCTTTTTTCTATACCCTGTGACTTTGGATTTTGGCTTTCATAGTTGCAAGTTACAATATGGAAGTTAACATACCCATTGGGATGTATAACCTACAATACCATTGGTTCATAGAGTTCTCAAGAAGTTTAAAATCCTGCAAATTTTTGAATATGCTAACTTACAACAGCTTTTAGCTGAAACCAAGCTGTCTGCATCTTCTATATTTTAAATTTCAGAAATATTCCTCAGGTGAAAGTTATAAAATATATAGAGTTCTCCTGCTCACACATTCGGATTTTACTTCATAATCAAAACTGCTAAGATTAGCTGTTGCTTAAACCTCTGAATAGAGTTTACATTACCAAAAACGCCCTATTGTTATGCTGAGATTGCAACTGGTATCACCTGTGGCTTTGAGAGGCAAGGCCCTATTTACATTTGACCCACTGGAATGTCCTCCCTCTGCAACACAAAAGAAAACTCACCTGGGTATTCATTGGATAATGGAGTATTCCCCCTTGCTTATAAAGGCCTGGAAGTTAGAGAGAAGTAAGTGTTTAAAGAAGACCTGAAGATAACTCAAAACCATCGCTGTTTTCAACCATGAGGTAAGCCTCACTTCATACTTTCTAATCAAAATCATTTTTTTCCAGATAAGAGAAGATCTTGCATACTTTTGTCCCTATTTACATGACCCAAAACAAAGCACTATCTTGTGTTCCATTGCTGGTGAGAAAGTGCTTCCTGTTTTGGGCAATGTGGGAACTGGGTTAAACCTTCCAGATGAAATGAGGAGCATCAGAGTGGCCAGTCCTCTACATTCAATGCTTTCAACTCAGTCAAAGCAGAGCACTGTACCTTATTAGAAAAATCTCGGCTTTAAAACCTTGTTTTTTAACATGTAAGTGTCACCTTGTTTGACCAAGGTGAGAAGCAGATTATCTGCAACCACAGCCACAATGCCTTTCCCTAACAGCCATTTCAGACATATTAGAGCGCAAAACTCCAAACGGAGCACTTTTCTGTGATGACGTATTGGAAGTGTGCTCTTCTGTTTGGGGTATTGTGTGACCAGACTTACTTGGATAGAACATTCATGAAGTTACTTGGAGAAAGCTCAATTTCATTAAAACGTTTCTCATGAAACCTAGGAATCAACATAAAAATCATCAAGGTTCTTGGTTTGACAATTGTGAACTATGTTTAGGGTTAGATAGCAATATTATTTCCAAGAGTTATTTTTGGTAGACCGGAGTGATCATGTGGAAATTTGCTTTTATCCTTGTGATTTTTATGTCTGCAGATAAGTCAAATGAAAGCACTTTCTTATATGTTGGGATTTCACTGAGTGCTTTTTGTTTGGTTGGTCTTTAAACTGTGAATACTCATATTCTTTTTCATTGGTTAAGTGATTTGAAACATATTTGGGATGGAAGCAGGACTATTGCTTTGCATAGCTAAATGTGTTTTATTTTCTAAACACTCTTTCTGATTCTTTTAAATCATTTTAAACAAAATGCTGTCAAAGAATTTAGGAAGAGATGCTCCTTGGTACAGTGCTTTTTGGTGGCTTTTTTCTATACCCTGTGACTTTGGATTTTGGCTTTCATAGTTGCAAGTTACAATATGGAAGTTAACATACCCATTGTGATGTATAACCTACAATACCATTGGTTCATAGAGTTCTCAAGAAGTTTAAAATCCTGCAAATTTTTGAATATGCTAACTTACAACAGCTTTTAGCTGAAACCAAGCTGTCTGCATCTTCTATATTTTAAATTTCAGAAATATTCCTCAGATGAAAGGTATAAAATATAGGGAGTTCTCCTGCTCACACATTCGGATTTTACTTCATAATCAAAACTGCTAAGATTAGCTGTTGCTTAAACCTCTGAATAGAGTTTACATTACAAAAAACGCCCTATTGTTATGCTGAGATTGCAACTGGTACCACCTGTGGCTTTGAGAGGCAAGGCCCTATTTACATTTGACCCACTGGAATGTCCTCCCTCTGCAACACAAAAGAAAACTTACCTGGGTATTCATTGGAAAATGGAGTATTCCCCCTTGCTTTAAAGGCCTGGAAGTTAGAGAGAAGTATATGTTTAACGAAGACCTGAAGATAACTCAAAACCATCGCTGTTTTCAACCATGAGGTAAGCCTCACTTCATACTTTCTAATCAAAATCATTTTTTTTCAGATAAGAGAAGATCTTGGATACTTTTGTCCCTATTTACATGACCCAAAACAAAGCACTATCTTGTGTTTCATTGCTGGTGAGAAAGTGCTTCCTGTTTTGGGCAATGTGGGAACTGGGTTAAACCTTCCAGATGAAATGAGGAGCATCAGAGTGGCCAGTCCTCTACTTTCAATGCTTTCAACTCAGTCAAAGCAGAGCACTGTACCTTATTAGAAAAATCTCGGCTTTAAAACCTTGTTTTTTAACATGTAAGTGTCACCTTGTTTGACCAAGGTGAGAAGCAGATTATCTGCAACCACAGCCACAATGCCTTTCCCTAACAGCCATTTCAGACATATTAGCGCTCAAAACTCCAAACGGAGCACTTTTCTGTGATGACGTATTGGAAGTGTGCTCTTCTGTTTGGGGTATTGTGTGACCAGACTTACTTGGATAGAACATTCATGAAGTTACATGGAGAAAGCTCAATTTCATTAAAACTTTTCTCATGAAAACTAGGAATCAACATAAAAATAATCAAGGTTCTTGGTTTGACAATTGTGAACTATGTTTAGGGTTAGATAGCAATATTATTTCCAAGAGTTATTTTTGGTAGACCGGAGTGATCAAGTGGAAATTTGCTTTATCCTTGTGATTTTTATGTCTGCAGATAAGTCAAATGAAAGCACTTTCTTATATGTTGGGATTTCACTGAGTGCTTTTTGTTTGGTTGGTCTTTAAACTGTGAATACTCATATTCTTTTTCATTGGTTAAGTGATTTGAAACATATTTGGGATGGAAGCAGGACTATTGCTTTGCATAGCTAAATGTGTTTTATTTTCTAAACACTCTTTCTGATTCTATTAAATTAATTTAAACAAAATGCTGTCAAAGAATTTAGGAAGAGATGCTCTTTGGTACAGTGCTTTTTGGTGGCTTTTTTCTATATCCTGTGACTTTGGATTTTGGCTTTCATAGTTGCAAGTTACAATATGGAAGTTAACATACCCATTGGGATGTATAACCTACAATACCATTGGTTCATAGAGTTCTCAAGAAGTTTAAAATCCTGCAAATTTTTGAATATGCTAACTTACAACAGCTTTTAGCTGAAACCAAGCTGTCTGCATCTTCTATATTTTAAATTTCAGAAATATTCCTCAGGTGAAAGGTATAAAATATATAGAGTCCTCCTGCTCACACATTCGGATTTTACTTCATAATCAAAACTGCTAAGATTAGCTGTTGCTTAAACCTCTGAATAGAGTTTACATTACCAAAAACGCCCTATTGTTATGCTGAGATTGCAACTGGTACCACCTGTGGCTTTGAGAGGCAAGGCCCTATTTACATTTGACCCACTGGAATGTCCTCCCTCTGCAACACAAAAGAAAACTTACCTGGGTATTCATTGGATAATGGAGTATTCCCCCTTGCTTATAAAGGCCTGGAAGTTAGAGAGAAGTAAGTGTTTAAAGAAGACCTGAAGATAACTCAAAACCATCGCTGTTTTCAACCATGAGGTAAGCCTCACTTCATACTTTCTAATCAAAATCATTTTTTTTCAGATAAGAGAAGATCTTGGATACTTTTGTCCCTATTTACATGACCCAAAACAAAGCACTATCTTGTGTTCCATTGCTGGTGAGAACGTGCTTCCTGTTTTGGGCAATGTGGGAACTGGGTTAAAGCTTCCAGATGAAATGAGGAGCATCAGAGTGGCCAGTCCTCTACTTTCAATGCTTTCAACTCAGTCAAAGCAGAGCACTGTACCTTATTAGAAAAATCTCGGCTTTAAAACCTTGTTTTTTAACATGTAAGTGTCACCTTGTTTGACCAAGGTGAGAAGCAGATTATCTGCAACCACAGCCACAATGCCTTTCCCTAACAGCCATTTCAGACATATTAGCGCGCAAAACTCCAAACGGAGCACTTTTCTGTGATGACGTATTGGAAGTGTGCTCTTCTGTTTGGGGTATTGTGTGACCAGACTTACTTGGATAGAACATTCATGAAGTTACTTGGAGAAAGCTCAATTTCATTAAAACGTTTCTCATGAAACCTAGGAATCAACATAAAAATCATCAAGGTTCTTGGTTTGACAATTGTGAACTATGTTTAGGGTTAGATAGCAATATTATTTCCAAGAGTTATTTTTGGTAGACCGGAGTTATCAAGTGGAAATTTGCTTTTATCCTTGTGATTTTTATGTCTGCAGATAAGTCAAATGAAAGCACTTTCTTATATGTTGGGATTTCACTGAGTGCTTTTTGTTTGGTTGGTCTTTAAACTGTGAATACTCATATTCTTTTTCATTGGTTAAGTGATTTGAAACATATTTGGGATGGAAGCAGGACTATTGCTTTGCATAGCTAAATGTGTTTTATTTTCTAAACACTCTTTCTGATTCTTTTAAATCATTTTAAACAAAATGCTGTCAAAGAATTTAGGAAGAGATGCTCCTTGGTACAGTGCTTTTTGGTGGCTTTTTTCTATACCCTGTGACTTTGGATTTTGGCTTTCATAGTTGCAAGTTACAATATGGAAGTTAACATACCCATTGTGATGTATAACCTACAATACCATTGGTTCATAGAGTTCTCAAGAAGTTTAAAATCCTGCAAATTTTTGAATATGCTAACTTACAACAGCTTTTAGCTGAATCCAAGCTGTCTGCATCTTCTATATTTTAAATTTCAGAAATATTCCTCAGGTGAAAGTTATAAAATATATAGAGTTCTCCTGCTCACACATTCGGATTTTACTTCATAATCAAAACTGCTAAGATTAGCTGTTGCTTAAACCTCTGAATAGAGTTTACATTACCAAAAACGCCCTATTGTTATGCTGAGATTGCAACTGGTATCACCTGTGGCTTTGAGAGGCAAGACCCTATTTACATTTGACCCACTGGAATGTCCTCCCTCTGCAACACAAAAGAAAACTCACCTGGGTATTCATTGGATAATGGAGTATTCCCCCTTGCTTATAAAGGCCTGGAAGTTAGAGAGAAGTAAGTGTTTAAAGAAGACCTGAAGATAACTCAAAACCATCGCTGTTTTCAACCATGAGGTAAGCCTCACTTCATACTTTCTAATCAAAATCATTTTTTTTCAGATAAGAGAAGATCTTGCATACTTTTGTCCCTATTTACATGACCCAAAACAAAGCACTATCTTGTGTTCCATTGCTGGTGAGAAAGTGCTTCCTGTTTTGGGCAATGTGGGAACTGGGTTAAACCTTCCAGATGAAATAAGGAGCATCAGAGTGGCCAGTCCTCTACATTCAATGCTTTCAACTCAGTCAAAGCAGAGCACTGTACCTTATTAGAAAAATCTCGGCTTTAAAACCTTTTTTTTTAACATGTAAGTGTCACCTTGTTTGACCAAGGTGAGAAGCAGATTATCTGCAACCACAGCCACAATACCTTTCCCTAACAGCCATTTCAGACATATTAGCGCGCAAAACTCCAAACGGAGCACTTTTCTGTGATGACGTATTGGAAGTGTGCTCTTCTGTTTGGGGTATTGTGTGACCAGACTTACTTGGATAGAACATTCATGAAGTTACTTGGAGAAAGCTCAATTTCATTAAAACGTTTCTCATGAAACCTAGGAATCAACATAAAAATCATCAAGGTTCTTGGTTTGACAATTGTGAACTATGTTTAGGGTTAGATAGCAATATTATTTCCAAGAGTTATTTTTGGTAGACCGGAGTGATCAAGTGGAAATTTGCTTTTATCTTTGTGATTTTTATGTCTGCAGATAAGTCAAATGAAAGCACTTTCTTATATGTTGGGATTTCACTGAGTGCTTTTTGTTTGGTTGGTCTTTAAACTGTGAATACTCATATTCTTTTTCATTGGTTAAGTGATTTGAAACATATTTGGGATGGAAGCAGGACTATTGCTTTGCATAGCTAAATGTGTTTTATTTTCTAAACACTCTTTCTGATTCTTTTAAATCATTTTAAACAAAATGCTGTCAAAGAATTTAGGAAGAGATGCTCTTTGGTACAGTGCTTTTTGGTGGCTTTTTTCTATACCCTGTGACTTTGGATTTTGGCTTTCATAGTTGCAAGTTACAATATGGAAGTTAACATACCCATTGGGATGTATAACCTACAATACCATTGGTTCATAGAGTTCTCAAGAAGTTTAAAATCCTGCAAATTTTTGAATATGCTAACTTACAACAGCTTTTAGCTGAAACCAAGCTGTCTGCATCTTCTATATTTTAAATTTCAGAAATATTCCTCAGGTGAAAGGTATAAAATATATAGAGTTCTCCTGCTCACACATTCGGATTTTACTTCATAATCAAAACTGCTAAGATTAGCTGTTGCTTAAACCTCTGAATAGAGTTTACATTACCAAAAACGCCCTATTGTTATGCTGAGATTGCAACTGGTACCACCTGTGGCTTTGAGAGGCAAGGCCCTATTTACATTTGACCCACTGGAATGTCCTCCCTTTGCAACACAAAAGAAAACTCACCTGGGTATTCTTTGGATAATGGAGTATTCCCCCTTGCTTATAAAGGCCTGGAAGTTAGAGAGAAGTAAGTGTTTAAAGAAGACCTGAAGATAACTCAAAACCATCGCTGTTTTCAACCATGAGGTAAGCCTCACTTCATACTTTCTAATCAAAATCATTTTTTTTCAGATAAGAGAAGATCTTGGATACTTTTGTCCCTATTTACATGACCCAAAACAAAGCACTATCTTGTGTTCCATTGCTGGTGAGAACGTGCTTCCTGTTTTGGGCAATGTGGGAACTGGGTTAAACTTTCCAGATGAAATGAGGAGCATCAGAGTGGCCAGTCCTCTACTTTCAATGCTTTCAACTCAGTCAAAGCAGAGCACTGTACCTTATTAGAAAAATCTCGGCTTTAAAACCTTGTTTTTTAACATGTAAGTGTCACCTTGTTTGACCAAGGTGAGAAGCAGATTATCTGCAACCACAGCCACAATGCCTTTCCCTAACAGCCATTTCAGACATATTAGCGCGCAAAACTCCAAACGGAGCACTTTTCTGTGATGACGTATTGGAAGTGTGCTCTTCTGTTTGGGGTATTGTGTGACCAGACTTTCTTGGATAGAACATTCATGAAGTTACTTGGAGAAAGCTCAATTTCATTAAAACGTTTCTCATGAAACCTAGGAATCAACATAAAAATCATCAAGGTTCTTGGTTTGACAATTGTGAACTATGTTTAGGGTTAGATAGCAATATTATTTCCAAGAGTTATTTTTGGTAGACCGGAGTGATCAAGTGGAAATTTGCTTTTATCCTTGTGATTTTTATGTCTGCAGATAAGTCAAATGAAAGCACTTTCTTATATGTTGGGATTTCACTGAGTGCTTTTTGTTTGGTTGGTCTTTAAACTGTGAATACTCATATTCTTTTTCATTGGTTAAGTGATTTGAAACATATTTGGGATGGAAGCAGGACTATTGCTTTGCATAGCTAAATGTGTTTTATTTTCTAAACACTCTTTCTGATTCTTTTAAATCATTTTAAACAAAATGCTGTCAAATAATTTAGGAAGAGATGCTCCTTGGTACAGTGCTTTTTGGTGGCTTTTTTCTATACCCTGTGACTTTGGATTTTGGCTTTCATAGTTGCAAGTTACAATATGGAAGTTAACATACCCATTGGGATGTATAACCTACAATACCATTGGTTCATAGAGTTCTCAAGAAGTTTAAAATCCTGCAAATTTTTGAATATGCTAACTTACAACAGCTTTTAGCTGAAACCAAGCTGTCTGCATCTTCTATATTTTAAATTTCAGAAATATTCCTCAGATGAAAGGTATAAAATATAGGGAGTTCTCCTGCTCACACATTCGGATTTTACTTCATAATCAAAACTGCTAAGATTAGCTGTTGCTTAAACCTCTGAATAGAGTTTACATTACCAAAAACGCCCTATTGTTATGCTGAGATTGCAACTGGTACCACCTGTGGCTTTGAGAGGCAAGGCCCTATTTACATTTGACCCACTGGAATGTCCTCCCTCTCCAACACAAAAGAAAACTTACCTGGGTATTCATTGGAAAATGGAGTATTCCCCCTTGCTTTAAAGGCCTGGAAGTTAGAGAGAAGTAAGTGTTTAACGAAGACCTGAAGATAACTCAAAACCATCGCTGTTTTCAACCATGAGGTAAGCCTCACTTCATACTTTCTAATCAAAATCATTTTTTTTTCAGATAAGAGAAGATCTTGGATACTTTTGTCCCTATTTACATGACCCAAAACAAAGCACTATCTTGTGTTCCATTGCTGGTGAGAAAGTGCTTCCTGTTTTGGGCAATGTGGGAACTGGGTTAAACCTTCCAGATGAAATGAGGAGCATCAGAGTGGCCAGTCCTCTACATTCAATGCTTTCAACTCAGTCAAAGCAGAGCACTGTACCTTATTAGAAAAATCTCGGCTTTAAAACCTTGTTTTTTAACATGTAAGTGTCACCTTGTTTGACCAAGGTGAGAAGCAGATTATCTGCAACCACAGCCACAATGCCTTTCCCTAACAGCCATTTCAGACATATTAGCGCGCAAAACTCCAAACGGAGCACTTTTCTGTGATGACGTATTGGAAGTGTGCTCTTCTGTTTGGGGTATTGTGTGACCAGACTTACTTGGATAGAACATTCATGAAGTTACTTGGAGAAAGCTCAATTTCATTAAAACGTTTCTCATGAAACCTAGGAATCAACATAAAAATCATCAAGGTTCTTGGTTTGACAATTGTGAACTATGTTTAGGGTTAGATAGCAATATTATTTCCAAGAGTTATTTTTGGTAGACCGAAATGATCAAGTGGAAATTTGCTTTTATCCTTGTGATTTTTATGTCTGCAGATAAGTCAAATGAAAGCACTTTCTTATATGTTGGGATTTCACTGAGTGCTTTTTGTTTGGTTGGTCTTTAAACTGTGAATACTCATATTCTTTTTCATTGGTTAAGTGATTTGAAACATATTTGGGATGGAAGCAGAACTATTGCTTTGCATAGCTAAATGTGTTTTATTTTCTAAACACTCTTTCTGATTCTTTTAAATCATTTTAAACAAAATGCTGTCAAAGAATTTAGGAAGAGATGCTCCTTGGTACAGTGCTTTTTGGTGGCTTTTTTCTAGACCCTGTGACTTTGGATTTTGGCTTTCATAGTTGCAAGTTACAATATGGAATTTAACATACCCATTGGGATGTATAACCTACAATACCATTGGTTCATAGAGTTCTCAAGAAGTTTAAAATCCTGCAAATTTTTGAATATGCTAACTTACAACAGCTTTTAGCTGAAACCAAGCTGTCTGCATCTTCTATATTTTAAATTTCAGAAATATTCCTCAGGTGAAAGGTATAAAATATATAGAGTTCTCCTGCTCACACATTCGGATTTTACTTCATAATCAAAACTGCTAAGATTAGCTGTTGCTTAAACCTCTGAATAGAGTTTACATTACCAAAAACGCCCTATTGTTATGCTGAGATTGCAACTGGTACCACCTGTGGCTTTGAGAGGCAAGGCCCTATTTACATTTGACCCACTGGAATGTCCTCCCTCTGCAACACAAAAGAAAACTTACCTGGGTATTCATTGGATAATGGAGTATTCCCCCTTGCTTATAAAGGCCTGGAAGTTAGAGAGAAGTAAGTGTTTAAAGAAGACCTGAAGATAACTCAAAACCATCGCTGTTTTCAACCATGAGGTAAGCCTCACTTCATACTTTCTAATCAAAATCATTTTTTTTCAGATAAGAGAAGATCTTGGATACTTTTGTCCCTATTTACATGACCCAAAACAAAGCACTATCTTGTGTTCCATTGCTGGTGAGAAAGTGCTTCCTGTTTTGGGCAATGTGGGAACTGGGTTAAACCTTCCAGATGAAATGAGGAGCATCAGAGTGGCCAGTCCTCTACTTTCAATGCTTTCAACTCAGTCAAAGCAGAGCACTGTACCTTATTAGAAAAATCTCGGCTTTAAAACCTTGTTTTTTAACATGTAAGTGTCACCTTGTTTGACCAAGGTGAGAAGCAGATTATCTGCAACCACAGCCACAATGCCTTTCCCTAACAGCCATTTCAGACATATTAGCGCGCAAAACTCCAAACGGAGCACTTTTCTGTAATGACGTATTGGAAGTGTGCTCTTCTGTTTGGGGTATTGTGTGACCAGACTTACTTGGATAGAACATTCATGAAGTTACTTGTAGAAAGCTCAATTTCATTAAAACGTTTCTCATGAAACCTAGGAATCAACATAAAAATCATCAAGATTCTTGGTTTGACAATTGTGAACTATGTTTAGGGTTAGATAGCAATATTATTTCCAAGAGTTATTTTTGGTAGACCGGAGTGATCAATTGGAAATTTGCTTTTATCCTTGTGATTTTTATGTCTGCAGATAAGTCAAATGAAAGCACTTTCTTATATGTTGGGATTTCACTTAGTGCTTTTTGTTTGGTTGGTCTTTAAACTGTGAATACTCATATTCTTTTTCATTGGTTAAGTGATTTGAAACATATTTGGGATGGAAGCAGGACTATTGCTTTGCATAGCTAAATGTGTTTTATTTTCTAAACACTCTTTCTGATTCTTTTAAATCATTTTAAACAAAATGCTGTCAAAGAATTTAGGAAGAGATGCTCCTTGGTACAGTGCTTTTTGGTGGCTTTTTTCTATACCCTGTGACTTTGGATTTTGGCTTTCATAGTTGCAAGTTACAATATGGAAGTTAACATACCCATTGGGATGTATAACCTACAATACCATTGGTTCATAGAGTTCTCAAGAAGTTTAAAATCCTGCACATTTTTGAATATGCTAACTTACAACAGCTTTTAGCTGAAACCAAGCTGTCTGCATCTTCTATATTTTAAATTTCAGAAATATTCCTCAGGTGAAAGGTATAAAATATATAGAGTTCTCCTGCTCACACATTCTGATTTTACTTCATAATCAAAACTGCTAAGATTAGCTGTTGCTTAAACCTCTGAATAGAGTTTACATTACCAAAAACGCCCTATTGTTATGCTGAGATTGCAACTGGTACCACCTGTGGCTTTGAGAGGAGAGACCCTATTTACATTTGACCCACTGGAATGTCCTCCCTCTGCAACACAAAAGAAAACTTACCTGGGTATTCATTGGATAATGGAGTATTCCCCCTTGCTTATAAAGGCCTGGAAGTTAGAGAGAAGTAAGTGTTTAAAGAAGACCTGAAGATAACTCAAAACCATTGCTGTTTTCAACCATGAGGTAAGCCTCACTTCATACTTTCTAATCAAAATCATTTTTTTTTCAGATAAGAGAAGATCTTGGATACTTTTGTCCCTATTTACATGACCCAAAACAAAGCACTATCTTGTGTTCCATTGCTGGTGAGAAAGTGCTTCCTGTTTTGGGCAATGTGGGAACTGGGTTAAACCTTCCAGATGAAATGAGGAGCATCAGAGTGGCCAGTCCTCTACTTTCAATGCTTTCAACTCAGTCAAAGCAGAGCACTGTACCTTATTAGAAAAATCTCGGCTTTAAAACCTTGTTTTTTAACATGTAAGTGTCACCTTGTTTGACCAAGGTGAGAAGCAGATTATCTGCAACCACAGCCACAATGCCTTTCCCTAACAGCCATTTCAGACATATTAGCGCGCAAAACTCCAAACGGAGCACTTTTCTGTGATGACGTATTGGAAGTGTGCTCTTCTGTTTGGGGTATTGTGTGACCAGACTTACTTGGATAGAACATTCATGAAGTTACTTGGAGAAAGCTCAATTTCATTAAAACGTTTCTCATGAAACCTAGGAATCAACATAAAAATCATCAAGGTTCTTGGTTTGACAATTGTGAACTATGTTTAGGGTTAGATAGCAATATTATTTCCAAGAGTTATTTTTGGTAGACCGGAGTGATCAAGTGGAAATTTGCTTTTATCCTTGTGATTTTTATGTCTGCAGATAAGTCAAATGAAAGCACTTTCTTATATGTTGGGATTTCACTGAGTGCTTTTTGTTTGGTTGGTCTTTAAACTGTGAATACTCATATTCTTTTTCATTGGTTAAGTGATTTGAAACATATTTGGGATGGAAGCAGGACTATTGCTTTGCATAGCTAAATGTGTTTTATTTTCTAAACACTCTTTCTGATTCTTTTAAATCATTTTAAACAAAATGCTGTCAAAGAATTTAGGAAGAGATGCTCCTTGGTACAGTGATTTTTGGTGGCTTTTTTCTATACCCTGTGACTTTGGATTTTGGCTTTCATAGTTGCAAGTTACAATATGGAAGTTAACATACCCATTGGGATGTATAACCTACAATACCATTGGTTCATAGAGTTCTCAAGAAGTTTAAAATCCTGCAAATTTTTGAATATGCTAACTTACAACAGCTTTTAGCTGAAACCAAGCTGTCTGCATCTTCTATATTTTAAATTTCAGAAATATTCCTCAGGTGAAAGGTATAAAATATATAGAGTTCTCCTGCTCACACATTCGGATTTTACTTCATAATCAAAACTGCTAAGATTAGCTGTTGCTTAAACCTCTGAATAGAGTTTACATTACCAAAAATGCCCTTTTGTTATGCTGAGATTGCAACTGGTACCACCTGTGGCTTTGAGAGGCAAGGCCCTATTTACATTTGACCCACTGGAATGCCCTCCCTCTGCAACACAAAAGAAAACTTACCTGGGTATTCATTGGATAATGGAGTATTCCCCCTTGCTTATAAAGGCCTGGAAGTTAGAGAGAAGTAAGTGTTTAAAGAAGACCTGAAGATAACTCAAAACCATCGCTGTTTTCAACCATGAGGTAAGCCTCACTTCATACTTTCTAATCAAAATCATTTTTTTTCAGATAAGAGAAGATCTTGGATACTTTTGTCCCTATTTACATGACCCAAAACAAAGCACTATCTTGTGTTCCATTGCTGGTGAGAAAGTGCTTCCTGTTTTGGGCAATGTGGGAACTGGGTTAAACCTTCCAGATGAAATGAGGAGCATCAGAGTGGCCAGTCCTCTTCTTTCAATGCTTTCAACTCAGTCAAAGCAGAGCACTGTACCTTATTAGAAAAATCTCGGCTTTAAAACCTTGTTTTTTAACATGTAAGTGTCACCTTGTTTGACCAAGGTGAGAAGCAGATTATCTGCAACCACAGCCACAATGCCTTTCCCTAACAGCCATTTCAGACATATTAGCGCGCAAAACTCCAAACGGAGCACTTTTCTGTGATGACGTATTGGAAGTGTGCTCTTCTGTTTGGGGTATTGTGTGAGCAGACTTACTTGGATAGAACATTCATGAAGTTACTTGGAGAAAGCTCAATTTCATTAAAACGTTTCTCATGAAACCTAGGAATCAACATAAAAATCATCAAGATTCTTGGTTTGACAATTGTGAACTATGTTTAGGGTTAGATAGCAATATTATTTCCAAGAGTTATTTTGGTAGACCGGAGTGATCAAGTGGAAATTTGCTTTTATCCTTGTGATTTTTATGTCTGCAGATAAGTCAAATGAAAGCACTTTCTTATATGTTGGGATTTCACTGAGTGCTTTTTGTTTGGTTGGTCTTTAAACTGTGAATACTCATATTCTTTTTCATTGGTTAAGTGATTTGAAACATATTTGGGATGGAAGCAGGACTATTGCTTTGCATAGCTAAATGTGTTTTATTTTCTAAACACTCTTTCTGATTCTTTTAAATCATTTTAAACAAAATGCTGTCAAAGAATTTAGGAAGAGATGCTCCTTGGTACAGTGATTTTTGGTGGCTTTTTTCTATACCCTGTGACTTTGGATTTTGGCTTTCATAGTTGCAAGTTACAATATGGAAGTTAACATACCCATTGGGATGTATAACCTACAATACCATTGGTTCATAGAGTTCTCAAGAAGTTTAAAATCCTGCAAATTTTTGAATATGCTAACTTACAACAGCTTTTAGCTGAAACCAAGCTGTCTGCATCTTCTATATTTTAAATTTCAGAAATATTCCTCAGGTGAAAGGTATAAAATATATAGAGTTCTCCTGCTCACACATTCGGATTTTACTTCATAATCAAAACTGCTAAGATTAGCTGTTGCTTAAACCTCTGAATAGAGTTTACATTACCAAAAACGCCCTATTGTTATGCTGAGATTGCAACTGGTACCACCTGTGGCTTTGAGAGGCAAGGCCCTATTTACATTTGACCCACTGGAATGTCCTCCCTCTGCAACACAAAAGAAAACTTACCTGGGTATTCATTGGATAATGGAGTATTCCCCCTTGCTTATAAAGGCCTGGAAGTTAGAGAGAAGTAAGTGTTTAAAGAAGACCTGAAGATAACTCAAAACCATCGCTGTTTTCAACCATGAGGTAAGCCTCACTTCATACTTTCTAATCAAAATCATTTTTTTTCAGATAAGAGAAGATCTTGGATACTTTTGTCCCTATTTACATGACCCAAAACAAAGCACTATCTTGTGTTCCATTGCTGGTGAGAAAGTGCTTCCTGTTTTGGGCAATGTGGGAACTGGGTTAAACCTTCCAGATGAAATGAGGAGCATCAGAGTGGCCAGTCCTCTACTTTCAATGCTTATAACTCAGTCAAAGCAGAGCACTGTACCTTATTAGAAAAATCTCGGCTTTAAAACCTTGTTTTTTAACATGTAAGTGTCACCTTGTTTGACCAAGGTGAGAAGACGATTATCTGCAACCACAGCCACATTGCCTTTCCCTAACAGCCATTTCAGACATATTAGCGCGCAAAACTCCAAACGGAGCACTTTTCTGTGATGACGTATTGGAAGTATGCTCTTCTGTTTGGGGTATTGTGTGACCAGACTTACTTGGATAGAACATTCATGAAGTTACTTGGAGAAAGCTCAATTTCATTAAAACGTTTCTCATGAAACCTAGGATTCAACATAAAAATCATCAAGGTTCTTGGTTTGACAATTGTGAACTATGTTTAGGGTTAGATAGCAATATTATTTCCAAGAGTTATTTTTGGTAGACCGGAGTGATCAAGTGGAAATTTGCTTTTATCCTTGTGATTTTTATGTCTGCAGATAAGTCAAATGAAAGCACTTTCTTATATGTTGGGATTTCACTGAGTGCTTTTTGTTTGGTTGGTCTTTAAACTGTGAATACTCATATTCTTTTTCATTGGTTAAGTGATTTGAAACATATTTGGGATGGAAGCAGGACTATTGCTTTGCATAGCTAAATGTGTTTTATTTTCTAAACACTCTTTCTGATTCTTTTAAATCATTTTAAACAAAATGCTGTCAAAGAAAATTAGGAAGAGATGCTCCTTGGTACAGTGCTTTTTGGTGGCTTTTTTCTATACCCTGTGACTTTGGATTTTGGCTTTCATAGTTGCAAGTTACAATATGGAAGTTAACATACCCATTGGGATGTATAACCTACAATACCATTGGTTCATAGAGTTCTCAAGAAGTTTAAAATCTTGCACATTTTTGAATATGCTAACTTACAACAGTTTTTAGCTGAAACCAAGCTGTCTGCATCTTCTATATTTTAAATTTCAGAAATATTCCTCAGGTGAAAGGTATAAAATATATAGAGTTCTCCTTCTTACACATTCGGATTTTACTTCATAATCAAAACTGCTAAGATTAGCTGTTGCTTAAACCTCTGAATAGAGTTTACATTACCAAAAACGCCCTATTGTTATGCTGAGATTGTAACTGGTACCACCTGTGGCTTTGAGAGGCAAGGCCCTATTTACATTTGACCCACTGGAATGTCCTCCCTCTGCAACACAAAAGAAAACTTACCTGGGTATTCATTGGATAATGGAGTATTCCCCCTTGCTTATAAAGGCCTGGAAGTTAGAGAGAAGTAAGTGTTTAAAGAAGACCTGAAGATAACTCAAAACCATTGCTGTTTTCAACCATGAGGTAAGCCTCACTTCATACTTTCTAATCAAAATCATTTTTTTTCAGATAAGAGAAGATCTTGGATACTTTTGTCCCTATTTACATGACCCAAAACAAAGCACTATCTTGTGTTCCATTGCTGGTGAGAAAGTGCTTCCTGTTTTGGGCAATGTGGGAACTGGGTTAAACCTTCCAGATGAAATGAGGAGCATCAGAGTGGCCAGTCCTCTACTTTCAATGCTTTCAACTCAGTCAAAGCAGAGCACTGTACCTTATTAGAAAAATCTCGGCTTTAAAACCTTGTTTTTTAACATGTAAGTGTCACCTTGTTTGACCAAGGTGAGAAGCAGATTATCTGCAACCACAGCCACAAAGCTTTTAGCTGAAACCAAGCTGTCTGCATCTTCTATATTTTAAATTTCTGAAATATTCCTCAGGTGAAAGGTATAAAATATATAGAGTTCTCCTGCTCACACATTCGGATTTTACTTCATAATCAAAACTGCTAAGATTAGCTGTTGCTTAAACCTCTGAATAGAGTTTACATTACCAAAAACGCCCTATTGTTATGCTGAGATTGCAACTTGTACCACCTGTGGCTTTGAGAGGAGTAACCCTATTTACATTTGACCCACTGGAATGTCCTCCCTCTGCAACACAAAAGAAAACTTACCTGGGTAATCATTGGATAATGGAGTATTCCCCCTTGCTTATAAAGGCCTGGAAGTTAGAGAGAAGTAAGTGTTTAAAGAAGACCTGAAGATAACTCAAAACCATTGCTGTTTTCAACCATGAGGTAAGCCTCACTTCATACTTTCTAATCAAAATCATTTTTTTTTCAGATAAGAGAAGATCTTGGATACTTTTGTCCCTATTTACATGACCCAAAACAAAGCACTATCTTGTGTTCCATTGCTGGTGAGAAAGTGCTTCCTGTTTTGGGCAATGTGGGAACTGGGTTAAACCTTCCAGATGAAATGAGGAGCATCAGAGTGGCCAGTCCTCTACTTTCAATGCTTTCAACTCAGTCAAAGCAGAGCACTGTACCTTATTAGAAAAATCTCGGCTTTAAAACCTTGTTTTTTAACATGTAAGTGTCACCTTGTTTGACCAAGGTGAGAAGCAGATTATCTGCAACCACAGCCACAATGCCTTTCCCTAACAGCCATTTCAGACATATTAGCGCGCAAAACTCCAAACGGAGCACTTTTCTGTGATGACGTATTGGAAGTGTGCTCTTCTGTTTGGGGTATTGTGTGACCAGACTTACTTGGATAGAACATTCATGAAGTTACTTGGAGAAAGCTCAATTTCATTAAAACGTTTCTCATGAAACCTAGGAATCAACATAAAAATCATCAAGGTTCTTGGTTTGACAATTGTGAACTATGTTTAGGGTTAGATAGCAATATTATTTCCAAGAGTTATTTTTGGTAGACCGGAGTGATCAAGTGGAAATTTGCTTTTATCCTTGTGATTTTTATGTCTGCAGATAAGTCAAATGAAAGCACTTTCTTATATGTTGGGATTTCACTGAGTGCTTTTTGTTTGGTTGGTCTTTAAACTGTGAATACTCATATTCTTTTTCATTGGTTAAGTGATTTGAAACATATTTGGGATGGAAGCAGGACTATTGCTTTGCATAGCTAAATGTGTTTTATTTTCTAAACACTCTTTCTGATTCTTTTAAATCATTTTAAACAAAATGCTGTCAAAGAATTTAGGAAGAGATGCTCCTTGGTACAGTGATTTTTGGTGGCTTTTTTCTATACCCTGTGACTTTGGATTTTGGCTTTCATAGTTGCAAGTTACAATATGGAAGTTAACATACCCATTGGGATGTATAACCTACAATACCATTGGTTCATAGAGTTCTCAAGAAGTTTAAAATCCTGCAAATTTTTGAATATGCTAACTTACAACAGCTTTTAGCTGAAACCAAGCTGTCTGCATCTTCTATATTTTAAATTTCAGAAATATTCCTCAGGTGAAAGGTATAAAATATATAGAGTTCTCCTGCTCACACATTCGGATTTTACTTCATAATCAAAACTGCTAAGATTAGCTGTTGCTTAAACCTCTGAATAGAGTTTACATTACCAAAAATGCCCTTTTGTTATGCTGAGATTGCAACTGGTACCACCTGTGGCTTTGAGAGGCAAGGCCCTATTTACATTTGACCCACTGGAATGCCCTCCCTCTGCAACACAAAAGAAAACTTACCTGGGTATTCATTGGATAATGGAGTATTCCCCCTTGCTTATAAAGGCCTGGAAGTTAGAGAGAAGTAAGTGTTTAAAGAAGACCTGAAGATAACTCAAAACCATCGCTGTTTTCAACCATGAGGTAAGCCTCACTTCATACTTTCTAATCAAAATCATTTTTTTTCAGATAAGAGAAGATCTTGGATACTTTTGTCCCTATTTACATGACCCAAAACAAAGCACTATCTTGTGTTCCATTGCTGGTGAGAAAGTGCTTCCTGTTTTGGGCAATGTGGGAACTGGGTTAAACCTTCCAGATGAAATGAGGAGCATCAGAGTGGCCAGTCCTCTTCTTTCAATGCTTTCAACTCAGTCAAAGCAGAGCACTGTACCTTATTAGAAAAATCTCGGCTTTAAAACCTTGTTTTTTAACATGTAAGTGTCACCTTGTTTGACCAAGGTGAGAAGCAGATTATCTGCAACCACAGCCACAATGCCTTTCCCTAACAGCCATTTCAGACATATTAGCGCGCAAAACTCCAAACGGAGCACTTTTCTGTGATGACGTATTGGAAGTGTGCTCTTCTGTTTGGGGTATTGTGTGAGCAGACTTACTTGGATAGAACATTCATGAAGTTACTTGGAGAAAGCTCAATTTCATTAAAACGTTTCTCATGAAACCTAGGAATCAACATAAAAATCATCAAGATTCTTGGTTTGACAATTGTGAACTATGTTTAGGGTTAGATAGCAATATTATTTCCAAGAGTTATTTTGGTAGACCGGAGTGATCAAGTGGAAATTTGCTTTTATCCTTGTGATTTTTATGTCTGCAGATAAGTCAAATGAAAGCACTTTCTTATATGTTGGGATTTCACTGAGTGCTTTTTGTTTGGTTGGTCTTTAAACTGTGAATACTCATATTCTTTTTCATTGGTTAAGTGATTTGAAACATATTTGGGATGGAAGCAGGACTATTGCTTTGCATAGCTAAATGTGTTTTATTTTCTAAACACTCTTTCTGATTCTTTTAAATCATTTTAAACAAAATGCTGTCAAAGAATTTAGGAAGAGATGCTCCTTGGTACAGTGATTTTTGGTGGCTTTTTTCTATACCCTGTGACTTTGGATTTTGGCTTTCATAGTTGCAAGTTACAATATGGAAGTTAACATACCCATTGGGATGTATAACCTACAATACCATTGGTTCATAGAGTTCTCAAGAAGTTTAAAATCCTGCAAATTTTTGAATATGCTAACTTACAACAGCTTTTAGCTGAAACCAAGCTGTCTGCATCTTCTATATTTTAAATTTCAGAAATATTCCTCAGGTGAAAGGTATAAAATATATAGAGTTCTCCTGCTCACACATTCGGATTTTACTTCATAATCAAAACTGCTAAGATTAGCTGTTGCTTAAACCTCTGAATAGAGTTTACATTACCAAAAACGCCCTATTGTTATGCTGAGATTGCAACTGGTACCACCTGTGGCTTTGAGAGGCAAGGCCCTATTTACATTTGACCCACTGGAATGTCCTCCCTCTGCAACACAAAAGAAAACTTACCTGGGTATTCATTGGATAATGGAGTATTCCCCCTTGCTTATAAAGGCCTGGAAGTTAGAGAGAAGTAAGTGTTTAAAGAAGACCTGAAGATAACTCAAAACCATCGCTGTTTTCAACCATGAGGTAAGCCTCACTTCATACTTTCTAATCAAAATCATTTTTTTTCAGATAAGAGAAGATCTTGGATACTTTTGTCCCTATTTACATGACCCAAAACAAAGCACTATCTTGTGTTCCATTGCTGGTGAGAAAGTGCTTCCTGTTTTGGGCAATGTGGGAACTGGGTTAAACCTTCCAGATGAAATGAGGAGCATCAGAGTGGCCAGTCCTCTACTTTCAATGCTTATAACTCAGTCAAAGCAGAGCACTGTACCTTATTAGAAAAATCTCGGCTTTAAAACCTTGTTTTTTAACATGTAAGTGTCACCTTGTTTGACCAAGGTGAGAAGACGATTATCTGCAACCACAGCCACATTGCCTTTCCCTAACAGCCATTTCAGACATATTAGCGCGCAAAACTCCAAACGGAGCACTTTTCTGTGATGACGTATTGGAAGTATGCTCTTCTGTTTGGGGTATTGTGTGACCAGACTTACTTGGATAGAACATTCATGAAGTTACTTGGAGAAAGCTCAATTTCATTAAAACGTTTCTCATGAAACCTAGGATTCAACATAAAAATCATCAAGGTTCTTGGTTTGACAATTGTGAACTATGTTTAGGGTTAGATAGCAATATTATTTCCAAGAGTTATTTTTGGTAGACCGGAGTGATCAAGTGGAAATTTGCTTTTATCCTTGTGATTTTTATGTCTGCAGATAAGTCAAATGAAAGCACTTTCTTATATGTTGGGATTTCACTGAGTGCTTTTTGTTTGGTTGGTCTTTAAACTGTGAATACTCATATTCTTTTTCATTGGTTAAGTGATTTGAAACATATTTGGGATGGAAGCAGGACTATTGCTTTGCATAGCTAAATGTGTTTTATTTTCTAAACACTCTTTCTGATTCTTTTAAATCATTTTAAACAAAATGCTGTCAAAGAAAATTAGGAAGAGATGCTCCTTGGTACAGTGCTTTTTGGTGGCTTTTTTCTATACCCTGTGACTTTGGATTTTGGCTTTCATAGTTGCAAGTTACAATATGGAAGTTAACATACCCATTGGGATGTATAACCTACAATACCATTGGTTCATAGAGTTCTCAAGAAGTTTAAAATCTTGCACATTTTTGAATATGCTAACTTACAACAGTTTTTAGCTGAAACCAAGCTGTCTGCATCTTCTATATTTTAAATTTCAGAAATATTCCTCAGGTGAAAGGTATAAAATATATAGAGTTCTCCTTCTTACACATTCGGATTTTACTTCATAATCAAAACTGCTAAGATTAGCTGTTGCTTAAACCTCTGAATAGAGTTTACATTACCAAAAACGCCCTATTGTTATGCTGAGATTGTAACTGGTACCACCTGTGGCTTTGAGAGGCAAGGCCCTATTTACATTTGACCCACTGGAATGTCCTCCCTCTGCAACACAAAAGAAAACTTACCTGGGTATTCATTGGATAATGGAGTATTCCCCCTTGCTTATAAAGGCCTGGAAGTTAGAGAGAAGTAAGTGTTTAAAGAAGACCTGAAGATAACTCAAAACCATTGCTGTTTTCAACCATGAGGTAAGCCTCACTTCATACTTTCTAATCAAAATCATTTTTTTTCAGATAAGAGAAGATCTTGGATACTTTTGTCCCTATTTACATGACCCAAAACAAAGCACTATCTTGTGTTCCATTGCTGGTGAGAAAGTGCTTCCTGTTTTGGGCAATGTGGGAACTGGGTTAAACCTTCCAGATGAAATGAGGAGCATCAGAGTGGCCAGTCCTCTACTTTCAATGCTTTCAACTCAGTCAAAGCAGAGCACTGTACCTTATTAGAAAAATCTCGGCTTTAAAACCTTGTTTTTTAACATGTAAGTGTCACCTTGTTTGACCAAGGTGAGAAGCAGATTATCTGCAACCACAGCCACAAAGCTTTTAGCTGAAACCAAGCTGTCTGCATCTTCTATATTTTAAATTTCTGAAATATTCCTCAGGTGAAAGGTATAAAATATATAGAGTTCTCCTGCTCACACATTCGGATTTTACTTCATAATCAAAACTGCTAAGATTAGCTGTTGCTTAAACCTCTGAATAGAGTTTACATTACCAAAAACGCCCTATTGTTATGCTGAGATTGCAACTTGTACCACCTGTGGCTTTGAGAGGAGTAACCCTATTTACATTTGACCCACTGGAATGTCCTCCCTCTGCAACACAAAAGAAAACTTACCTGGGTAATCATTGGATAATGGAGTATTCCCCCTTGCTTATAAAGGCCTGGAAGTTAGAGAGAAGTAAGTGTTTAAAGAAGACCTGAAGATAACTCAAAACCATTGCTGTTTTCAACCATGAGGTAAGCCTCACTTCATACTTTCTAATCAAAATCATTTTTTTTTCAGATAAGAGAAGATCTTGGATACTTTTGTCCCTATTTACATGACCCAAAACAAAGCACTATCTTGTGTTCCATTGCTGGTGAGAAAGTGCTTCCTGTTTTGGGCAATGTGGGAACTGGGTTAAACCTTCCAGATGAAATGAGGAGCATCAGAGTGGCCAGTCCTCTACTTTCAATGCTTTCAACTCAGTCAAAGCAGAGCACTGTACCTTATTAGAAAAATCTCGGCTTTAAAACCTTGTTTTTTAACATGTAAGTGTCACCTTGTTTGACCAAGGTGAGAAGCAGATTATCTGCAACCACAGCCACAATGCCTTTCCCTAACAGCCATTTCAGACATATTAGCGCGCAAAACTCCAAACGGAGCACTTTTCTGTGATGACGTATTGGAAGTGTGCTCTTCTGTTTGGGGTATTGTGTGAGCAGACTTACTTGGATAGAACATTCATGAAGTTACTTGGAGAAAGCTCAATTTCATTAAAACGTTTCTCATGAAACCTAGGAATCAACATAAAAATCATCAAGGTTCTTGGTTTGACAATTGTGAACTATGTTTAGGGTTAGATAGCAATATTATTTCCAAGAGTTATTTTTGGTAGACCGGAGTGATCAAGTGGAAATTTGCTTTTATCCTTGTGATTTTTATGTCTGCAGATAAGTCAAATGAAAGCACTTTCTTATATGTTGGGATTTCACTGAGTGCTTTTTGTTTGGTTGGTCTTTAAACTGTGAATACTCATATTCTTTTTCATTGGTTAAGTGATTTGAAACATATTTGGGATGGAAGCAGGACTATTGCTTTGCATAGCTAAATGTGTTTTATTTTCTAAACACTCTTTCTGATTCTTTTAAATCATTTTAAACAAAATGCTGTCAAAGAATTTAGGAAGAGATGCTCCTTGGTACAGTGATTTTTGGTGGCTTTTTTCTATACCCTGTGACTTTGGATTTTGGCTTTCATAGTTGCAAGTTACAATATGGAAGTTAACATACCCATTGGGATGTATAACCTACAATACCATTGGTTCATAGAGTTCTCAAGAAGTTTAAAATCCTGCACATTTTTGAATATGCTAACTTACAACAGCTTTTAGCTGAAACCAAGCTGTCTGCATCTTCTATATTTTAAATTTCAGAAATATTCCTCAGGTGAAAGGTATAAAATATATAGAGTTCTCCTGCTCACACATTCGGATTTTACTTCATAATCAAAACTGCTAAGATTAGCTGTTGCTTAAACCTCTGAATAGAGTTTACATTACCAAAAACGCCCTATTGTTATGCTGAGATTGCAACTGGTACCACCTGTGGCTTTGAGAGGCAAGGCCCTATTTACATTTGACCCACTGGAATGTCCTCCCTCTGCAACACAAAAGAAAACTTACCTGGGTATTCATTGGATAATGGAGTATTCCCCCTTGCTTATAAAGGCCTGGAAGTTAGAGAGAAGTAAGTGTTTAAAGAAGACCTGAAGATAACTCAAAACCATCGCTGTTTTCAACCATGAGGTAAGCCTCACTTCATACTTTCTAATCAAAATCATTTTTTTTCAGATAAGAGAAGATCTTGGATACTTTTGTCCCTATTTACATGACCCAAAACAAAGCACTATCTTGTGTTCCATTGCTGGTGAGAAAGTGCTTCCTGTTTTGGGCAATGTGGGAACTGGGTTAAACCTTCCAGATGAAATGAGGAGCATCAGAGTGGCCAGTCCTCTTCTTTCAATGCTTTCAACTCAGTCAAAGCAGAGCACTGTACCTTATTAGAAAAATCTCGGCTTTAAAACCTTGTTTTTTAACATGTAAGTGCCACCTTGTTTGACCAAGGTGAGAAGCAGATTATCTGCAACCACAGCCACAATGCCTTTCCCTAACAGCCATTTCAGACATATTAGCGCGCAAAACTCCAAACAGAGCACTTTTCTGTGATGACGTATTGGAAGTGTGCTCTTCTGTTTGGGGTATTGTGTGAGCAGACTTACTTGGATAGAACATTCATGAAGTTACTTGGAGAAAGCTCAATTTCATTAAAACGTTTCTCATGAAACCTAGGAATCAACATAAAAATCATCAAGATTCTTGGTTTGACAATTGTGAACTATGTTTAGGGTTAGATAGCAATATTATTTCCAAGAGTTATTTTTGGTAGACCGGAGTGATCAAGTGGAAATTTGCTTTTATCCTTGTGATTTTTATGTCTGCAGATAAGTCAAATGAAAGCACTTTCTTATATGTTGGGATTTCACTGAGTGCTTTTTGTTTGGTTGGTCTTTAAACTGTGAATACTCATATTCTTTTTCATTGGTTAAGTGATTTGAAACATATTTGGGATGGAAGCAGGACTATTGCTTTGCATAGCTAAATGTGTTTTATTTTCTAAACACTCTTTCTGATTCTTTTAAATCATTTTAAACAAAATGCTGTCAAAGAATTTAGGAAGAGATGCTCCTTGGTACAGAGATTTTGGTGGCTTTTTTCTAGACCCTGTGACTTTGGATTTTGGCTTTCATAGTTGCAAGTTACAATATGGAAGTTAACATACCCATTGGGATGTATAACCTACAATACCATTGGTTCATAGAGTTCTCAAGAAGTTTAAAATCCTGCAAATTTTTGAATATGCTAACTTACAACAGCTTTTAGCTGAAACCAAGCTGTCTGCATCTTCTATATTTTAAATTTCAGAAATATTCCTCAGGTGAAAGGTATAAAATATATAGAGTTCTCCTGCTCACACATTCGGATTTTACTTCATAATCAAAACTGCTAAGATTAGCTGTTGCTTAAACCTCTGAATAGAGTTTACATTACCAAAAACGCCCTATTGTTATGCTGAGATAGCAACTGGTACCACCTGTGGCTTTGAGAGGCAAGGCCCTATTTACATTTGACCCACTGGAATGTCCTCCCTCTGCAACACAAAAGAAAACTTACCTGGGTATTCATTGGATAATGGAGTATTCCCCCTTGCTTATAAAGGCCTGGAAGTTAGAGAGAAGTAAGTGTTTAAAGAAGACCTGAAGATAACTCAAAACCATTGCTGTTTTCAACCATGAGGTAAGCCTCACTTAATACTTTCTAATCAAAATCATTTTTTTTCAGATAAGAGAAGATCTTGGATACTTTTGTCCCTATTTACATGACCCAAAACAAAGCACTATCTTGTGTTCCATTGCTGGTGAGAAAGTGCTTCCTGTTTTGGGCAATGTGGGAACTGGGTTAAACCTTCCAGATGAAATGAGGAGCATCAGAGTGGCCAGTCCTCTACTTTCAATGCTTTCAACTCAGTCAAAGCAGAGCACTGTACCTTATTAGAAAAATCTCGGCTTTAAAACCTTGTTTTTTAACATGTAAGTGTCACCTGGTTTGACCAAGGTGAGAAGCAGATTATCTGCAACCACAGCCACAATGCCTTTCCCTAACAGCCATTTCAGACATATTAGCGCGCAAAACTCCAAACGGAGCACTTTTCTGTGATGACGTATTGGAAGTGTGCTCTTCTGTTTGGGGTATTGTGTGACCAGACTTACTTGGATAGAACATTCATGAAGTTACTTGGAGAAAGCTCAATTTCATTAAAACGTTTCTCATGAAACCTAGGAATCAACATAAAAATCATCAAGGTTCTTGGTTTGACAATTGTGAACTATGTTTAGGGTTAGATAGCAATATTATTTCCAAGAGTTATTTTTGGTAGACCGGAGTGATCAAGTGGAAATTTGCTTTTATCCTTGTGATTTTTATGTCTGCAGATAAGTCAAATGAAAGCACTTTCTTATATGTTGGGATTTCACTGAGTGCTTTTTGTTTGGTTGGTCTTTAAACTGTGAATACTCATATTCTTTTTCATTGGTTAAGTGATTTGAAACATATTTGGGATGGAAGCAGGACTATTGCTTTGCATAGCTAAATGTGTTTTATTTTCTAAACACTCTTTCTGATTCTTTTAAATCATTTTAAACAAAATGCTGTCAAAGAAAATTAGGAAGAGATGCTCCTTGGTACAGTGCTTTTTGGTGGCATTTTTCTATACCCTGTGACTTTGGATTTTGGCTTTCATAGTTGCAAGTAACAATATGGAAGTTAACATACCCATTGGGATGTATAACCTACAATACCATTGGTTCATAGAGTTCTCAAGAAGTTTAAAATCCTGCACATTTTTGAATATGCTAACTTACAACAGTTTTTAGCTGAAACTAAGCTGTCTGCATCTTCTATATTTTAAATTTCAGAAATATTCCTCAGGTGAAAGGTATAAAATATATAGAGTTCTCCTGCTTACACATTCGGATTTTACTTCATAATCAAAACTGCTAAGATTAGCTGTTGCTTAAACCTCTGAATAGAGTTTACATTACCAAAAACGCCCTATTGTTATGCTGAGATTGTAACTGGTACCACCTGTGGCTTTGAGAGGCAAGGCCCTATTTACATTTGACCCACTGGAATGTCCTCCCTCTGCAACACAAAAGAAAACTTACCTGGGTATTCATTGGATAATGGAGTATTCCCCCTTGCTTATAAAGGCCTGGAAGTTAGAGAGAAGTAAGTGTTTAAAGAAGACCTGAAGATAACTCAAAACCATCGCTGTTTTCAACCATGAGGTAAGCCTCACTTCATACTTTCTAATCAAAATCATTTTTTTTCAGATAAGAGAAGATCTTGGATACTTTTGTCCCTATTTACATGACCCAAAACAAAGCACTATCTTGTGTTCCATTGCTGGTGAGAAAGTGCTTCCTGTTTTGGGCAATGTGGGAACTGGGTTAAACCTTCCAGATGAAATGAGGAGCATCAGAGTGGCCAGTCCTCTTCTTTCAATGCTTTCAACTCAGTCAAAGCAGAGCACTGTACCTTATTAGAAAAATCTCGGCTTTAAAACCTTGTTTTTTAACATGTAAGTGTCACCTTGTTTGACCAAGGTGAGAAGCAGATTATCTGCAACCACAGCCACAATGCCTTTCCCTAACAGCCATTTCAGACATATTAGCGCGCAAAACTCCAAACGGAGCACTTTTCTGTGATGACGTATTGGAAGTGTGCTCTTCTGTTTGGGGTATTGTGTGAGCAGACTTACTTGGATAGAACATTCATGAAGTTACTTGGAGAAAGCTCAATTTCATTAAAACGTTTCTCATGAAACCTAGGAATCAACATAAAAATCATCAAGATTCTTGGTTTGACAATTGTGAACTATGTTTAGGGTTAGATAGCAATATTATTTCCAAGAGTTATTTTTGGTAGACCGGAGTGATCAAGTGGAAATTTGCTTTTATCCTTGTGATTTTTATGTCTGCAGATAAGTCAAATGAAAGCACTTTCTTATATGTTGGGATTTCACTGAGTGCTTTTTGTTTGGTTGGTCTTTAAACTGTGAATACTCATATTCTTTTTCATTGGTTAAGTGATTTGAAACATATTTGGGATGGAAGCAGGACTATTGCTTTGCATAGCTAAATGTGTTTTATTTTCTAAACACTCTTTCTGATTCTTTTAAATCATTTTAAACAAAATGCTGTCAAAGAATTTAGGAAGAGATGCTCCTTGGTACAGAGATTTTTGGTGGCTTTTTTCTAGACCCTGTGACTTTGGATTTTGGCTTTCATAGTTGCAAGTTACAATATGGAAGTTAACATACCCATTGGGATGTATAACCTACAATACCATTGGTTCATAGAGTTCTCAAGAAGTTTAAAATCCTGCAAATTTTTGAATATGCTAACTTACAACAGCTTTTAGCTGAAACCAAGCTGTCTGCATCTTCTATATTTTAAATTTCAGAAATATTCCTCAGGTGAAAGGTATAAAATATATAGAGTTCTCCTGCTCACACATTCGGATTTTACTTCATAATCAAAACTGCTAAGATTAGCTGTTGCTTAAACCTCTGAATAGAGTTTACATTACCAAAAACGCCCTATTGTTATGCTGAGATAGCAACTGGTACCACCTGTGGCTTTGAGAGGCAAGGCCCTATTTACATTTGACCCACTGGAATGTCCTCCCTCTGCAACACAAAAGAAAACTTACCTGGGTATTCATTGGATAATGGAGTATTCCCCCTTGCTTATAAAGGCCTGGAAGTTAGAGAGAAGTAAGTGTTTAAAGAAGACCTGAAGATAACTCAAAACCATTGCTGTTTTCAACCATGAGGTAAGCCTCACTTAATACTTTCTAATCAAAATCATTTTTTTTCAGATAAGAGAAGATCTTGGATACTTTTGTCCCTATTTACATGACCCAAAACAAAGCACTATCTTGTGTTCCATTGCTGGTGAGAAAGTGCTTCCTGTTTTGGGCAATGTGGGAACTGGGTTAAACCTTCCAGATGAAATGAGGAGCATCAGAGTGGCCAGTCCTCTACTTTCAATGCTTTCAACTCAGTCAAAGCAGAGCACTGTACCTTATTAGAAAAATCTCGGCTTTAAAACCTTGTTTTTTAACATGTAAGTGTCACCTGGTTTGACCAAGGTGAGAAGCAGATTATCTGCAACCACAGCCACAATGCCTTTCCCTAACAGCCATTTCAGACATATTAGCGCGCAAAACTCCAAACGGAGCACTTTTCTGTAATGACGTATTGGAAGTGTGCTCTTCTGTTTGGGGTATTGTGTGACCAGACTTACTTGGATAGAACATTCATGAAGTTACTTGTAGAAAGCTCAATTTCATTAAAACGTTTCTCATGAAACCTAGGAATCAACATAAAAACCATCAGAGTGGCCAGTCCTCTACTTTCAATGCTTTCAACTCAGTCAAAGCAGAGCACTGTACCTTATTAGAAAAATCTCGGCTTTAAAACCTTGTTTTTTAACATGTAAGTGTCACCTTGTTTGACCAAGGTGAGAAGCAGATTATCTGCAACCACAGCCACAATGCCTTTCCCTAACAGCCATTTCAGACATATTAGCGCGCAAAACTCCAAACGGAGCACTTTTCTGTAATGACGTATTGGAAGTGTGCTCTTCTGTTTGGGGTATTGTGTGACCAGACTTACTTGGATAGAACATTCATGAAGTTACTTGTAGAAAGCTCAATTTCATTAAAACGTTTCTCATGAAACCTAGGATTCAACATAAAAATCATCAAGGTTCTTGGTTCTACAATTGTGAACTATGTTTAGGGTTAGATAGCAATATTATTTCCAAGAGTTATTTTTGGTAGACCGGAGTGATCAAGTGGAAATTTGCTTTTATCCTTGTGATTTTTATGTCTGCAGATAAGTCAAATGAAAGCACTTTCTTATATGTTGGGATTTCACTGAGTGCTTTTTGTTTGGTTGGTCTTTAAACTGTGAATACTCATATTCTTTTTCATTGGTTAAGTGATTTGAAACATATTTGGGATGGAAGCAGGACTATTGCTTTGCATAGCTAAATGTGTTTTATTTTCTAAACACTCTTTCTGATTCTTTTAAATCATTTTAAACAAAATGCTGTCAAAGAAAATTAGGAAGAGATGCTCCTTGGTACAGTGCTTTTTGGTGGCTTTTTTCTATACCCTGTGACTTTGGATTTTGGCTTTCATAGTTGCAAGTTACAATATGGAAGTTAACATACCCATTGGGATGTATAACCTACAATACCATTGGTTCATAGAGTTCTCAAGAAGTTTAAAATCCTGCACATTTTTGAATATGCTAACTTACAACAGTTTTTAGCTGAAACCAAGCTGTCTGCATCTTCTATATTTTAAATTTCAGAAATATTCCTCAGGTGAAAGGTATAAAATATATAGAGTTCTCCTGCTTACACATTCGGATTTTACTTCATAATCAAAACTGCTAAGATTAGCTGTTGCTTAAACCTCTGAATAGAGTTTACATTACCAAAAACGCCCTATTGTTATGCTGAGATTGTAACTGGTACCACCTGTGGCTTTGAGAGGCAAGGCCCTATTTACATTTGACCCACTGGAATGTCCTCCCTCTGCAACACAAAAGAAAACTTACCTGGGTATTCATTGGATAATGGAGTATTCCCCCTTGCTTATAAAGGCCTGGAAGTTAGAGAGAAGTAAGTGTTTAAAGAAGACCTGAAGATAACTCAAAACCATTGCTGTTTTCAACCATGAGGTAAGCCTCACTTCATACTTTCTAATCAAAATCATTTTTTTTCAGATAAGAGAAGATCTTGGATACTTTTGTCCCTATTTACATGACCCAAAACAAAGCACTATCTTGTGTTCCATTGCTGGTGAGAAAGTGCTTCCTGTTTTGGGCAATGTGGGAACTGGGTTAAACCTTCCAGATGAAATGAGGAGCATCAGAGTGGCCAGTCCTCTACTTTCAATGCTTTCAACTCAGTCAAAGCAGAGCACAGTACCTTATTAGAAAAATCTCGGCTTTAAAACCTTGTTTTTTAACATGTAAGTGTCACCTTGTTTGACCAAGGTGAGAAGCAGATTATCTGCAACCACAGCCACAATACCTTTCCCTAACAGCCATTTCAGACATATTAGCGCGCAAAACTCCAAACGGAGCACTTTTCTGTGATGACGTATTGGAAGTGTGCTCTTCTGTTTGGGGTATTGTGTGACCAGACTTTCTTGGATAGAACATTCATGAAGTTACTTGGAGAAAGCTCAATTTCATTAAAACGTTTCTCATGAAACCTAGGAATCAACATAAAAATCATCAAGGTTCTTGGTTTGACAATTGTGAACTATGTTTAGGATTAGATAGCAATATTATTTCCAAGAGTTATTTTTGGTAGACCGGAGTGATCAAGTTGAAATTTGCTTTTATCCTTGTGATATTTATGTCTGCAGATAAGTCAAATGAAAGCACTTTCTTATATGTTGGGATTTCACTGAGTGCTTTTAGTTTGGTTGGTCTTTAAACTGTGAATACTCATATTCTTTTTCATTGGTTAAGTGATTTGAAACATATTTGGGATGGAAGCAGGACTATTGCTTTGCATAGCTAAATGTGTTTTATTTTCTAAACACTCTTTCTGATTCTTTTAAATCATTTTAAACAAAATGCTGTCAAAGAATTTAGGAAGAGATGCTCCTTGGTACAGTGCTTTTTGGTGGCTTTTTTCTATACCCTGTGACTTTGGATTTTGGCTTTCATAGTTGCAAGTTACAATATGGAAGTTAACATACCCATTGTGATGTATAACCTACAATACCATTGGTTCATAGAGTTCTCAAGAAGTTTAAAATCCTGCAAATTTTTGAATATGCTAACTTACAACAGCTTTTAGCTGAATCCAAGCTGTCTGCATCTTCTATATTTTAAATTTCAGAAATATTCCTCAGGTGAAAGTTATAAAATATATAGAGTTCTCCTGCTCACACATTTGGATTTTACTTCATAATCAAAACTGCTAAGATTAGCTGTTGCTTAAACCTCTGAATAGAGTTTACATTACCAAAAACGCCCTATTGTTATGCTGAGATTGCAACTGGTATCACCTGTGGCTTTGAGAGGCAAGACCCTATTTACATTTGACCCACTGGAATGTCCTCCCTCTGCAACACAAAAGAAAACTCACCTGGGTATTCATTGGATAATGGAGTATTCCCCCTTGCTTATAAAGGCCTGGAAGTTAGAGAGAAGTAAGTGTTTAAAGAAGACCTGAAGATAACTCAAAACCATCGCTGTTTTCAACCATGAGGTAAGCCTCACTTCATACTTTCTAATCAAAATCATTTTTTTTCAGATAAGAGAAGATCTTGCATACTTTTGTCCCTATTTACATGACCCAAAACAAAGCACTATCTTGTGTTCCATTGCTGGTGAGAAAGTGCTTCCTGTTTTGGGCAATGTGGGAACTGGGTTAAACCTTCCAGATGAAATAAGGAGCATCAGAGTGGCCAGTCCTCTACATTCAATGCTTTCAACTCAGTCAAAGCAGAGCACTGTACCTTATTAGAAAAATCTCGGCTTTAAAACCTTTTTTTTTAACATGTAAGTGTCACCTTGTTTGACCAAGGTGAGAAGCAGATTATCTGCAACCACAGCCACAATACCTTTCCCTAACAGCCATTTCAGACATATTAGCGCGCAAAACTCCAAACGGAGCACTTTTCTGTGATGACGTATTGGAAGTGTGCTCTTCTGTTTGGGGTATTGTGTGACCAGACTTACTTGGATAGAACATTCATGAAGTTACTTGGAGAAAGCTCAATTTCATTAAAACGTTTCTCATGAAACCTAGGAATCAACATAAAAATCATCAAGGTTCTTGGTTTGACAATTGTGAACTATGTTTAGGGTTAGATAGCAATATTATTTCCAAGAGTTATTTTTGGTAGACCGGAGTTATCAAGTGGAAATTTGCTTTTATCCTTGTGATTTTTATGTCTGCAGATAAGTCAAATGAAAGCACTTTCTTATATGTTGGGATTTCACTGAGTGCTTTTTGTTTGGTTGGTCTTTAAACTGTGAATACTCATATTCTTTTTCATTGGTTAAGTGATTTGAAACATATTTGGGATGGAAGCAGGACTATTGCTTTGCATAGCTAAATGTGTTTTATTTTCTAAACACTCTTTCTGATTCTTTCAAATCATTTTAAACAAAATGCTGTCAAAGAAAATTAGGAAGAGATGCTCCTTGGTACAGTGCTTTTTGGTGGCTTTTTTCTATACCCTGTGACTTTGGATTTTGGCTTTCATAGTTGCAAGTTACAATATGGAAGTTAACATACCCATTGGGATGTATAACCTACAATACCATTGGTTCATAGAGTTCTCAAGAAGTTTAAAATCCTGCAAATTTTTGAATATGCTAACTTACAACAGCTTTTAGCTGAAACCAAGCTGTCTGCATCTTCTATATTTTAAATTTCAGAAATATTCCTCAGGTGAAAGGTATAAAATATATAGAGTTCTCCTGCTCACACATTCGGATTTTACTTCATAATCAAAACTGCTAAGATTAGCTGTTGCTTAAACCTCTGAATAGAGTTTACATTACCAAAAACGCCCTATTGTTATGCTGAGATTGCAACTGGTACCACCTGTGGCTTTGAGAGGCAAGGCCCTATTTACATTTGACCCACTGGAATGTCCTCCCTTTGCAACACAAAAGAAAACTCACCTGGGTATTCTTTTGTTTAAAGAAGACCTGAAGATAACTCAAAACCATCGCTGTTTTCAACCATGAGGTAAGCCTCACTTCATACTTTCTAATCAAAATCATTTTTTTTCAGATAAGAGAAGATCTTGGATACTTTTGTCCCTATTTACATGACCCAAAACAAAGCACTATCTTGTGTTCCATTGCTGGTGAGAACGTGCTTCCTGTTTTGGGCAATGTGGGAACTGGGTTAAACTTTCCAGATGAAATGAGGAGCATCAGAGTGGCCAGTCCTCTACTTTCAATGCTTTCAACTCAGTCAAAGCAGAGCACTGTACCTTATTAGAAAAATCTCGGCTTTAAAACCTTGTTTTTTAACATGTAAGTGTCACCTTGTTTGACCAAGGTGAGAAGCAGATTATCTGCAACCACAGCCACAATACCTTTCCCTAACAGCCATTTCAGACATATTAGCGCGCAAAACTCCAAACGGAGCACTTTTCTGTGATGACGTATTGGAAGTGTGCTCTTCTGTTTGGGGTATTGTGTGACCAGACTTTCTTGGATAGAACATTCATGAAGTTACTTGGAGAAAGCTCAATTTCATTAAAACGTTTCTCATGAAACCTAGGAATCAACATAAAAATCATCAAGGTTCTTGGTTTGACAATTGTGAACTATGTTTAGGATTAGATAGCAATATTATTTCCAAGAGTTATTTTTGGTAGACCGGAGTGATCAAGTTGAAATTTGCTTTTATCCTTGTGATTTTTATGTCTGCAGATAAGTCAAATGAAAGCACTTTCTTATATGTTGGGATTTCACTGAGTGCTTTTAGTTTGGTTGGTCTTTAAACTGTGAATACTCATATTCTTTTTCATTGGTTAAGTGATTTGAAACATATTTGGGATGGAAGCAGGACTATTGCTTTGCATAGCTAAATGTGTTTTATTTTCTAAACACTCTTTCTGATTCTTTTAAATCATTTTAAACAAAATGCTGTCAAAGAATTTAGGAAGAGATGCTCCTTGGTACAGTGCTTTTTGGTGGCTTTTTTCTATACCCTGTGACTTTGGATTTTGGCTTTCATAGTTGCAAGTTACAATATGGAAGTTAACATACCCATTGTGATGTATAACCTACAATACCATTGGTTCATAGAGTTCTCAAGAAGTTTAAAATCCTGCAAATTTTTGAATATGCTAACTTACAACAGCTTTTAGCTGAATCCAAGCTGTCTGCATCTTCTATATTTTAAATTTCAGAAATATTCCTCAGGTGAAAGTTATAAAATATATAGAGTTCTCCTGCTCACACATTCGGATTTTACTTCATAATCAAAACTGCTAAGATTAGCTGTTGCTTAAACCTCTGAATAGAGTTTACATTACCAAAAACGCCCTATTGTTATGCTGAGATTGCAACTGGTATCACCTGTGGCTTTGAGAGGCAAGAACCTATTTACATTTGACCCACTGGAATGTCCTCCCTCTGCAACACAAAAGAAAACTCACCTGGGTATTCATTGGATAATGGAGTATTCCCCCTTGCTTATAAAGGCCTGGAAGTTAGAGAGAAGTAAGTGTTTAAAGAAGACCTGAAGATAACTCAAAACCATCGCTGTTTTCAACCATGAGGTAAGCCTCACTTCATACTTTCTAATCAAAATCATTTTTTTTCAGATAAGAGAAGATCTTGGATACTTTTGTCCCTATTTACATGACCCAAAACAAAGCACTATCTTGTGTTCCATTGCTGGTGAGAACGTGCTTCCTGTTTTGGGCAATGTGGGAACTGGGTTAAACTTTCCAGATGAAATGAGGAGCATCAGAGTGGCCAGTCCTCTACTTTCAATGCTTTCAACTCAGTCAAAGCAGAGCACTGTACCTTATTAGAAAAATCTCGGCTTTAAAACCTTGTTTTTTAACATGTAAGTGTCACCTTGTTTGACCAAGGTGAGAAGCAGATTATCTGCAACCACAGCCACAATGCCTTTCCCTAACAGCCATTTCAGACATATTAGCGCGCAAAACTCCAAACGGAGCACTTTTCTGTGATGACGTATTGGAAGTGTGCTCTTCTGTTTGGGGTATTGTGTGACCAGACTTACTTGGATAGAACATTCATGAAGTTACTTGGAGAAAGCTCAATTTCATTAAAACGTTTCTCATGAAACCTAGGAATCAACATAAAAATCATCAAGGTTCTTGGTTTGACAATTGTGAACTATGTTTAGGGTTAGATAGCAATATTATTTCCAAGAGTTATTTTTGGTAGACCGGAGTGATCAAGTGGAAATTTGCTTTTATCCTTGTGATTTTTATGTCTGCAGATAAGTCAAATGAAAGCACTTTCTTATATGTTGGGATTTCACTGAGTGCTTTTTGTTTGGTTGGTCTTTAAACTGTGAATACTCATATTCTTTTTCATTGGTTAAGTGATTTGAAACATATTTGGGATGGAAGCAGGACTATTGCTTTGCATAGCTAAATGTGTTTTATTTTCTAAACACTCTTTCTGATTCTTTTAAATCATTTTAAACAAAATGCTGTCAAAGAAAATTAGGAAGAGATGCTCCTTGGTACAGTGCTTTTTGGTGGCTTTTTTCTATACCCTGTGACTTTGGATTTTGGCTTTCATAGTTGCAAGTTACAATATGGAAGTTAACATACCCATTGGGATGTATAACCTACAATACCATTGGTTCATAGAGTTCTCAAGAAGTTTAAAATCTTGCACATTTTTGAATATGCTAACTTACAACAGTTTTTAGCTGAAACCAAGCTGTCTGCATCTTCTATATTTTAAATTTCAGAAATATTCCTCAGGTGAAAGGTATAAAATATATAGAGTTCTCCTTCTTACACATTCGGATTTTACTTCATAATCAAAACTGCTAAGATTAGCTGTTGCTTAAACCTCTGAATAGAGTTTACATTACCAAAAACGCCCTATTGTTATGCTGAGATTGTAACTGGTACCACCTGTGGCTTTGAGAGGCAAGGCCCTATTTACATTTGACCCACTGGAATGTCCTCCCTCTGCAACACAAAAGAAAACTTACCTGGGTATTCATTGGATAATGGAGTATTCCCCCTTGCTTATAAAGGCCTGGAAGTTAGAGAGAAGTAAGTGTTTAAAGAAGACCTGAAGATAACTCAAAACCATTGCTGTTTTCAACCATGAGGTAAGCCTCACTTCATACTTTCTAATCAAAATCATTTTTTTTCAGATAAGAGAAGATCTTGGATACTTTTGTCCCTATTTACATGACCCAAAACAAAGCACTATCTTGTGTTCCATTGCTGGTGAGAAAGTGCTTCCTGTTTTGGGCAATGTGGGAACTGGGTTAAACCTTCCAGATGAAATGAGGAGCATCAGAGTGGCCAGTCCTCTACTTTCAATGCTTTCAACTCAGTCAAAGCAGAGCACTGTACCTTATTAGAAAAATCTCGGCTTTAAAACCTTGTTTTTTAACATGTAAGTGTCACCTTGTTTGACCAAGGTGAGAAGCAGATTATCTGCAACCACAGCCACAAAGCTTTTAGCTGAAACCAAGCTGTCTGCATCTTCTATATTTTAAATTTCTGAAATATTCCTCAGGTGAAAGGTATAAAATATATAGAGTTCTCCTGCTCACACATTCGGATTTTACTTCATAATCAAAACTGCTAAGATTAGCTGTTGCTTAAACCTCTGAATAGAGTTTACATTACCAAAAACGCCCTATTGTTATGCTGAGATTGCAACTGGTACCACCTGTGGCTTTGAGAGGAGTAACCCTATTTACATTTGACCCACTGGAATGTCCTCCCTCTGCAACACAAAAGAAAACTTACCTGGGTATTCATTGGATAATGGAGTATTCCCCCTTGCTTATAAAGGCCTGGAAGTTAGAGAGAAGTAAGTGTTTAAAGAAGACCTGAAGATAACTCAAAACCATTGCTGTTTTCAACCATGAGGTAAGCCTCACTTCATACTTTCTAATCAAAATCATTTTTTTTTCAGATAAGAGAAGATCTTGGATACTTTTGTCCCTATTTACATGACCCAAAACAAAGCACTATCTTGTGTTCCATTGCTGGTGAGAAAGTGCTTCCTGTTTTGGGCAATGTGGGAACTGGGTTAAACCTTCCAGATGAAATGAGGAGCATCAGAGTGGCCAGTCCTCTACTTTCAATGCTTTCAACTCAGTCAAAGCAGAGCACTGTACCTTATTAGAAAAATCTCGGCTTTAAAACCTTGTTTTTTAACATGTAAGTGTCACCTTGTTTGACCAAGGTGAGAAGCAGATTATCTGCAACCACAGCCACAATGCCTTTCCCTAACAGCCATTTCAGACATATTAGCGCGCAAAACTCCAAACGGAGCACTTTTCTGTGATGACGTATTGGAAGTGTGCTCTTCTGTTTGGGGTATTGTGTGAGCAGACTTACTTGGATAGAACATTCATGAAGTTACTTGGAGAAAGCTCAATTTCATTAAAACGTTTCTCATGAAACCTAGGAATCAACATAAAAATCATCAAGGTTCTTGGTTTGACAATTGTGAACTATGTTTAGGGTTAGATAGCAATATTATTTCCAAGAGTTATTTTTGGTAGACCGGAGTGATCAAGTGGAAATTTGCTTTTATCCTTGTGATTTTTATGTCTGCAGATAAGTCAAATGAAAGCACTTTCTTATATGTTGGGATTTCACTGAGTGCTTTTTGTTTGGTTGGTCTTTAAACTGTGAATACTCATATTCTTTTTCATTGGTTAAGTGATTTGAAACATATTTGGGATGGAAGCAGGACTATTGCTTTGCATAGCTAAATGTGTTTTATTTTCTAAACACTCTTTCTGATTCTTTTAAATCATTTTAAACAAAATGCTGTCAAAGAATTTAGGAAGAGATGCTCCTTGGTACAGTGCTTTTTGGTGGCTTTTTTCTATACCCTGTGACTTTGGATTTTGGCTTTCATAGTTGCAAGTTACAATATGGAAGTTAACATACCCATTGGGATGTATAACCTCCAATACCATTGGTTCATAGAGTTCTCAAGAAGTTTAAAATCCTGCAAATTTTTGAATATGCTAACTTACAACAGCTTTTAGCTGAAACCAAGCTGTCTGCATCTTCTATATTTTAAATTTCAGAAATATTCCTCAGGTGAAAGGTATAAAATATATAGAGTTCTCCTGCTCACACATTCGGATTTTACTTCATAATCAAAACTGCTAAGATTAGCTGTTGCTTAAACCTCTGAATAGAGTTTACATTACCAAAAACGCCCTATTGTTATGCTGAGATTGCAACTGGTACCACCTGTGGCTTTGAGAGGCAAGGCCCTATTTACACTTGACCCACTGGAATGTCCTCCCTCTGCAACACAAAAGAAAACTTACCTGGGTATTCATTGGATAATGGAGTATTCCCCCTTGCTTATAAAGGCCTGGAAGTTAGAGAGAAGTAAGTGTTTAAAGAAGACCTGAAGATAACTCAAAACCATCGCTGTTTTCAACCATGAGGTAAGCCTCACTTCATACTTTCTAATCAAAATCATTTTTTTTCAGATAAGAGAAGATCTTGGATACTTTTGTCCCTATTTACATGACCCAAAACAAAGCACTATCTTGTGTTCCATTGCTGGTGAGAAAGTGCTTCCTGTTTTGGGCAATGTGGGAACTGGGTTAAACCTTCCAGATGAAATGAGGAGCATCAGAGTGGCCAGTCCTCTACTTTCAATGCTTTCAACTCAGTCAAAGCAGAGCACTGTACCTTATTAGAAAAATCTCGGCTTTAAAACCTTGTTTTTTAACATGTAAGTGTCACCTGGTTTGACCAAGGTGAGAAGCAGATTATCTGCAACCACAGCCACAATGCCTTTCCCTAACAGCCATTTCAGACATATTAGCGCGCAAAACTCCAAACGGAGCACTTTTCTGTGATGACGTATTGGAAGTGTGCTCTTCTGTTTGGGGTATTGTGTGACCAGACTTACTTGGATAGAACATTCATGAAGTTACTTGGAGAAAGCTCAATTTCATTAAAACGTTTCTCATGAAACCTAGGAATCAACATAAAAATCATCAAGGTTCTTGGTTTGACAATTGTGAACTATGTTTAGGGTTAGATAGCAATATTATTTCCAAGAGTTATTTTTGGTAGACCGGAGTGATCAAGTGGAAATTTGCTTTTATCCTTGTGATTTTTATGTCTGCAGATAAGTCAAATGAAAGCACTTTCTTATATGTTGGGATTTCACTGAGTGCTTTTTGTTTGGTTGGTCTTTAAACTGTGAATACTCATATTCTTTTTCATTGGTTAAGTGATTTGAAACATATTTGGGATGGAAGCAGGACTATTGCTTTGCATAGCTAAATGTGTTTTATTTTCTAAACACTCTTTCTGATTCTTTTAAATCATTTTAAACAAAATGCTGTCAAAGAATTTAGGAAGAGATGCTCCTTGGTACAGTGCTTTTTGGTGGCTTTTTTCTAGACCCTGTGACTTTGGATTTTGGCTTTCATAGTTGCAAGTTACAATATGGAAGTTAACATACCCATTGGGATGTATAACCTACAATACCATTGGTTCATAGAGTTCTCAAGAAGTTTAAAATCCTGCACATTTTTGAATATGCTAACTTACAACAGCTTTTAGCTGAAACCAAGCTGTCTGCATCTTCTATATTTTAAATTTCAGAAATATTCCTCAGGTGAAAGGTATAAAATATATAGAGTTCTCCTGCTCACACATTCGGATTTTACTTCATAATCAAAACTGCTAAGATTAGCTGTTGCTTAAACCTCTGAATAGAGTTTACATTACCAAAAACGCCCTATTGTTATGCTGAGATTGCAACTGGTACCACCTGTGGCTTTGAGAGGCAAGGCCCTATTTACATTTGACCCACTGGAATGTCCTCCCTCTGCAACACAAAAGAAAACTTACCTGGGTATTCATTGGATAATGGAGTATTCCCCCTTGCTTATAAAGGCCTGGAAGTTAGAGAGAAGTAAGTGTTTAAAGAAGACCTGAAGATAACTCAAAACCATCGCTGTTTTCAACCATGAGGTAAGCCTCACTTCATCCTTTCTAATCAAAATCATTTTTTTTCAGATAAGAGAAGATCTTGGATACTTTTGTCCCTATTTACATGACCCAAAACAAAGCACTATCTTGTGTTCCATTGCTGGTGAGAAAGTGCTTCCTGTTTTGGGCAATGTGGGAACTGGGTTAAACCTTCCAGATGAAATGAGGAGCATCAGAGTGGCCAGTCCTCTACTTTCAATGCTTTCAACTCAGTCAAAGCAGAGCACTGTACCTTATTAGAAAAATCTCGGCTTTAAAACCTTGTTTTTTAACATGTAAGTGTCACCTTGTTTGACCAAGGTGAGAAGCAGATTATCTGCAACCACAGCCACATTGCCTTTCCCTAACAGCCATTTCAGACATATTAGCGCGCAAAACTCCAAACGGAGCACTTTTCTGTGATGACGTATTGGAAGTGTGCTCTTCTGTTTGGGGTATTGTGTGACCAGACTTACTTGGATAGAACATTCATGAAGTTACTTGTAGAAAGCTCAATTTCATTAAAACGTTTCTCATGAAACCTAGGATTCAACATAAAAATCATCAAGGTTCTTGGTTTGACAATTGTGAACTATGTTTAGGGTTAGATAGCAATATTATTTCCAAGAGTTATTTTTGGTAGACCGGAGTGATCAAGTGGAAATTTGCTTTTATCCTTGTGATTTTTATGTCTGCAGATAAGTCAAATGAAAGCACTTTCTTATATGTTGGGATTTCACTGAGTGCTTTTTGTTTGGTTGGTCTTTAAACTGTGAATACTCATATTCTTTTTCATTGGTTAAGTGATTTGAAACATATTTGGGATGGAAGCAGGACTATTGCTTTGCATAGCTAAATGTGTTTTATTTTCTAAACACTCTTTCTGATTCTTTTAAATCATTTTAAACAAAATGCTGTCAAAGAAAATTAGGAAGAGATGCTCCTTGGTACAGTGCTTTTTGGTGGCATTTTTCTATACCCTGTGACTTTGGATTTTGGCTTTCATAGTTGCAAGTTACAATATGGAAGTTAACATACCCATTGGGATGTATAACCTACAATACCATTGGTTCATAGAGTTCTCAAGAAGTTTAAAATCCTGCACATTTTTGAATATGCTAACTTACAACAGTTTTTAGCTGAAACCAAGCTGTCTGCATCTTCTATATTTTAAATTTCAGAAATATTCCTCAGGTGAAAGGTATAAAATATATAGAGTTCTCCTGCTTACACATTCGGATTTTACTTCATAATCAAAACTGCTAAGATTAGCTGTTGCTTAAACCTCTGAATAGAGTTTACATTACCAAAAACGCCCTATTGTTATGCTGAGATTGTAACTGGTACCACCTGTGGCTTTGAGAGGCAAGGCCCTATTTACATTTGACCCACTGGAATGTCCTCCCTCTGCAACACAAAAGAAAACTTACCTGGGTATTCATTGGATAATGGAGTATTCCCCCTTGCTTATAAAGGCCTGGAAGTTAGAGAGAAGTAAGTGTTTAAAGAAGACCTGAAGATAACTCAAAACCATCGCTGTTTTCAACCATGAGGTAAGCCTCACTTCATACTTTCTAATCAAAATCATTTTTTTTCAGATAAGAGAAGATCTTGGATACTTTTGTCCCTATTTACATGACCCAAAACAAAGCACTATCTTGTGTTCCATTGCTGGTGAGAAAGTGCTTCCTGTTTTGGGCAATGTGGGAACTGGGTTAAACCTTCCAGATGAAATGAGGAGCATCAGAGTGGCCAGTCCTCTTCTTTCAATGCTTTCAACTCAGTCAAAGCAGAGCACTGTACCTTATTAGAAAAATCTCGGCTTTAAAACCTTGTTTTTTAACATGTAAGTGTCACCTTGTTTGACCAAGGTGAGAAGCAGATTATCTGCAACCACAGCCACAATGCCTTTCCCTAACAGCCATTTCAGACATATTAGCGCGCAAAACTCCAAACGGAGCACTTTTCTGTGATGACGTATTGGAAGTGTGCTCTTCTGTTTGGGGTATTGTGTGAGCAGACTTACTTGGATAGAACATTCATGAAGTTACTTGGAGAAAGCTCAATTTCATTAAAACGTTTCTCATGAAACCTAGGAATCAACATAAAAATCATCAAGATTCTTGGTTTGACAATTGTGAACTATGTTTAGGGTTAGATAGCAATATTATTTCCAAGAGTTATTTTTGGTAGACCGGAGTGATCAAGTGGAAATTTGCTTTTATCCTTGTGATTTTTATGTCTGCAGATAAGTCAAATGAAAGCACTTTCTTATATGTTGGGATTTCACTGAGTGCTTTTTGTTTGGTTGGTCTTTAAACTGTGAATACTCATATTCTTTTTCATTGGTTAAGTGATTTGAAACATATTTGGGATGGAAGCAGGACTATTGCTTTGCATAGCTAAATGTGTTTTATTTTCTAAACACTCTTTCTGATTCTTTTAAATCATTTTAAACAAAATGCTGTCAAAGAATTTAGGAAGAGATGCTCCTTGGTACAGAGATTTTTGGTGGCTTTTTTCTAGACCCTGTGACTTTGGATTTTGGCTTTCATAGTTGCAAGTTACAATATGGAAGTTAACATACCCATTGGGATGTATAACCTACAATACCATTGGTTCATAGAGTTCTCAAGAAGTTTAAAATCCTGCAAATTTTTGAATATGCTAACTTACAACAGCTTTTAGCTGAAACCAAGCTGTCTGCATCTTCTATATTTTAAATTTCAGAAATATTCCTCAGGTGAAAGGTATAAAATATATAGAGTTCTCCTGCTCACACATTCGGATTTTACTTCATAATCAAAACTGCTAAGATTAGCTGTTGCTTAAACCTCTGAATAGAGTTTACATTACCAAAAACGCCCTATTGTTATGCTGAGATAGCAACTGGTACCACCTGTGGCTTTGAGAGGCAAGGCCCTATTTACATTTGACCCACTGGAATGTCCTCCCTCTGCAACACAAAAGAAAACTTACCTGGGTATTCATTGGATAATGGAGTATTCCCCCTTGCTTATAAAGGCCTGGAAGTTAGAGAGAAGTAAGTGTTTAAAGAAGACCTGAAGATAACTCAAAACCATCGCTGTTTTCAACCATGAGGTAAGCCTCACTTCATACTTTCTAATCAAAATCATTTTTTTTCAGATAAGAGAAGATCTTGGATACTTTTGTCCCTATTTACATGACCCAAAACAAAGCACTATCTTGTGTTCCATTGCTGGTGAGAAAGTGCTTCCTGTTTTGGGCAATGTGGGAACTGGGTTAAACCTTCCAGATGAAATGAGGAGCATCAGAGTGGCCAGTCCTCTTCTTTCAATGCTTTCAACTCAGTCAAAGCAGAGCACTGTACCTTATTAGAAAAATCTCGGCTTTAAAACCTTGTTTTTTAACATGTAAGTGTCACCTTGTTTGACCAAGGTGAGAAGCAGATTATCTGCAACCACAGCCACAATGCCTTTCCCTAACAGCCATTTCAGACATATTAGCGCGCAAAACTCCAAACGGAGCACTTTTCTGTGATGACGTATTGGAAGTGTGCTCTTCTGTTTGGGGTATTGTGTGAGCAGACTTACTTGGATAGAACATTCATGAAGTTACTTGGAGAAAGCTCAATTTCATTAAAACGTTTCTCATGAAACCTAGGAATCAACATAAAAATCATCAAGATTCTTGGTTTGACAATTGTGAACTATGTTTAGGGTTAGATAGCAATATTATTTCCAAGAGTTATTTTTGGTAGACCGGAGTGATCAAGTGGAAATTAGCTTTATCCTTGTGATTTTTATGTCTGCAGATAAGTCAAATGAAAGCACTTTCTTATATGTTGGGATTTCACTGAGTGCTTTTTGTTTGGTTGGTCTTTAAACTGTGAATACTCATATTCTTTTTCATTGGTTAAGTGATTTGAAACATATTTGGGATGGAAGCAGGACTATTGCTTTGCATAGCTAAATGTGTTTTATTTTCTAAACACTCTTTCTGATTCTTTTAAATCATTTTAAACACAATGCTGTCAAAGAATTTAGGAAGAGATGCTCCTTGGTACAGTGCTTTTTGGTGGCTTTTTTCTATACCCTGTGACTTTGGATTTTGGCTTTCATAGTTGCAAGTTACAATATGGAAGTTAACATACCCATTGGGATGTATACCCTACAATACCATTGGTTCATAGAGTTCTCAAGAAGTTTAAAATCCTGAACATTTTTGAATATGCTAACTTACAACAGCTTTCAGCTGAAACCAAGCTGTCTGCATCTTCTATATTTTAAATTTCAGAAATATTCCTCAGGTGAAAGGTATAAAATATATAGAGTTCTCCTGCTCACACATTCGGATTTTACTTCATAATCAAAACTGCTAAGATTAGCTGTTGCTTAAAACTCTGAATAGAGTTTACATTACCAAAAACGCCCTATTGTTATGCTGAGATTGCAACTGGTACCACCTGTGGCTTTGAGAGGCAAGGCCCTATTTACATTTGACCCACTGGAATGCCCTCCCTCTGCAACACAAAAGAAAACTTACCTGGGTATTCATTGGATAATGGAGTATTCCCCCTTGCTTATAAAGGCCTGGAAGTTAGAGAGAAGTAAGTGTTTAAAGAAGACCTGAAGATAACTCAAAACCATCGCTGTTTTCAACCATGAGATAAGCCTCACTTCATACTTTCTAATCAAAATCATTTTTTTTCAGATAAGAGAAGATCTTGGATACTTTTGTCCCTATTTACATGACCCAAAACAAAGCACTATCTTGTGTTCCATTGCTGGTGAGAAAGTGCTTCCTGTTTTGGGCAATGTGGGAACTGGGTTAAACCTTCCAGATGAAATGAGGAGCATCAGAGTGGCCAGTCCTCTACTTTCAATGCTTTCAACTCAGTCAAAGCAGAGTACTGTACCTTATTAGAAAAATCTCGGCTTTAAAACCTTGTTTTTTAACATGTAAGTGTCACCTTGTTTGACCAAGGTGAGAAGCAGATTATCTGCAACCACAGCCACAATGCCTTTCCCTAACAGCCATTTCAGACATATTAGCGCGCAAAACTCCAAACGGAGCACTTTTCTGTGATGACGTATTGGAAGTGTGCTCTTCTGTTTGGGGTATTGTGTGACCAGACTTACTTGGATAGAACATTCATGAAGTTACTTGGAGAAAGCTCAATTTCATTAAAACGTTTCTCATGAAACCTAGGAATCAACATAAAAATCATCAAGGTTCTTGGTTTGACAATTGTGAACTATGTTTAGGGTTAGATAGCAATATTATTTCCAAGAGTTATTTTTGGTAGACCGGAGTGATCAAGTGGAAATTTGCTTTTATCCTTGTGATTTTTATGTCTGCAGATAAGTCAAATGAAAGCACTTTCTTATATGTTGGGATTTTACTGAGTGCTTTTTGTTTGGTCTTTAACCTGTGAATACTCATATTCTTTTTCATTGGTTAAGTGATTTGAAACATATTTGGGATGGAAGCAGGACTATTGCTTTGCATAGCTAAATGTGTTTTATTTTCTAAACACTCTTTCTGATTCTTTTAAATCATTTTAAACAAAATGCTGTCAAAGAATTTAGGAAGAGATGCTCCTTGGTACAGTGCTTTTTGGTGGCTTTTTTCTATACCCTGTGACTTTGGATTTTGGCTTTCATAGTTGCAAGTTACAATATGGAAGTTAACATACCCATTGGGATGTATAACCTACAATACCATTGGTTCATAGAGTTCTCAAGAAGTTTAAAATCCTGCAAATTTTTGAATATGCTAACTTACAACAGCTTTTAGCTGAAACCAAGCTGTCTGCATCTTCTATATTTTAAATTTCAGAAATATTCCTCAGGTGAAAGGTATAAAATATATAGAGTTCTCCTGCTCACACATTCCGATTTTACTTCATAATCAAAACTGCTAAGATTAGCTGTTGCTTAAACCTCTGAATAGAGTTTACATTACCAAAAACGCCCTATTGTTATGCTGAGATTGCAACTGGTACCACCTGTGGCTTTGAGAGGCAAGGCCCTATTTACATTTGACCCACTGGAATGTCCTCCCTCTGCAACACAAAAGAAAACTTACCTGGGTATTCATTGGATAATGGAGTATTCCCCCTTGCTTATAAAGGCCTGGAAGTTAGAGAGAAGTAAGTGTTTAAAGAAGACCTGAAGATAACTCAAAACCATCGCTGTTTTCAACCATGAGGTAAGCCTCACTTCATACTTTCTAATCAAAATCATTTTTTTTCAGATAAGAGAAGATCTTGGATACTTTTGTCCCTATTTACATGACCCAAAACAAAGCACTATCTTGTGTTCCATTGCTGGTGAGAAAGTGCTTCCTGTTTTGGGCAATGTGGGAACTGGGTTAAACCTTCCAGATGAAATGAGGAGCATCAGAGTGGCCAGTCCTCTACTTTCAATGCTTTCAACTCAGTCAAAGCAGAGCACTGTACCTTATTAGAAAAATCTCGGCTTTAAAACCTTGTTTTTTAACATGTAAGTGTCACCTTGTTTGACCAAGGTGAGAAGCAGATTATCTGCAACCACAGCCACAATGCCTTTCCCTAACAGCCATTTCAGACATATTAGCGTGCAAAACTCCAAACGGAGCACTTTTCTGTGATGACGTATTGGAAGTGTGCTCTTCTGTTTGGGGTATTGTGTGACCAGACTTACTTGGATAGAACATTCATGAAGTTACTTGGAGAAAGCTCAATTTCATTAAAACGTTTCTCATGAAACCTAGGAATCAACATGAAAATCATCAAGGTTCTTGGTTTGACAATTGTGAACTATGTTTAGGGTTAGATAGCAATATTATTTCCAAGAGTTATTTTTGGTAGACCGGAGTGATCAAGTGGAAATTTGCTTTTATCCTTGTGATTTTTATGTCTGCAGATAAGTCAAATGAAAGCACTTTCTTATATGTTGGGATTTCACTGAGTGCTTTTTGTTTGGTTGGTCTTTAAACTGTGAATACTCATATTCTTTTTCATTGGTTAAGTGATTTGAAACATATTTGGGATGGAAGCAGGACTATTGCTTTGCATAGCTAAATGTGTTTTATTTTCTAAACACTCTTTCTGATTCTTTTAAATCATTTTAAACAAAATGCTGTCAAAGAATTTAGGAAGAGATGCTCCTTGGTACAGTGCTTTTTGGTGGCTTTTTTCTATACCCTGTGACTTTGGATTTTGGCTTTCATAGTTGCAAGTTACAATATGGAAGTTAACATACCCATTGGGATGTATAACCTACAATACCATTGGTTCATAGAGTTCTCAAGAAGTTTAAAATCCTGCACATTTTTGAATATGCTAACTTACAACAGTTTTTAGCTGAAACCAAGCTGTCTGCATCTTCTATATTTTAAATTTCAGAAATATTCCTCAGGTGAAAGGTATAAAATATATAGAGTTCTCCTGCTCACACATTCCGATTTTACTTCATAATCAAAACTGCTAAGATTAGCTGTTGCTTAAACCTCTGAATAGAGTTTACATTACCAAAAACGCCCTATTGTTATGCTGAGATTGCAACTGGTACCACCTGTGGCTTTGAGAGGCAAGGCCCTATTTACATTTGACCCACTGGAATGTCCTCCCTCTGCAACACAAAAGAAAACTCACCTGGGTATTCATTGGATAATGGAGTATTCCCCCTTGCTTATAAAGGCCTGGAAGTTAGAGAGAAGTAAGTGTTTAAAGAAGACCTGAAGATAACTCAAAACCATCGCTGTTTTCAACCATGAGGTAAGCCGCACTTCATACTTTCTAATCAAAATCATTTTTTTTCAGATAAGAGAAGATCTTGGATACTTTTGTCCCTATTTACATGACCCAAAACAAAGCACTATCTTGTGTTCCATTGCTGGTGAGAAAGTGCTTCCTGTTTTGGGCAATGTGGGAACTGGGTTAAACCTTCCAGATGAAATGAGGAGCATCAGAGTGGCCAGTCCTCTACTTTCAATGCTTTCAACTCAGTCAAAGCAGAGCACTGTACCTTATTAGAAAAATCTCGGCTTTAAAACCTTGTTTTTTAACATGTAAGTGTCACCTTGTTTGACCAAGGTGAGAAGCAGATTATCTGCAACCACAACCACAATGCCTTTCCCTAACAGCCATTTCAGACATATTAGCGCGCAAAACTCCAAACGGAGCACTTTTCTGTGATGACGTATTGGAAGTGTGCTCTTCTGTTTGGGGTATTGTGTGACCAGACTTACTTGGATAGAACATTCATGAAGTTACTTGTAGAAAGCTCAATTTCATTAAAACGTTTCTCATGAAACCTAGGAATCAACATGAAAATCATCAAGGTTCTTGGTTTGACAATTGTGAACAATGTTTAGGGTTAGATAGCAATATTATTTCCAAGAGTTATTTTTGGTAGACCGGAGTGATCAAGTGGAAATTTGCTTTTATCCTTGTGATTTTTATGTCTGCAGATAAGTCAAATGAAAGCACTTTCTTATATGTTGGGATTTCACTGAGTGCTTTTTGTTTGGTTGGTCTTTAAACTGTGAATACTCATATTCTTTTTCATTGGTTAAGTGATTTGAAACATATTTGGGATGGAAGCAGGACTATTGCTTTGCATAGCTAAATGTGTTTTATTTTCTAAACACTCTTTCTGATTCTTTTAAATCATTTTAAACAAAATGCTGTCAAAGAATTTAGGAAGAGATGCTCCTTGGTACAGTGCTTTTTGGTGGCTTTTTTCTATACCCTGTGACTTTGGATTTTGGCTTTCATAGTTGCAAGTTACAATATGGAAGTTAACATACCCATTGGGATGTATAACCTACAATACCATTGGTTCATAGAGTTCTCAAGAAGTTTAAAATCCTGCAAATTTTTGAATATGCTAACTTACAACAGCTTTTAGCTGAAACCAAGCTGTCTGCATCTTCTATATTTTAAATTTCAGAAATATTCCTCAGGTGAAAGGTATAAAATATATAGAGTTCTCCTGCTCACACATTCGGATTTTACTTCATAATCAAAACTGCTAAGATTAGCTGTTGCTTAAACCTCTGAATAGAGTTTACATTACCAAAAACGCCCTATTGTTATGCTGAGATTGCAACTGGTACCACCTGTGGCTTTGAGAGGCAAGGCCCTATTTACATTTGACCCACTGGAATGTCCTCCCTCTGCAACACAAAAGAAAACTTACCTGGGTATTCATTGGATAATGGAGTATTCCCCCTTGCTTATAAAGGCCTGGAAGTTAGAGAGAAGTAAGTGTTTAAAGAAGACCTGAAGATAACTCAAAACCATCGCTGTTTTCAACCATGAGGTAAGCCTCACTTCATCCTTTCTAATCAAAATCATTTTTTTTCAGATAAGAGAAGATCTTGGATACTTTTGTCCCTATTTACATGACCCAAAACAAAGCACTATCTTGTGTTCCATTGCTGGTGAGAAAGTGCTTCCTGTTTTGGGCAATGTGGGAACTGGGTTAAACCTTCCAGATGAAATGAGGAGCATCAGAGTGGCCAGTCCTCTACTTTCAATGCTTTCAACTCAGTCAAAGCAGAGCACTGTACCTTATTAGAAAATTCTCGGCTTTAAAACCTTGTTTTTTAACATGTAAGTGTCACCTTGTTTGACCAAGGTGAGAAGCAGATTATCTGCAACCACAACCACAATGCCTTTCCCTAACAGCCATTTCAGACATATTAGCGCGCAAAACTCCAAACGGAGCACTTTTCTGTGATGACGTATTGGAAGTGTGCTCTTCTGTTTGGGGTATTGTGTGACCAGACTTACTTGGATAGAACATTCATGAAGTTACTTGTAGAAAGCTCAATTTCATTAAAACGTTTCTCATGAAACCTAGGAATCAACATGAAAATCATCAAGGTTCTTGGTTTGACAATTGTGAACTATGTTTAGGGTTAGATAGCAATATTATTTCCAAGAGTTATTTTTGGTAGACCGGAGTGATCAAGTGGAAATTTGCTTTTATCCTTGTGATTTTTATGTCTGCAGATAAGTCAAATGAAAGCACTTTCTTATATGTTGGGATTTCACTGAGTGCTTTTTGTTTGGTTGGTCTTTAAACTGTGAATACTCATATTCTTTTTCATTGGTTAAGTGATTTGAAACATATTTGGGATGGAAGCAGGACTATTGCTTTGCATAGCTAAATGTGTTTTATTTTCTAAACACTCTTTCTGATTCTTTTAAATCATTTTAAACACAATGCTGTCAAAGAATTTAGGAAGAGATGCTCCTTGGTACAGTGCTTTTTGGTGGCTTTTTTCTATACCCTGTGACTTTGGATTTTGGCTTTCATAGTTGCAAGTTACAATATGGAAGTTAACATACCCATTGGGATGTATACCCTACAATACCATTGGTTCATAGAGTTCTCAAGAAGTTTAAAATCCTGCAAATTTTTGAATATGCTAACTTACAACAGCTTTCAGCTGAAACCAAGCTGTCTGCATCTTCTATATTTTAAATTTCAGAAATATTCCTCAGGTGAAAGGTATAAAATATATAGAGTTCTCCTGCTCACACATTCGGATTTTACTTCATAATCAAAACTGCTAAGATTAGCTGTTGCTTAAAACTCTGAATAGAGTTTACATTACCAAAAACGCCCTATTGTTATGCTGAGATTGCAACTGGTACCACCTGTGGCTTTGAGAGGCAAGGCCCTATTTACATTTGACCCACTGGAATGCCCTCCCTCTGCAACACAAAAGAAAACTTACCTGGGTATTCATTGGATAATGGAGTATTCCCCCTTGCTTATAAAGGCCTGGAAGTTAGAGAGAAGTAAGTGTTTAAAGAAGACCTGAAGATAACTCAAAACCATCGCTGTTTTCAACCATGAGATAAGCCTCACTTCATACTTTCTAATCAAAATCATTTTTTTTCAGATAAGAGAAGATCTTGGATACTTTTGTCCCTATTTACATGACCCAAAACAAAGCACTATCTTGTGTTCCATTGCTGGTGAGAAAGTGCTTCCTGTTTTGGGCAATGTGGGAACTGGGTTAAACCTTCCAGATGAAATGAGGAGCATCAGAGTGGCCAGTCCTCTACTTTCAATGCTTTCAACTCAGTCAAAGCAGAGTACTGTACCTTATTAGAAAAATCTCGGCTTTAAAACCTTGTTTTTTAACATGTAAGTGTCACCTTGTTTGACCAAGGTGAGAAGCAGATTATCTGCAACCACAGCCACAATGCCTTTCCCTAACAGCCATTTCAGACATATTAGCGCGCAAAACTCCAAACGGAGCACTTTTCTGTGATGACGTATTGGAAGTGTGCTCTTCTGTTTGGGGTATTGTGTGACCAGACTTACTTGGATAGAACATTCATGAAGTTACTTGGAGAAAGCTCAATTTCATTAAAACGTTTCTCATGAAACCTAGGAATCAACATAAAAATCATCAAGGTTCTTGGTTTGACAATTGTGAACTATGTTTAGGGTTAGATAGCAATATTATTTCCAAGAGTTATTTTTGGTAGACCGGAGTGATCAAGTGGAAATTTGCTTTTATCCTTGTGATTTTTATGTCTGCAGATAAGTCAAATGAAAGCACTTTCTTATATGTTGGGATTTTACTGAGTGCTTTTTGTTTGGTCTTTAACCTGTGAATACTCATATTCTTTTTCATTGGTTAAGTGATTTGAAACATATTTGGGATGGAAGCAGGACTATTGCTTTGCATAGCTAAATGTGTTTTATTTTCTAAACACTCTTTCTGATTCTTTTAAATCATTTTAAACAAAATGCTGTCAAAGAATTTAGGAAGAGATGCTCCTTGGTACAGTGCTTTTTGGTGGCTTTTTTCTATACCCTGTGACTTTGGATTTTGGCTTTCATAGTTGCAAGTTACAATATGGAAGTTAACATACCCATTGGGATGTATAACCTACAATACCATTGGTTCATAGAGTTCTCAAGAAGTTTAAAATCCTGCAAATTTTTGAATATGCTAACTTACAACAGCTTTTAGCTGAAACCAAGCTGTCTGCATCTTCTATATTTTAAATTTCAGAAATATTCCTCAGGTGAAAGGTATAAAATATATAGAGTTCTCCTGCTCACACATTCGGATTTTACTTCATAATCAAAACTGCTAAGATTAGCTGTTGCTTAAACCTCTGAATAGAGTTTACATTACCAAAAACGCCCTATTGTTATGCTGAGATTGCAACTGGTACCACCTGTGGCTTTGAGAGGCAAGGCCCTATTTACATTTGACCCACTGGAATGTCCTCCCTCTGCAACACAAAAGAAAACTCACCTGGGTATTCATTGGATAATGGAGTATTCCCCCTTGCTTATAAAGGCCTGGAAGTTAGAGAGAAGTAAGTGTTTAAAGAAGACCTGAAGATAACTCAAAACCATCGCTGTTTTCAACCATGAGGTAAGCCGCACTTCATACTTTCTAATCAAAATCATTTTTTTTCAGATAAGAGAAGATCTTGGATACTTTTGTCCCTATTTACATGACCCAAAACAAAGCACTATCTTGTGTTCCATTGCTGGTGAGAAAGTGCTTCCTGTTTTGGGCAATGTGGGAACTGGGTTAAACCTTCCAGATGAAATGAGGAGCATCAGAGTGGCCAGTCCTCTACTTTCAATGCTTTCAACTCAGTCAAAGCAGAGCACTGTACCTTATTAGAAAAATCTCGGCTTTAAAACCTTGTTTTTTAACATGTAAGTGTCACCTTGTTTGACCAAGGTGAGAAGCAGATTATCTGCAACCACAGCCACAATGCCTTTCCCTAACAGCCATTTCAGACATATTAGCGCGCAAAACTCCAAACGGAGCACTTTTCTGTGATGACGTATTGGAAGTGTGCTCTTCTGTTTGGGGTATTGTGTGACCAGACTTACTTGGATAGAACATTCATGAAGTTACTTGGAGAAAGCTCAATTTCATTAAAACGTTTCTCATGAAACCTAGGAATCAACATGAAAATCATCAAGGTTCTTGGTTTGACAATTGTGAACTATGTTTAGGGTTAGATAGCAATATTATTTCCAAGAGTTATTTTTGGTAGACCGGAGTGATCAAGTGGAAATTTGCTTTTATCCTTGTGATTTTTATGTCTGCAGATAAGTCAAATGAAAGCACTTTCTTATATGTTGGGATTTCACTGAGTGCTTTTTGTTTGGTTGGTCTTTAAACTGTGAATACTCATATTCTTTTTCATTGGTTAAGTGATTTGAAACATATTTGGGATGGAAGCAGGACTATTGCTTTGCATAGCTAAATGTGTTTTATTTTCTAAACACTCTTTCTGATTCTTTTAAATCATTTTAAACAAAATGCTGTCAAAGAATTTAGGAAGAGATGCTCCTTGGTACAGTGCTTTTTGGTGGCTTTTTTCTATACCCTGTGACTTTGGATTTTGGCTTTCATAGTTGCAAGTTACAATATGGAAGTTAACATACCCATTGGGATGTATAACCTACAATACCATTGGTTCATAGAGTTCTCAAGAAGTTTAAAATCCTGCACATTTTTGAATATGCTAACTTACAACAGTTTTTAGCTGAAACCAAGCTGTCTGCATCTTCTATATTTTAAATTTCAGAAATATTCCTCAGGTGAAAGGTATAAAATATATAGAGTTCTCCTGCTCACACATTCCGATTTTACTTCATAATCAAAACTGCTAAGATTAGCTGTTGCTTAAACCTCTGAATAGAGTTTACATTACCAAAAACGCCCTATTGTTATGCTGAGATTGCAACTGGTACCACCTGTGGCTTTGAGAGGCAAGGCCCTATTTACATTTGACCCACTGGAATGTCCTCCCTCTGCAACACAAAAGAAAACTCACCTGGGTATTCATTGGATAATGGAGTATTCCCCCTTGCTTATAAAGGCCTGGAAGTTAGAGAGAAGTAAGTGTTTAAAGAAGACCTGAAGATAACTCAAAACCATCGCTGTTTTCAACCATGAGGTAAGCCGCACTTCATACTTTCTAATCAAAATCATTTTTTTTCAGATAAGAGAAGATCTTGGATACTTTTGTCCCTATTTACATGACCCAAAACAAAGCAGTATCTTGTGTTCCATTGCTGGTGAGAAAGTGCTTCCTGTTTTGGGCAATGTGGGAACTGGGTTAAACCTTCCAGATGAAATGAGGAGCATCAGAGTGGCCAGTCCTCTACTTTCAATGCTTTCAACTCAGTCAAAGCAGAGCACTGTACCTTATTAGAAAAATCTCGGCTTTAAAACCTTGTTTTTTAACATGTAAGTGTCACCTTGTTTGACCAAGGTGAGAAGCAGATTATCTGCAACCACAGCCACAATGCCTTTCCCTAACAGCCATTTCAGACATATTAGCGCGCAAAACTCCAAACGGAGCACTTTTCTGTGATGACGTATTGGAAGTGTGCTCTTCTGTTTGGGGTATTGTGTGACCAGACTTACTTGGATAGAACATTCATGAAGTTACTTGGAGAAAGCTCAATTTCATTAAAACGTTTCTCATGAAACCTAGGAATCAACATGAAAATCATCAAGGTTCTTGGTTTGACAATTGTGAACTATGTTTAGGGTTAGATAGCAATATTATTTCCAAGAGTTATTTTTGGTAGACCGGAGTGATCAAGTGGAAATTTGCTTTTATCCTTGTGATTTTTATGTCTGCAGATAAGTCAAATGAAAGCACTTTCTTATATGTTGGGATTTCACTGAGTGCTTTTTGTTTGGTTGGTCTTTAAACTGTGAATACTCATATTCTTTTTCATTGGTTAAGTGATTTGAAACATATTTGGGATGGAAGCAGGACTATTGCTTTGCATAGCTAAATGTGTTTTATTTTCTAAACACTCTTTCTGATTCTTTTAAATCATTTTAAACAAAATGCTGTCAAAGAATTTAGGAAGAGATGCTCCTTGGTACAGTGCTTTTTGGTGGCTTTTTTCTATACCCTGTGACTTTGGATTTTGGCTTTCATAATTGCAAGTTACAATATGGAAGTTAACATACCCATTGGGATGTATACCCTACAATACCATTGGTTCATAGAGTTCTCAAGAAGTTTAAAATCCTGCAAATTTTTGAATATGCTAATTTACAACAGCTTTTAGCTGAAACCAAGCTGTCTGCATCTTCTATATTTTAAATTTCAGAAATATTCCTCAGGTGAAAGGTATAAAATATATAGAGTACTCCTGCTCACACATTCCGATTTTACTTCATAATCAAAACTGCTAAGATTAGCTGTTGCTTAAACCTCTGAATAGAGTTTACATTACCAAAAACGCCCTATTGTTATGCTGAGAATGCAACTGGTACCACCTGTGGCTTTGAGAGGCAAGGCCCTATTTACATTTGACCCACTGGAATGTCCTCCCTCTGCAACACAAAAGAAAACTTCCCTGGGTATTCATTGGATAATGGAGTATTCCCCCTTGCTTATAAAGGCCTGGAAGTTAGAGAGAAGTAAGTGTTTAAAGAAGACCTGAAGATAACTCAAAACCATTGCTGTTCTCAACCATGAGGTAAGCCTCACTTCATACTTTCTAATCAAAATCATTTTTTTTCAGATAAGAGAAGATCTTGGATACTTTTGTCCCTATTTACATGACCCAAAACAAAGCACTATCTTGTGTTCCATTGCTGGTGAGAAAGTGCTTCCTGTTTTGGGCAATGTGGGAACTGGGTTAAACCTTCCAGATGAAATGAGGAGCATCAGAGTGGCCAGTCCTCTACTTTCAATGCTTTCAACTCAGTCAAAGCAGAGCACTGTACCTTATTAGAAAAATCTCGGCTTTAAAACCTTGATTTTTAACATGTAAGTGTCACCTTGTTTGACCAAGGTGAGAAGCAGATTATCTGCAACCACAGCCACAATGCCTTTCCCTAACAGCCATTTCAGACATATTAGCGCGCAAAACTCCAAACGGAGCACTTTTCTGTGATGACGTATTGGAAGTGTGCTCTTCTGTTTGGGGTATTGTGTGACCAGACTTACTTGGATAGAACATTCATGAAGTTACTTGGAGAAAGCTCAATTTCATTAAAACGTTTCTCATGAAACCTAGGAATCAACATGAAAATCATCAAGGTTCTTGGTTTGACAATTGTGAACTATGTTTAGGGTTAGATAGCAATATTATTTCCAAGAGTTATTTTTGGTAGACCGGAGTGATCAAGTGGAAATTTGCTTTTATCCTTGTGATTTTTATGTCTGCAGATAAGTCAAATGAAAGCACTTTCTTATATGTTGGGATTTCACTGAGTGCTTTTTGTTTGGTTGGTCTTTAAACTGTGAATACTCATATTCTTTTTCATTGGTTAAGTGATTTGAAACATATTTGGGATGGAAGCAGGACTATTGCTTTGCATAGCTAAATGTGTTTTATTTTCTAAACACTCTTTCTGATTCTTTTAAATCATTTTAAACAAAATGCTGTCAAAGAATTTAGGAAGAGATGCTCCTTGGTACAGTGCTTTTTGGTGGCTTTTTTCTATACCCTGTGACTTTGGATTTTGGCTTTCATAGTTGCAAGTTACAATATGGAAGTTAACATACCCATTGGGATGTATACCCTACAATACCATTGGTTCATAGAGTTCTCAAGAAGTTTAAAATCCTGCAAATTTTTGAATATGCTAACTTACAACAGCTTTCAGCTGAAACCAAGCTGTCTGCATCTTCTATATTTTAAATTTCAGAAATATTCCTCAGGTGAAAGGTATAAAATATATAGAGTTCTCCTGCTCACACATTCGGATTTTACTTCATAATCAAAACTGCTAAGATTAGCTGTTGCTTAAACCTCTGAATAGAGTTTACATTACCAAAAACGCCCTATTGTTATGCTGAGATTGCAACTGGTACCACCTGTGGCTTTGAGAGGCAAGGCCCTATTTACATTTGACCCACTGGAATGTCCTCCCTCTGCAACACAAAAGAAAACTTACCTGGGTATTCATTGGATAATGGAGTATTCCCCCTTGCTTATAAAGGCCTGGAAGTTAGAGAGAAGTAAGTGTTTAAAGACGACCTGAAGATAACTCAAAACCATTGCTGTTCTCGACCATGAGGTAAGCCTCACTTCATACTTTCTAATCAAAATCATTTTTTTTCAGATAAGAGAAGATCTTGGATACTTTTGTCCCTATTTACATGACCCAAAACAAAGCACTATCTTGTGTTCCATTGCTGGTGAGAAAGTGCTTCCTGTTTTGGGCAATGTGGGAACTGGGTTAAACCTTCCAGATGAAATGAGGAGCATCAGAGTGGCCAGTCCTCTACTTTCAATGCTTTCAACTCAGTCAAAGCAGAGCACTGTACCTTATTAGAAAAATCTCGGCTTTAAAACCTTGTTTTTTAACATGTAAGTGTCACCTTGTTTGACCAAGGTGAGAATCAGATTATCTGCAACCACAGCCACAATGCCTTTCCCTAACAGCCATTTCAGACATATTAGCGCGCAAAACTCCAAACGGAGCACTTTTCTGTGATGACGTATTGGAAGTGTGCTCTTCTGTTTGGGGTATTGTGTGACCAGACTTACTTGGATAGAACATTCATGAAGTTACTTGGAGAAAGCTCAATTTCATTAAAACGTTTCTCATGAAACCTAGGAATCAACATGAAAATCATCAAGGTTCTTGGTTTGACAATTGTGAACTATGTTTAGGGTTAGATAGCAATATTATTTCCAAGAGTTATTTTTGGTAGACCGGAGTGATCAAGTGGAAATTTGCTTTTATCCTTGTGATTTTTATGTCTGCAGATAAGTCAAATGAAAGCACTTTCTTATATGTTGGGATTTCACTGAGTGCTTTTTGTTTGGTTGGTCTTTAAACTGTGAATACTCATATTCTTTTTCATTGGTTAAGTGATTTGAAACATATTTGGGATGGAAGCAGGACTATTGCTTTGCATAGCTAAATGTGTTTTATTTTCTAAACACTCTTTCTGATTCTTTTAAATCATTTTAAACAAAATGCTGTCAAAGAATTTAGGAAGAGATGCTCCTTGGTACAGTGCTTTTTGGTGGCTTTTTTCTATACCCTGTGACTTTGGATTTTGGCTTTCATAGTTGCAAGTTACAATATGGAAGTTAACATACCCATTGGGATGTATACCCTACAATACCATTGGTTCATAGAGTTCTCAAGAAGTTTAAAATCCTGCAAATTTTTGAATATGCTAACTTACAACAGCTTTCAGCTGAAACCAAGCTGTCTGCATCTTCTATATTTTAAATTTCAGAAATATTCCTCAGGTGAAAGGTATAAAATATATAGAGTTCTCCTGCTCACACATTCCGATTTTACTTCATAATCAAAACTGCTAAGATTAGCTGTTGCTTAAACCTCTGAATAGAGTTTACATTACCAAAAACGCCCTATTGTTATGCTGAGATTGCAACTGGTACCACCTGTGGCTTTGAGAGGCAAGGCCCTATTTACATTTGACCCACTGGAATGTCCTCCCTCTGCAACACAAAAGAAAACTTACCTGGGTATTCATTGGATAATGGAGTATTCCCCCTTGCTTATAAAGGCCTGGAAGTTAGAGAGAAGTAAGTGTTTAAAGAAGACCTGAAGATAACTCAAAACCATTGCTGTTCTCAACCATGAGGTAAGCCTCACTTCATACTTTCTAATCAAAATCATTTTTTTTCAGATAAGAGAAGATCTTGGATACTTTTGTCCCTATTTACATGACCCAAAACAAAGCACTATCTTGTGTTCCATTGCTGGTGAGAAAGTGCTTCCTGTTTTGGGCAATGTGGGAACTGGGTTAAACCTTCCAGATGAAATGAGGAGCATCAGAGTGGCCAGTCCTCTACTTTCAATGCTTTCAACTCAGTCAAAGCAGAGCACTGTACCTTATTAGAAAAATCTCGGCTTTAAAACCTTGTTTTTTAACATGTAAGTGTCACCTTGTTTGACCAAGGTGAGAAGCAGATTATCTGCAACCACAGCCACAATGCCTTTCCCTAACAGCCATTTCAGACATATTAGCGCGCAAAACTCCAAACGGAGCACTTTTCTGTGATGACGTATTGGAAGTGTGCTCTTCTGTTTGGGGTATTGTGTGACCAGACTTACTTGGATAGAACATTCATGAAGTTACTTGGAGAAAGCTCAATTTCATTAAAACGTTTCTCATGAAACCTAGGAATCAACATGAAAATCATCAAGGTTCTTGGTTTGACAATTGTGAACTATGTTTAGGGTTAGATAGCAATATTATTTCCAAGAGTTATTTTTGGTAGACCGGAGTGATCAAGTGGAAATTTGCTTTTATCCTTGTGATTTTTATGTCTGCAGATAAGTCAAATGAAAGCACTTTCTTATATGTTGGGATTTCACTGAGTGCTTTTTGTTTGGTCTTTAAACTGGGAATACTCATATTCTTTTTCATTGGTTAAGTGATTTGAAACATATTTGGGATGGAAGCAGGACTATTGCTTTGCATAGCTAAATGTGTTTTATTTTCTAAACACTCTTTCTGATTCTTTTAAATCATTTTAAACAAAATGCTGTCAAAGAATTTAGGAAGAGATGCTCCTTGGTACAGTGCTTTTTGGTGGCTTTTTTCTATACCCTGTGACTTTGGATTTTGGCTTTCATAATTGCAAGTTACAATATGGAAGTTAACATACCCATTGGGATGTATACCCTACAATACCATTGGTTCATAGAGTTCTCAAGAAGTTTAAAATCCTGCAAATTTTTGAATATGCTAATTTACAACAGCTTTTAGCTGAAACCAAGCTGTCTGCATCTTCTATATTTTAAATTTCAGAAATATTCCTCAGGTGAAAGGTATAAAATATATAGAGTACTCCTGCTCACACATTCCGATTTTACTTCATAATCAAAACTGCTAAGATTAGCTGTTGCTTAAACCTCTGAATAGAGTTTACATTACCAAAAACGCCCTATTGTTATGCTGAGAATGCAACTGGTACCACCTGTGGCTTTGAGAGGCAAGGCCCTATTTACATTTGACCCACTGGAATGTCCTCCCTCTGCAACACAAAAGAAAACTTCCCTGGGTATTCATTGGATAATGGAGTATTCCCCCTTGCTTATAAAGGCCTGGAAGTTAGAGAGAAGTAAGTGTTTAAAGAAGACCTGAAGATAACTCAAAACCATTGCTGTTCTCAACCATGAGGTAAGCCTCACTTCATACTTTCTAATCAAAATCATTTTTTTTCAGATAAGAGAAGATCTTGGATACTTTTGTCCCTATTTACATGACCCAAAACAAAGCACTATCTTGTGTTCCATTGCTGGTGAGAAAGTGCTTCCTGTTTTGGGCAATGTGGGAACTGGGTTAAACCTTCCAGATGAAATGAGGAGCATCAGAGTGGCCAGTCCTCTACTTTCAATGCTTTCAACTCAGTCAAAGCAGAGCACTGTACCTTATTAGAAAAATCTCGGCTTTAAAACCTTGTTTTTTAACATGTAAGTGTCACCTTGTTTGACCAAGGTGAGAAGCAGATTATCTGCAACCACAGCCACAATGCCTTTCCCTAACAGCCATTTCAGACATATTAGCGCGCAAAACTCCAAACGGAGCACTTTTCTGTGATGACGTATTGGAAGTGTGCTCTTCTGTTTGGGGTATTGTGTGACCAGACTTACTTGGATAGAACATTCATGAAGTTACTTGGAGAAAGCTCAATTTCATTAAAACGTTTCTCATGAAACCTAGGAATCAACATGAAAATCATCAAGGTTCTTGGTTTGACAATTGTGAACTATGTTTAGGGTTAGATAGCAATATTATTTCCAAGAGTTATTTTTGGTAGACCGGAGTGATCAAGTGGAAATTTGCTTTTATCCTTGTGATTTTTATGTCTGCAGATAAGTCAAATGAAAGCACTTTCTTATATGTTGGGATTTCACTGAGTGCTTTTTGTTTGGTTGGTCTTTAAACTGTGAATACTCATATTCTTTTTCATTGGTTAAGTGATTTGAAACATATTTGGGATGGAAGCAGGACTATTGCTTTGCATAGCTAAATGTGTTTTATTTTCTAAACACTCTTTCTGATTCTTTTAAATCATTTTAAACAAAATGCTGTCAAAGAATTTAGGAAGAGATGCTCCTTGGTACAGTGCTTTTTGGTGGCTTTTTTCTATACCCTGTGACTTTGGATTTTGGCTTTCATAGTTGCAAGTTACAATATGGAAGTTAACATACCCATTGGGATGTATACCCTACAATACCATTGGTTCATAGAGTTCTCAAGAAGTTTAAAATCCTGCAAATTTTTGAATATGCTAACTTACAACAGCTTTCAGCTGAAACCAAGCTGTCTGCATCTTCTATATTTTAAATTTCAGAAATATTCCTCAGGTGAAAGGTATAAAATATATAGAGTTCTCCTGCTCACACATTCGGATTTTACTTCATAATCAAAACTGCTAAGATTAGCTGTTGCTTAAACCTCTGAATAGAGTTTACATTACCAAAAACGCCCTATTGTTATGCTGAGATTGCAACTGGTACCACCTGTGGCTTTGAGAGGCAAGGCCCTATTTACATTTGACCCACTGGAATGTCCTCCCTCTGCAACACAAAAGAAAACTTACCTGGGTATTCATTGGATAATGGAGTATTCCCCCTTGCTTATAAAGGCCTGGAAGTTAGAGAGAAGTAAGTGTTTAAAGAAGACCTGAAGATAACTCAAAACCATTGCTGTTCTCAACCATGAGGTAAGCCTCACTTCATACTTTCTAATCAAAATCATTTTTTTTCAGATAAGAGAAGATCTTGGATACTTTTGTCCCTATTTACATGACCCAAAACAAAGCACTATCTTGTGTTCCATTGCTGGTGAGAAAGTGCTTCCTGTTTTGGGCAATGTGGGAACTGGGTTAAACCTTCCAGATGAAATGAGGAGCATCAGAGTGGCCAGTCCTCTACTTTCAATGCTTTCAACTCAGTCAAAGCAGAGCACTGTACCTTATTAGAAAAATCTCGGCTTTAAAACCTTGTTTTTTAACATGTAAGTGTCACCTTGTTTGACCAAGGTGAGAAGCAGATTATCTGCAACCACAGCCACAATGCCTTTCCCTAACAGCCATTTCAGACATATTAGCGCGCAAAACTCCAAACGGAGCACTTTTCTGTGATGACGTATTGGAAGTGTGCTCTTCTGTTTGGGGTATTGTGTGACCAGACTTACTTGGATAGAACATTCATGAAGTTACTTGGAGAAAGCTCAATTTCATTAAAACGTTTCTCATGAAACCTAGGAATCAACATGAAAATCATCAAGGTTCTTGGTTTGACAATTGTGAACTATGTTTAGGGTTAGATAGCAATATTATTTCCAAGAGTTATTTTTGGTAGACCGGAGTGATCAAGTGGAAATTTGCTTTTATCCTTGTGATTTTTATGTCTGCAGATAAGTCAAATGAAAGCACTTTCTTATATGTTGGGATTTCACTGAGTGCTTTTTGTTTGGTTGGTCTTTAAACTGTGAATACTCATATTCTTTTTCATTGGTTAAGTGATTTGAAACATATTTGGGATGGAAGCAGGACTATTGCTTTGCATAGCTAAATGTGTTTTATTTTCTAAACACTCTTTCTGATTCTTTTAAATCATTTTAAACAAAATGCTGTCAAAGAATTTAGGAAGAGATGCTCCTTGGTACAGTGCTTTTTGGTGGCTTTTTTCTATACCCTGTGACTTTGGATTTTGGCTTTCATAGTTGCAAGTTACAATATGGAAGTTAACATACCCATTGGGATGTATACCCTACAATACCATTGGTTCATAGAGTTCTCAAGAAGTTTAAAATCCTGCAAATTTTTGAATATGCTAACTTACAACAGCTTTCAGCTGAAACCAAGCTGTCTGCATCTTCTATATTTTAAATTTCAGAAATATTCCTCAGGTGAAAGGTATAAAATATATAGAGTTCTCCTGCTCACACATTCGGATTTTACTTCATAATCAAAACTGCTAAGATTAGCTGTTGCTTAAACCTCTGAATAGAGTTTACATTACCAAAAACGCCCTATTGTTATGCTGAGATTGCAACTGGTACCACCTGTGGCTTTGAGAGGCAAGGCCCTATTTACATTTGACCCACTGGAATGCCCTCCCTCTGCAACACAAAAGAAAACTTACCTGGGTATTCATTGGATAATGGAGTATTCCCCCTTGCTTATAAAGGCCTGGAAGTTAGAGAGAAGTAAGTGTTTAAAGAAGACCTGAAGATATCTCAAAACCATCGCTGTTTTCAACCATGAGGTAAGCCTCACTTCATACTTTCTAATCAAAATCATTTTTTTTCAGATAAGAGAAGATCTTGGATACTTTTGTCCCTATTTACATGACCCAAAACAAAGCACTATCTTGTGTTCCATTGCTGGTGAGAAAGTGCTTCCTGTTTTGGGCAATGTGGGAACTGGGTTAAACCTTCCAGATGAAATGAGGAGCATCAGAGTGGCCAGTCCTCTACTTTCAATGCTTTCAACTCAGTCAAAGCAGAGCACTGTACCTTATTAGAAAAATCTCGGCTTTAAAACCTTGTTTTTTAACATGTAAGTGTCACCTTGTTTGACCATGGTGAGAAGCAGATTATCTGCAACCACAGCCACAATGCCTTTCCCTAACAGCCATTTCAGACATATTAGCGCGCAAAACTCCAAACGGAGCACTTTTCTGTGATGACGTATTGGAAGTGTGCTCTTCTGTTTGGGGTATTGTGTGACCAGACTTACTTGGATAGAACATTCATGAAGTTACTTGGAGAAAGCTCAATTTCATTAAATCGTTTCTCATGAAACCTAGGAATCAACATAAAAATCATCAAGGTTCTTGGTTTGACAATTGTGAACTATGTTTAGGGTTAGATAGCAATATTATTTCCAAGAGTTATTTTTGGTAGACCGGAGTGATCAAGTGGAAATTTGCTTTTATCCTTGTGATTTTTATGTCTGCAGATAAGTCAAATGAAAGCACTTTCTTATATGTTGGGATTTCACTGAGTGCTTTTTGTTTGGTCTTTAAACTGTGAATACTCATATTCTTTTTCATTGGTTAAGTGATTTGAAACATATTTGGGATGGAAGCAGGACTATTGCTTTGCATAGTTAAATGTGTTTTATTTTCTAAACACTCTTTCTGATTCTTTTAAATCATTTTAAACAAAATGCTGTCAAAGAATTTAGGAAGAGATGCTCCTTGGTACAGTGCTTTTTGGTGGCTTTTTTCTATACCCTGTGACTTTGGATTTTGGCTTTCATAGTTGCAAGTTACAATATGGAAGTTAACATACCCATTGGGATGTATAACCTACAATACCATTGGTTCATAGAGTTCTCAAGAAGTTTAAAATCCTGCACATTTTTGAATATGCTAACTTACAACAGCTTTTAGCTGAAACCAAGCTGTCTGCATCTTCTATATTTTAAATTTCAGAAATATTCCTCAGGTGAAAGGTATAAAATATATAGAGTACTCCTGCTCACACATTCTGATTTTACTTCATAATCAAAACTGCTAAGATTAGCTGTTGCTTAAACCTCTGAATAGAGTTTACATTACCAAAAACGCCCTATTGTTATGCTGAGATTGCAACTGGTACCACCTGTGGCTTTGAGAGGCAAGGCCCTATTTACATTTGACCCACTGGAATGTCCTCCCTCTGCAACACAAAAGAAAACTTACCTGGGTATTCATTGGATAATGGAGTATTCCCCCTTGCTTATAAAGGCCTGGAAGTTAGAGAGAAGTAAGTGTTTAAAGAAGACCTGAAGATAACTCAAAACCATTGCTGTTCTCAACCATGAGGTAAGCCTCACTTCATACTTTCTAATCAAAATCATTTTTTTTCAGATAAGAGAAGATCTTGGATACTTTTGTCCCTATTTACATGACCCAAAACAAAGCACTATCTTGTGTTCCATTGCTGGTGAGAAAGTGCTTCCTGTTTTGGGCAATGTGGGAACTGGGTTAAACCTTCCAGATGAAATGAGGAGCATCAGAGTGGCCAGTCCTCTACTTTCAATGCTTTCAACTCAGTCAAAGCAGAGCACTGTACCTTATTAGAAAAATCTCGGCTTTAAAACCTTGTTTTTTAACATGTAAGTGTCACCTTGTTTGACCAAGGTGAGAAGCAGATTATCTGCAACCACAGCCACAATGCCTTTCCCTAACAGCCATTTCAGACATATTAGCGCGCAAAACTCCAAACGGAGCACTTTTCTGTGATGACGTATTGGAAGTGTGCTCTTCTGTTTGGGGTATTGTGTGACCAGACTTACTTGGATAGAACATTCATGAAGTTACTTGGAGAAAGCTCAATTTCATTAAAACGTTTCTCATGAAACCTAGGAATCAACATGAAAATCATCAAGGTTCTTGGTTTGACAATTGTGAACTATGTTTAGGGTTAGATAGCAATATTATTTCCAAGAGTTATTTTTGGTAGACCGGAGTGATCAAGTGGAAATTTGCTTTTATCCTTGTGATTTTTATGTCTGCAGATAAGTCAAATGAAAGCACTTTCTTAAATGTTGGGATTTCACTGAGTGCTTTTTGTTTGGTTGGTCTTTAAACTGTGAATACTCATATTCTTTTTCATTGGTTAAGTGATTTGAAACATATTTGGGATGGAAGCAGGACTATTGCTTTGCATAGCTAAATGTGTTTTATTTTCTAAACACTCTTTCTGATTCTTTTAAATCATTTTAAACAAAATGCTGTCAAAGAATTTAGGAAGAGATGCTCCTTGGTACAGTGCTTTTTGGTGGCTTTTTTCTATACCCTGTGACTTTGGATTTTGGCTTTCATAGTTGCAAGTTACAATATGGAAGTTAACATACCCATTGGGATGTATACCCTACAATACCATTGGTTCATAGAGTTCTCAAGAAGTTTAAAATCCTGCAAATTTTTGAATATGCTAATTTACAACAGCTTTTAGCTGAAACCAAGCTGTCTGCATCTTCTATATTTTAAATTTCAGAAATATTCCTCAGGTGAAAGGTATAAAATATATAGAGTTCTCCTGCTCACACATTCCGATTTTACTTCATAACCAAAACTGCTAAGATTAGCTGTTGCTTAAACCTCTGAATAGAGTTTACATTACCAAAAATGCCCTATTGTTATGCTGAGATTGCAACTGGTACCACCTGTGGCTTTGAGAGGCAAGGCCCTATTTACATTTGACCCACTGGAATGTCCTCCCTCTGCAACACAAAAGAAAACTTACCTGGGTATTCATTGGATAATGGAGTATTCCCCCTTGCTTATAAAGGCCTGGAAGTTAGAGAGAAGTAAGTGTTTAAAGAAGACCTGAAGATAACTCAAAACCATCGCTGTTCTCAACCATGAGGTAAGCCTCACTTCATACTTTCTAATCAAAATCATTTTTTTTCAGATAAGAGAAGATCTTGGATACTTTTGTCCCTATTTACATGACCCAAAACAAAGCACTATCTTGTGTTCCATTGCTGGTGAGAAAGTGCTTCCTGTTTTGGGCAATGTGGGAACTGGGTTAAACCTTCCAGATGAAATGAGGAGCATCAGAGTGGCCAGTCCTCTACTTTCAATGCTTTCAACTCAGTCAAAGCAGAGCACTGTACCTTATTAGAAAAATCTCGGCTTTAAAACCTTGTTTTTTAACATGTAAGTGTCACCTTGTTTGACCAAGGTGAGAAGCAGATTATCTGCAACCACAGCCACAATGCCTTTCCCTAACAGCCATTTCAGACATATTAGCGCGCAAAACTCCAAACGGAGCACTTTTCTGTGATGACGTATTGGAAGTGTGCTCTTCTGTTTGGGGTATTGTGTGACCAGACTTACTTGGATAGAACATTCATGAAGTTACTTGGAGAAAGCTCAATTTCATTAAAACGTTTCTCATGAAACCTAGGAATCAACATGAAAATCATCAAGGTTCTTGGTTTGACAATTGTGAACTATGTTTAGGGTTAGATAGCAATATTATTTCCAAGAGTTATTTTTGGTAGACCGGAGTGATCAAGTGGAAATTTGCTTTTATCCTTGTGATTTTTATGTCTGCAGATAAGTCAAATGAAAGCACTTTCTTATATGTTGGGATTTCACTGAGTGCTTTTTGTTTGGTTGGTCTTTAAACTGTGAATACTCATATTCTTTTTCATTGGTTAAGTGATTTGAAACATATTTGGGATGGAAGCAGGACTATTGCTTTGCATAGCTAAATGTGTTTTATTTTCTAAACACTCTTTCTGATTCTTTTAAATCATTTTAAACAAAATGCTGTCAAAGAATTTAGGAAGAGATGCTCCTTGGTACAGTGCTTTTTGGTGGCTTTTTTCTGTACCCTGTGACTTTGGATTTTGGCTTTCATAGTTGCAAGTTACAATATGGAAGTTAACATACCCATTGGGATGTATACCCTACAATACCATTGGTTCATAGATTTCTCAAGAAGTTTAAAATCCTGCAAATTTTTGAATATGCTAACTTACAACAGCTTTCAGCTGAAACCAAGCTGTCTGCATCTTCTATATTTTAAATTTCAGAAATATTCCTCAGGTGAAAGGTATAAAATATATAGAGTTCTCCTGCTCACACATTCGGATTTTACTTCATAATCAAAACTGCTAAGATTAGCTGTTGCTTAAACCTCTGAATAGAGTTTACATTACCAAAAACGCCCTATTGTTATGCTGAGATTGCAACTGGTACCACCTGTGGCTTTGAGAGGCAAGGCCCACTAGAATGCCCTCCCTCTGCAACACAAAAGAAAACTTACCTGGGTATTCATTGGATAATGGAGTATTCCCCCTTGCTTATAAAGGCCTGGAAGTTAGAGAGAAGTAAGTGTTTAAAGAAGACCTGAAGATAACTCAAAACCATCGCTGTTTTCAACCATGAGGTAAGCCTCACTTCATACTTTCTAATCAAAATCATTTTTTTTCAGATAAGAGAAGATCTTGGATACTTTTGTCCCTATTTACATGACCCAAAACAAAGCACTATCTTGTGTTCCATTGCTGGTGAGAAAGTGCTTCCTGTTTTGGGCAATGTGGGAACTGGGTTAAACCTTCCAGATGAAATGAGGAGCATCAGAGTGGCCAGTCCTCTACTTTCAATGCTTTCAACTCAGTCAAAGCAGAGCACTGTACCTTATTAGAAAAATCTCGGCTTTAAAACCTTGTTTTTTAACATGTAAGTGTCACCTTGTTTGACCAAGGTGAGAAGCAGATTATCTGCAACCACAGCCACAATGCCTTTCCCTAACAGCCATTTCAGACATATTAGCGCGCAAAACTCCAAACGGAGCACTTTTCTGTGATGACGTATTGGAAGTGTGCTCTTCTGTTTGGGGTATTGTGTGACCAGACTTACTTGGATAGAACATTCATGAAGTTACTTGGAGAAAGCTCAATTTCATTAAAACGTTTCTCATGAAACCTAGGAATCAACATGAAAATCATCAAGGTTCTTGGTTTGACAATTGTGAACTATGTTTAGGGTTAGATAGCAATATTATTTCCAAGAGTTATTTTTGGTAGACCGGAGTGATCAAGTGGAAATTTGCTTTTATCCTTGTGATTTTTATGTCTGCAGATAAGTCAAATGAAAGCACTTTCTTATATGTTGGGATTTCACTGAGTGCTTTTTGTTTGGTTGGTCTTTAAACTGTGAATACTCATATTCTTTTTCATTGGTTAAGTGATTTGAAACATATTTGGGATGGAAGCAGGACTATTGCTTTGCATAGCTAAATGTGTTTTATTTTCTAAACACTCTTTCTGATTCTTTTAAATCATTTTAAACAAAATGCTGTCAAAGAATTTAGGAAGAGATGCTCCTTGGTACAGTGCTTTTTGGTGGCTTTTTTCTGTACCCTGTGACTTTGGATTTTGGCTTTCATAGTTGCAAGTTACAATATGGAAGTTAACATACCCATTGGGATGTATACCCTACAATACCATTGGTTCATAGATTTCTCAAGAAGTTTAAAATCCTGCAAATTTTTGAATATGCTAACTTACAACAGCTTTCAGCTGAAACCAAGCTGTCTGCATCTTCTATATTTTAAATTTCAGAAATATTCCTCAAGTGAAAGGTATAAAATATATAGAGTTCTCCTGCTCACACATTCGGATTTTACTTCATAATCAAAACTGCTAAGATTAGCTGTTGCTTAAACCTCTGAATAGAGTTTACATTACCAAAAACGCCCTATTGTTATGCTGAGATTGCAACTGGTACCACCTGTGGCTTTGAGAGGCAAGGCCCACTAGAATGCCCTCCCTCTGCAACACAAAAGAAAACTTACCTGGGTATTCATTGGATAATGGAGTATTCCCCCTTGCTTATAAAGGCCTGGAAGTTAGAGAGAAGTAAGTGTTTAAAGAAGACCTGAAGATAACTCAAAACCATCGCTGTTTTCAACCATGAGGTAAGCCTCACTTCATACTTTCTAATCAAAATCATTTTTTTTCAGATAAGAGAAGATCTTGGATACTTTTGTCCCTATTTACATGACCCAAAACAAAGCACTATCTTGTGTTCCATTGCTGGTGAGAAAGTGCTTCCTGTTTTGGGCAATGTGGGAACTGGGTTAAACCTTCCAGATGAAATGAGGAGCATCAGAGTGGCCAGTCCTCTACTTTCAATGCTTTCAACTCAGTCAAAGCAGAGCACTGTACCTTATTAGAAAAATCTCGGCTTTAAAACCTTGTTTTTTAACATGTAAGTGTCACCTTGTTTGACCAAGGTGAGAAGCAGATTATCTGCAACCACAGCCACAATGCCTTTCCCTAACAGCCATTTCAGACATATTAGCGCGCAAAACTCCAAACGGAGCACTTTTCTGTGATGACGTATTGGAAGTGTGCTCTTCTGTTTGGGGTATTGTGTGACCAGACTTACTTGGATAGAACATTCATGAAGTTACTTGGAGAAAGCTCAATTTCATTAAAACGTTTCTCATGAAACCTAGGAATCAACATGAAAATCATCAAGGTTCTTGGTTTGACAATTGTGAACTATGTTTAGGGTTAGATAGCAATATTATTTCCAAGAGTTATTTTTGGTAGACCGGAGTGATCAAGTGGAAATTTGCTTTTATCCTTGTGATTTTTATGTCTGCAGATAAGTCAAATGAAAGCACTTTCTTATATGTTGGGATTTCACTGAGTGCTTTTTGTTTGGTTGGTCTTTAAACTGTGAATACTCATATTCTTTTTCATTGGTTAAGTGATTTGAAACATATTTGGGATGGAAGCAGGACTATTGCTTTGCATAGCTAAATGTGTTTTATTTTCTAAACACTCTTTCTGATTCTTTTAAATCATTTTAAACAAAATGCTGTCAAAGAATTTAGGAAGAGATGCTCCTTGGTACAGTGCTTTTTGGTGGCTTTTTTCTGTACCCTGTGACTTTGGATTTTGGCTTTCATAGTTGCAAGTTACAATATGGAAGTTAACATACCCATTGGGATGTATACCCTACAATACCATTGGTTCATAGATTTCTCAAGAAGTTTAAAATCCTGCAAATTTTTGAATATGCTAACTTACAACAGCTTTCAGCTGAAACCAAGCTGTCTGCATCTTCTATATTTTAAATTTCAGAAATATTCCTCAGGTGAAAGGTATAAAATATATAGAGTTCTCCTGCTCACACATTCGGATTTTACTTCATAATCAAAACTGCTAAGATTAGCTGTTGCTTAAACCTCTGAATAGAGTTTACATTACCAAAAACGCCCTATTGTTATGCTGAGATTGCAACTGGTACCACCTGTGGCTTTGAGAGGCAAGGCCCACTAGAATGCCCTCCCTCTGCAACACAAAAGAAAACTTACCTGGGTATTCATTGGATAATGGAGTATTCCCCCTTGCTTATAAAGGCCTGGAAGTTAGAGAGAAGTAAGTGTTTAAAGAAGACCTGAAGATAACTCAAAACCATCGCTGTTTTCAACCATGAGGTAAGCCTCACTTCATACTTTCTAATCAAAATCATTTTTTTTCAGATAAGAGAAGATCTTGGATACTTTTGTCCCTATTTACATGACCCAAAACAAAGCACTATCTTGTGTTCCATTGCTGGTGAGAAAGTGCTTCCTGTTTTGGGCAATGTGGGAACTGGGTTAAACCTTCCAGATGAAATGAGGAGCATCAGAGTGGCCAGTCCTCTACTTTCAATGCTTTCAACTCAGTCAAAGCAGAGCACTGTACCTTATTAGAAAAATCTCGGCTTTAAAACCTTGTTTTTTAACATGTAAGTGTCACCTTGTTTGACCAAGGTGAGAAGCAGATTATCTGCAACCACAGCCACAATGCCTTTCCCTAACAGCCATTTCAGACATATTAGCGCGCAAAACTCCAAACGGAGCACTTTTCTGTGATGACGTATTGGAAGTGTGCTCTTCTGTTTGGGGTATTGTGTGACCAGACTTACTTGGATAGAACATTCATGAAGTTACTTGGAGAAAGCTCAATTTCATTAAAACGTTTCTCATGAAACCTAGGAATCAACATGAAAATCATCAAGGTTCTTGGTTTGACAATTGTGAACTATGTTTAGGGTTAGATAGCAATATTATTTCCAAGAGTTATTTTTGGTAGACCGGAGTGATCAAGTGGAAATTTGCTTTTATCCTTGTGATTTTTATGTCTGCAGATAAGTCAAATGAAAGCACTTTCTTATATGTTGGGATTTCACTGAGTGCTTTTTGTTTGGTTGGTCTTTAAACTGTGAATACTCATATTCTTTTTCATTGGTTAAGTGATTTGAAACATATTTGGGATGGAAGCAGGACTATTGCTTTGCATAGCTAAATGTGTTTTATTTTCTAAACACTCTTTCTGATTCTTTTAAATCATTTTAAACAAAATGCTGTCAAAGAATTTAGGAAGAGATGCTCCTTGGTACAGTGCTTTATGGTGGCTTTTTTCTATACCCTGTGACTTTGGATTTTGGCTTTCATAGTTGCAAGTTACAATATGGAAGTTAACATACCCATTGGGATGTTGAACCTACAATACCATTGGTTCATAGAGTTCTCAAGAAGTTTAAAATCCTGCAAATTTTTGAATATGCTAACTTACAACAGCTTTCAGCTGAAACCAAGCTGTCTGCATCTTCTATATTTTAAATTTCAGAAATATTCCTCAGGTGAAAGGTATAAAATATATAGAGTTCTCCTGCTCACACATTCCGATTTTACTTCATAATCAAAACTGCTAAGATTAGCTGTTGCTTAAACCTCTGAATAGAGTTTACATTACCAAAAACGCCCTATTGTTATGCTGAGATTGCAACTGGTACCACCTGTGGCTTTGAGAGGCAAGGCCCTATTTACATTTGACCCACTAGAATGCCCTCCCTCTGCAACACAAAAGAAAACTTACCTGGGTATTCATTGGATAATGGAGTATTCCCCCTTGCTTATAAAGGCCTGGAAGTTAGAGAGAAGTAAGTGTTTAAAGAAGACCTGAAGATATCTCAAAACCATCGCTGTTTTCAACCATGAGGTAAGCCTCACTTCATACTTTCTAATCAAAATCATTTTTTTTCAGATAAGAGAAGATCTTGGATACTTTTGTCCCTATTTACATGACCCAAAACAAAGCACTATCTTGTGTTCCATTGCTGGTGAGAAAGTGCTTCCTGTTTTGGGCAATGTGGGAACTGGGTTAAACCTTCCAGATGAAATGAGGAGCATCAGAGTGGCCAGTCCTCTACTTTCAATGCTTTCAACTCAGTCAAAGCAGAGCACTGTACCTTATTAGAAAAATCTCGGCTTTAAAACCTTGTTTTTTAACATGTAAGTGTCACCTTGTTTGACCATGGTGAGAAGCAGATTATCTGCAACCACAGCCACAATGCCTTTCCCTAACAGCCATTTCAGACATATTAGCGCGCAAAACTCCAAACGGAGCACTTTTCTGTGATGACGTATTGGAAGTGTGCTCTTCTGTTTGGGGTATTGTGTGACCAGACTTACTTGGATAGAACATTCATGAAGTTACTTGGAGAAAGCTCAATTTCATTAAAACGTTTCTCATGAAACCTAGGAATCAACATAAAAATCATCAAGGTTCTTGGTTTGACAATTGTGAACTATGTTTAGGGTTAGATAGCAATATTATTTCCAAGAGTTATTTTTGGTAGACCGGAGTGATCAAGTGGAAATTTGCTTTTATCCTTGTGATTTTTATGTCTGCAGATAAGTCAAATGAAAGCACTTTCTTATATGTTGGGATTTTACTGAGTGCTTTTTGTTTGGTCTTTAAACTGTGAATACTCATATTCTTTTTCATTGGTTAAGTGATTTGAAACATATTTGGGATGGAAGCAGGACTATTGCTTTGCATAGTTAAATGTGTTTTATTTTCTAAACACTCTTTCTGATTCTTTTAAATCATTTTAAACAAAATGCTGTCAAAGAATTTAGGAAGAGATGCTCCTTGGTACAGTGCTTTTTGGTGGCTTTTTTCTATACCCTGTGACTTTGGATTTTGGCTTTCATAGTTGCAAGTTACAATATGGAAGTTAACATACCCATTGGGATGTATAACCTACAATACCATTGGTTCATAGAGTTCTCAAGAAGTTTAAAATCCTGCACATTTTTGAATATGCTAACTTACAACAGCTTTTAGCTGAAACCAAGCTGTCTGCATCTTCTATATTTTAAATTTCAGAAATATTCCTCAGGTGAAAGGTATAAAATATATAGAGTACTCCTGCTCACACATTCCGATTTTACTTCATAATCAAAACTGCTAAGATTAGCTGTTGCTTAAACCTCTGAATAGAGTTTACATTACCAAAAACGCCCTATTGTTATGCTGAGATTGCAACTGGTACCACCTGTGGCTTTGAGAGGCAAGGCCCTATTTACATTTGACCCACTGGAATGTCCTCCCTCTGCAACACAAAAGAAAACTTACCTGGGTATTCATTGGATAATGGAGTATTCCCCCTTGCTTATAAAGGCCTGGAAGTTAGAGAGAAGTAAGTGTTTAAAGAAGACCTGAAGATAACTCAAAACCATTGCTGTTCTCAACCATGAGGTAAGCCTCACTTCATACTTTCTAATCAAAATCATTTTTTTTCAGATAAGAGAAGATCTTGGATACTTTTGTCCCTATTTACATGACCCAAAACAAAGCACTATCTTGTGTTCCATTGCTGGTGAGAAAGTGCTTCCTGTTTTGGGCAATGTGGGAACTGGGTTAAACCTTCCAGATGAAATGAGTAGCATCAGAGTGGCCAGTCCTCTACTTTCAATGCTTTCAACTCAGTCAAAGCAGAGCACTGTACCTTATTAGAAAAATCTCGGCTTTAAAACCTTGTTTTTTAACATGTAAGTGTCACCTTGTTTGACCAAGGTGAGAAGCAGATTATCTGCAACCACAACCACAATGCCTTTCCCTAACAGCCATTTCAGACATATTAGCGCGCAAAACTCCAAACGGAGCACTTTTCTGTGATGACGTATTGGAAGTGTGCTCTTCTGTTTGGGGTATTGTGTGACCAGACTTACTTGGATAGAACATTCATGAAGTTACTTGGAGAAAGCTCAATTTCATTAAAACGTTTCTCATGAAACCTAGGAATCAACATGAAAATCATCAAGGTTCTTGGTTTGACAATTGTGAACTATGTTTAGGGTTAGATAGCAATATTATTTCCAAGAGTTATTTTTGGTAGACCGGAGTGATCAAGTGGAAATTTGCTTTTATCCTTGTGATTTTTATGTCTGCAGATAAGTCAAATGAAAGCACTTTCTTATATGTTGGGATTTCACTGAGTGCTTTTTGTTTGGTTGGTCTTTAAACTGTGAATACTCATATTCTTTTTCATTGGTTAAGTGATTTGAAACATATTTGGGATGGAAGCAGGACTATTGCTTTGCATAGCTAAATGTGTTTTATTTTCTAAACACTCTTTCTGATTCTTTTAAATCATTTTAAACAAAATGCTGTCAAAGAATTTAGGAAGAGATGCTCCTTGGTACAGTGCTTTTTGGTGGCTTTTTTCTATACCCTGTGACTTTGGATTTTGGCTTTCATAGTTGCAAGTTACAATATGGAAGTTAACATACCCATTGGGATGTATACCCTACAATACCATTGGTTCATAGAGTTCTCAAGAAGTTTAAAATCCTGCAAATTTTTGAATATGCTAACTTACAACAGCTTTCAGCTGAAACCAAGCTGTCTGCATCTTCTATATTTTAAATTTCAGAAATATTCCTCAGGTGAAAGGTATAAAATATATAGAGTTCTCCTGCTCACACATTCCGATTTTACTTCATAATCAAAACTGCTAAGATTAGCTGTTGCTTAAACCTCTGAATAGAGTTTACATTACCAAAAACGCCCTATTGTTATGCTGAGATTGCAACTGGTACCACCTGTGGCTTTGAGAGGCAAGGCCCTATTTACATTTGACCCACTAGAATGCCCTCCCTCTGCAACACAAAAGAAAACTTACCTGGGTATTCATTGGATAATGGAGTATTCCCCCTTGCTTATAAAGGCCTGGAAGTTAGAGAGAAGTAAGTGTTTAAAGAAGACCTGAAGATATCTCAAAACCATCGCTGTTTTCAACCATGAGGTAAGCCTCACTTCATACTTTCTAATCAAAATCATTTTTTTTCAGATAAGAGAAGATCTTGGATACTTTTGTCCCTATTTACATGACCCAAAACAAAGCACTATCTTGTGTTCCATTGCTGGTGAGAAAGTGCTTCCTGTTTTGGGCAATGTGGGAACTGGGTTAAACCTTCCAGATGAAATGAGGAGCATCAGAGTGGCCATTCCTCTACTTTCAATGCTTTCAACTCAGTCAAAGCAGAGCACTGTACCTTATTAGAAAAATCTCGGCTTTAAAACCTTGTTTTTTAACATGTAAGTGTCACCTTGTTTGACCATGGTGAGAAGCAGATTATCTGCAACCACAGCCACAATGCCTTTCCCTAACAGCCATTTCAGACATATTAGCGCGCAAAACTCCAAACGGAGCACTTTTCTGTGATGACGTATTGGAAGTGTGCTCTTCTGTTTGGGGTATTGTGTGACCAGACTTACTTGGATAGAACATTCATGAAGTTACTTGGAGAAAGCTCAATTTCATTAAAACGTTTCTCATGAAACCTAGGAATCAACATAAAAATCATCAAGGTTCTTGGTTTGACAATTGTGAACTATGTTTAGGGTTAGATAGCAATATTATTTCCAAGAGTTATTTTTGGTAGACCGGAGTGATCAAGTGGAAATTTGCTTTTATCCTTGTGATTTTTATGTCTGCAGATAAGTCAAATGAAAGCACTTTCTTATATGTTGGGATTTTACTGAGTGCTTTTTGTTTGGTCTTTAAACTGTGAATACTCATATTCTTTTTCATTGGTTAAGTGATTTGAAACATATTTGGGATGGAAGCAGGACTATTGCTTTGCATAGTTAAATGTGTTTTATTTTCTAAACACTCTTTCTGATTCTTTTAAATCATTTTAAACAAAATGCTGTCAAAGAATTTAGGAAGAGATGCTCCTTGGTACAGTGCTTTTTGGTGGCTTTTTTCTATACCCTGTGACTTTGGATTTTGGCTTTCATAGTTGCAAGTTACAATATGGAAGTTAACATACCCATTGGGATGTATACCCTACAATACCATTGGTTCATAGAGTTCTCAAGAAGTTTAAAATCCTGCAAATTTTTGAATATGCTAACTTACAACAGCTTTCAGCTGAAACCAAGCTGTCTGCATCTTCTATATTTTAAATTTCAGAAATATTCCTCAGGTGAAAGGTATAAAATATATAGAGTTCTCCTGCTCACACATTCGGATTTTACTTCATAATCAAAACTGCTAAGATTAGCTGTTGCTTAAACCTCTGAATAGAGTTTACATTACCAAAAACGCCCTATTGTTATGCTGAGATTGCAACTGGTACCACCTGTGGCTTTGAGAGGCAAGGCCCTATTTACATTTGACCCACTGGAATGTCCTCCCTCTGCAACACAAAAGAAAACTTACCTGGGTATTCATTGGATAATGGAGTATTCCCCCTTGCTTATAAAGGCCTGGAAGTTAGAGAGAAGTAAGTGTTTAAAGAAGACCTGAAGATAACTCAAAACCATTGCTGTTCTCAACCATGAGGTAAGCCTCACTTCATACTTTCTAATCAAAATCATTTTTTTTCAGATAAGAGAAGATCTTGGATACTTTTGTCCCTATTTACATGACCCAAAACAAAGCACTATCTTGTGTTCCATTGCTGGTGAGATAGTGCTTCCTGTTTTGGGCAATGTGGGAACTGGGTTAAACCTTCCAGATGAAATGAGTAGCATCAGAGTGGCCAGTCCTCTACTTTCAATGCTTTCAACTCAGTCAAAGCAGAGCACTGTACCTTATTAGAAAAATCTCGGCTTTAAAACCTTGTTTTTTAACATGTAAGTGTCACCTTGTTTGACCAAGGTGAGAAGCAGATTATCTGCAACCACAACCACAATGCCTTTCCCTAACAGCCATTTCAGACATATTAGCGCGCAAAACTCCAAACGGAGCACTTTTCTGTGATGACGTATTGGAAGTGTGCTCTTCTGTTTGGGGTATTGTGTGACCAGACTTACTTGGATAGAACATTCATGAAGTTACTTGGAGAAAGCTCAATTTCATTAAAACGTTTCTCATGAAACCTAGGAATCAACATGAAAATCATCAAGGTTCTTGGTTTGACAATTGTGAACTATGTTTAGGGTTAGATAGCAATATTATTTCCAAGAGTTATTTTTGGTAGACCGGAGTGATCAAGTGGAAATTTGCTTTTATCCTTGTGATTTTTATGTCTGCAGATAAGTCAAATGAAAGCACTTTCTTATATGTTGGGATTTCACTGAGTGCTTTTTGTTTGGTTGGTCTTTAAACTGTGAATACTCATATTCTTTTTCATTGGTTAAGTGATTTGAAACATATTTGGGATGGAAGCAGGACTATTGCTTTGCTTAGCTAAATGTGTTTTATTTTCTAAACACTCTTTCTGATTCTTTTAAATCATTTTAAACAAAATGCTGTCAAAGAATTTAGGAAGAGATGCTCCTTGGTACAGTGCTTTATGGTGGCTTTTTTCTATACCCTGTGACTTTGGATTTTGGCTTTCATAGTTGCAAGTTACAATATGGAAGTTAACATACCCATTGGGATGTATAACCTACAATACCATTGGTTCATAGAGTTCTCAAGAAGTTTAAAATCCTGCAAATTTTTGAATATGCTAACTTACAACAGCTTTCAGCTGAAACCAAGCTGTCTGCATCTTCTATATTTTAAATTTCAGAAATATTCCTCAGGTGAAAGGTATAAAATATATAGAGTTCTCCTGCTCACACATTCCGATTTTACTTCATAATCAAAACTGCTAAGATTAGCTGTTGCTTAAAACTCTGAATAGAGTTTACATTACCAAAAACACCCTATTGTTATGCTGAGATTGCAACTGGTACCACCTGTGGCTTTGAGAGGCAAGGCCCTATTTACATTTGACCCACTGGAATGCCCTCCCTCTGCAACACAAAAGAAAACTTACCTGGGTATTCATTGGATAATGGAGTATTCCCCCTTGCTTATAAAGGCCTGGAAGTTAGAGAGAAGTAAGTGTTTAAAGAAGACCTGAAGATAACTCAAAACCATCGCTGTTTTCAACCATGAGGTAAGCCTCACTTCATACTTTCTAATCAAAATCATTTTTTTTCAGATAAGAGAAGATCTTGGATACTTTTGTCCCTATTTACATGACCCAAAACAAAGCACTATCTTGTGTTCCATTGCTGGTGAGAAAGTGCTTCCTGTTTTGGGCAATGTGGGAACTGGGTTAAACCTTCCAGATGAAATGAGGAGCATCAGAGTGGCCAGTCCTCTACTTTCAATGCTTTCAACTCAGTCAAAGCAGAGCACTGTACCTTATTAGAAAAATCTCGGCTTTAAAACCTTGTTTTTTAACATGTAAGTGTCACCTTGTTTGACCATGGTGAGAAGCAGATTATCTGCAACCACAGCCACAATGCCTTTCCCTAACAGCCATTTCAGACATATTAGCGCGCAAAACTCCAAACGGAGCACTTTTCTGTGATGACGTATTGGAAGTGTGCTCTTCTGTTTGGGGTATTGTGTGACCAGACTTACTTGGATAGAACATTCATGAAGTTACTTGGAGAAAGCTCAATTTCATTAAAACGTTTCTCATGAAACCTAGGAATCAACATAAAAATCATCAAGGTTCTTGGTTTGACAATTGTGAACTATGTTTAGGGTTAGATAGCAATATTATTTCCAAGAGTTATTTTTGGTAGACCGGAGTGATCAAGTGGAAATTTGCTTTTATCCTTGTGATTTTTATGTCTGCAGATAAGTCAAATGAAAGCACTTTCTTATATGTTGGGATTTTACTGAGTTCTTTTTGTTTGGTCTTTAAACTGTGAATACTCATATTCTTTTTCATTGGTTAAGTGATTTGAAACATATTTGGGATGGAAGCAGGACTATTGCTTTGCATAGTTAAATGTGTTTTATTTTCTAAACACTCTTTCTGATTCTTTTAAATCATTTTAAACAAAATGCTGTCAAAGAATTTAGGAAGAGATGCTCCTTGGTACAGTGCTTTTTGGTGGCTTTTTTCTATACCCTGTGACTTTGGATTTTGGCTTTCATAGTTGCAAGTTACAATATGGAAGTTAACATACCCATTGGGATGTATAACCTACAATACCATTGGTTCATAGAGTTCTCAAGAAGTTTAAAATCCTGCACATTTTTGAATATGCTAACTTACAACAGCTTTTAGCTGAAACCAAGCTGTCTGCATCTTCTATATTTTAAATTTCAGAAATATTCCTCAGGTGAAAGGTATAAAATATATAGAGTACTCCTGCTCACACATTCCGATTTTACTTCATAATCAAAACTGCTAAGATTAGCTGTTGCTTAAACCTCTGAATAGAGTTTACATTACCAAAAACGCCCTATTGTTATGCTGAGATTGCAACTGGTACCACCTGTGGCTTTGAGAGGCAAGGCCCTATTTACATTTGACCCACTGGAATGTCCTCCCTCTGCAACACAAAAGAAAACTTACCTGGGTATTCATTGGATAATGGAGTATTCCCCCTTGCTTATAAAGGCCTGGAAGTTAGAGAGAAGTAAGTGTTTAAAGAAGACCTGAAGATAACTCAAAACCATTGCTGTTCTCAACCATGAGGTAAGCCTCACTTCATACTTTCTAATCAAAATCATTTTTTTTCAGATAAGAGAAGATCTTGGATACTTTTGTCCCTATTTACATGACCCAAAACAAAGCACTATCTTGTGTTCCATTGCTGGTGAGAAAGTGCTTCCTGTTTTGGGCAATGTGGGAACTGGGTTAAACCTTCCAGATGAAATGAGGAGCATCAGAGTGGCCAGTCCTCTACTTTCAATGCTTTCAACTCAGTCAAAGCAGAGCACTGTACCTTATTAGAAAAATCTCGGCTTTAAAACCTTGTTTTTTAACATGTAAGTGTCACCTTGTTTGACCAAGGTGAGAAGCAGATTATCTGCAACCACAACCACAATGCCTTTCCCTAACAGCCATTTCAGACATATTAGCGCGCAAAACTCCAAACGGAGCACTTTTCTGTGATGACGTATTGGAAGTGTGCTCTTCTGTTTGGGGTATTGTGTGACCAGACTTACTTGGATAGAACATTCATGAAGTTACTTGGAGAAAGCTCAATTTCATTAAAACGTTTCTCATGAAACCTAGGAATCAACATGAAAATCATAGACCTGAGTGATCAAGTGGAAATTTGCTTTTATCCTTGTGATTTTTATGTCTGCAGATAAGTCAAATGAAAGCACTTTCTTATATGTTGGGATTTCACTGAGTGCTTTTTGTTTGGTTGGTCTTTAAACTGTGAATACTCATATTCTTTTTCATTGGTTAAGTGATTTGAAACATATTTGGGATGGAAGCAGGACTATTGCTTTGCATAGCTAAATGTGTTTTATTTTCTAAACACTCTTTCTGATTCTTTTAAATCATTTTAAACAAAATGCTGTCAAAGAATTTAGGAAGAGATGATCCTTGGTACAGTGCTTTTTGGTGGCTTTTTTCTATACCCTGTGACTTTGGATTTTGGCTTTCATAGTTGCAAGTTACAATATGGAAGTTAACATACCCATTGGGATGTATACCCTACAATACCATTGGTTCATAGAGTTCTCAAGAAGTTTAAAATCCTGCAAATTTTTGAATATGCTAACTTACAACAGCTTTCAGCTGAAACCAAGCTGTCTGCATCTTCTATATTTTAAATTTCAGAAATATTCCTCAGGTGAAAGGTATAAAATATATAGAGTTCTCCTGCTCACACATTCGGATTTTACTTCATAATCAAAACTGCTAAGATTAGCTGTTGCTTAAACCTCTGAATAGAGTTTACATTACCAAAAATGCCCTATTGTTATGCTGAGATTGCAACTGGTACCACCTGTGGCTTTGAGAGGCAAGGCCCTATTTACATTTGACCCACTGGAATGTCCTCCCTCTGCAACACAAAAGAAAACTTACCTGGGTATTCATTGGATAATGGAGTATTCCCCCTTGCTTATAAAGGCCTGGAAGTTAGAGAGAAGTAAGTGTTTAAAGAAGACCTGAAGATAACTCAAAACCATCGCTGTTCTCAACCATGAGGTAAGCCTCACTTCATACTTTCTAATCAAAATCATTTTTTTTCAGATAAGAGAAGATCTTGGATACTTTTGTCCCTATTTACATGACCCAAAACAAAGCACTATCTTGTGTTCCATTGCTGGTGAGAAAGTGCTTCCTGTTTTGGGCAATGTGGGAACTGGGTTAAACCTTCCAGATGAAATGAGGAGCATCAGAGTGGCCAGTCCTCTACTTTCAATGCTTTCAACTCAGTCAAAGCAGAGCACTGTACCTTATTAGAAAAATCTCAGCTTTAAAACCTTGTTTTTTAACATGTAAGTGTCACCTTGTTTGACCAAGGTGAGAAGCAGATTATCTGCAACCACAGCCACAATGCCTTTCCCTAACAGCCATTTCAGACATATTAGCGCGCAAAACTCCAAACGGAGCACTTTTCTGTGATGACGTATTGGAAGTGTGCTCTTCTGTTTGGGGTATTGTGTGACCAGACTTACTTGGATAGAACATTCATGAAGTTACTTGGAGAAAGCTCAATTTCATTAAAACGTTTCTCATGAAACCTAGGAATCAACATGAAAATCATCAAGGTTCTTGGTTTGACAATTGTGAACTATGTTTAGGGTTAGATAGCAATATTATTTCCAAGAGTTATTTTTGGTAGACCGGAGTGATCAAGTGGAAATTTGCTTTTATCCTTGTGATTTTTATGTCTGCAGATAAGTCAAATGAAAACACTTTCTTATATGTTGGGATTCCACTGAGTGCTTTTTGTTTGGTTGGTCTTTAAACTGTGAATACTCATATTCTTTTTCATTGGTTAAGTGATTTGAAACATATTTGGGATGGAAGCAGGACTATTGCTTTGCATAGCTAAATGTGTTTTATTTTCTAAACACTCTTTCTGATTCTTTTAAATCATTTTAAACAAAATGCTGTCAAAGAATTTAGGAAGAGATGCTCCTTGGTACAGTGCTTTTTGGTGGCTTTTTTCTATACCCTGTGACTTTGGATTTTGGCTTTCATAGTTGCAAGTTACAATATGGAAGTTAACATACCCATTGGGATGTATACCCTACAATACCATTGGTTCATAGAGTTCTCAAGAAGTTTAAAATCCTGCAAATTTTTGAATTTGCTAACTTACAACAGCTTTCAGCTGAAACCAAGCTGTCTGCATCTTCTATATTTTAAATTTCAGAAATATTCCTCAGGTGAAAGGTATAAAATATATAGAGTACTCCTGCTCACACATTCCGATTTTACTTCATAATCAAAACTGCTAAGATTAGCTGTTGCTTAAACCTCTGAATAGAGTTTACATTACCAAAAATGCCCTATTGTTATGCTGAGATTGCAACTGGTACCACCTGTGGCTTTGAGAGGCAAGGCCCTATTTACATTTGACCCACTAGAATGTCCTCCCTCTGCAACACAAAAGAAAACTTACCTGGGTATTCATTGGATAATGGAGTATTCCCCCTTGCTTATAAAGGCCTGGAAGTTAGAGAGAAGTAAGTGTTTAAAGAAGACCTGAAGATAACTCAAAACCATCGCTGTTCTCAACCATGAGGTAAGCCTCACTTCATACTTTCTAATCAAAATCATTTTTTTTCAGATAAGAGAAGATCTTGGATACTTTTGTCCCTATTTACATGACCCAAAACAAAGCACTATCTTGTGTTCCATTGCTGGTGAGAAAGTGCTTCCTCTTTTGGGCAATGTGGGAACTGGGTTAAACCTTCCAGATGAAATGAGGAGCATCAGAGTGGCCAGTCCTCTACTTTCAATGCTTTCAACTCAGTCAAAGCAGAGCACTGTACCTTATTAGAAAAATCTCGGCTTTAAAACCTTGTTTTTTAACATGTAAGTGTCACCTTGTTTGACCAAGGTGAGAAGCAGATTATCTGCAACCACAGCCACAATGCCTTTCCCTAACAGCCATTTCAGACATATTAGCGCGCAAAACTCCAAACGGAGCACTTTTCTGTGATGACGTATTGGAAGTGTGCTCTTCTGTTTGGGGTATTGTGTGACCAGACTTACTTGGATAGAACATTCATGAAGTTACTTGGAGAAAGCTCAATTTCATTAAAACGTTTCTCATGAAACCTAGGAATCAACATGAAAATCATCAAGGTTCTTGGTTTGACAATTGTGAACTATGTTTAGGGTTAGATAGCAATATTATTTCCAAGAGTTATTTTTGGTAGACCGGAGTGATCAAGTGGAAATTTGCTTTTATCCTTGTGATTTTTATGTCTGCAGATAAGTCAAATGAAAGCACTTTCTTATATGTTGGGATTTCACTGAGTGCTTTTTGTTTGGTTGGTCTTTAAACTGTGAATACTCATATTCTTTTTCATTGGTTAAGTGATTTGAAACATATTTGGGATGGAAGCAGGACTATTGCTTTGCATAGCTAAATGTGTTTTATTTTCTAAACACTCTTTCTGATTCTTTTAAATCATTTTAAACAAAATGCTGTCAAAGAATTTAGGAAGAGATGCTCCTTGGTACAGTGCTTTTTGGTGGCTTTTTTCTGTACCCTGTGACTTTGGATTTTGGCTTTCATAGTTGCAAGTTACAATATGGAAGTTAACATACCCATTGGGATGTATACCCTACAATACCATTGGTTCATAGAGTTCTCAAGAAGTTTAAAATCCTGCAAATTTTTGAATATGCTAACTTACAACAGCTTTCAGCTGAAACCAAGCTGTCTGCATCTTCTATATTTTAAATTTCAGAAATATTCCTCAGGTGAAAGGTATAAAATATATAGAGTTCTCCTGCTCACACATTCGGATTTTACTTCATAATCAAAACTGCTAAGATTAGCTGTTGCTTAAACCTCTGAATAGAGTTTACATTACCAAAAACGCCCTATTGTTATGCTGAGATTGCAACTGGTACCACCTGTGGCTTTGAGAGGCAAGGCCCACTAGAATGCCCTCCCTCTGCAACACAAAAGAAAACTTACCTGGGTATTCATTGGATAATGGAGTATTCCCCCTTGCTTATAAAGGCCTGGAAGTTAGAGAGAAGTAAGTGTTTAAAGAAGACCTGAAGATAACTCAAAACCATCGCTGTTTTCAACCATGAGGTAAGCCTCACTTCATACTTTCTAATCAAAATCATTTTTTTTCAGATAAGAGAAGATCTTGGATACTTTTGTCCCTATTTACATGACCCAAAACAAAGCACTATCTTGTGTTCCATTGCTGGTGAGAAAGTGCTTCCTCTTTTGGGCAATGTGGGAACTGGGTTAAACCTTCCAGATGAAATGAGGAGCATCAGAGTGGCCAGTCCTCTACTTTCAATGCTTTCAACTCAGTCAAAGCAGAGCACTGTACCTTATTAGAAAAATCTCGGCTTTAAAATCTTGTTTTTTAACATGTAAGTGTCACCTTGTTTGACCAAGGTGAGAAGCAGATTATCTGCAACCACAGCCACAATGCCTTTCCCTAACAGCCATTTCAGACATATTAGCGTACAAAACTCCAAACGGAGCACTTTTCTGTGATGACGTATTGGAAGTGTGCTCTTCTGTTTGGGGTATTGTGTGACCAGACTTACTTGGATAGAACATTCATGAAGTTACTTGGAGAAAGCTCAATTTCATTAAAACGTTTCTCATGAAACCTAGGAATCAACATGAAAATCATCAAGGTTCTTGGTTTGACAATTGTGAACTATGTTTAGGGTTAGATAGCAATATTATTTCCAAGAGTTATTTTTGGTAGACCGGAGTGATCAAGTGGAAATTTGCTTTTATCCTTGTGATTTTTATGTCTGCAGATAAGTCAAATGAAAGCACTTTCTTATATGTTGGGATTTTACTGAGTGCTTTTTGTTTGGTCTTTAAACTGTGAATACTCATATTCTTTTTCATTGGTTAAGTGATTTGAAACATATTTGGGATGGAAGCAGGACTATTGCTTTGCATAGTTAAATGTGTTTTATTTTCTAAACACTCTTTCTGATTCTTTTAAATCATTTTAAACAAAATGCTGTCAAAGAATTTAGGAAGAGATGCTCCTTGGTACAGTGCTTTTTGGTGGCTTTTTTCTATACCCTGTGACTTTGGATTTTGGCTTTCATAGTTGCAAGTTACAATATGGAAGTTAACATACCCATTGGGATGTATAACCTACAATACCATTGGTTCATAGAGTTCTCAAGAAGTTTAAAATCCTGCAAATTTTTGAATATGCTAACTTACAACAGCTTTCAGCTGAAACCAAGCTGTCTGCATCTTCTATATTTTAAATTTCAGAAATATTCCTCAGGTGAAAGGTATAAAATATATAGAGTTCTCCTGCTCACACATTCCGATTTTACTTCATAATCAAAACTGCTAAGATTAGCTGTTGCTTAAACCTCTGAATAGAGTTTACATTACCAAAAACGCCCTATTGTTATGCTGAGATTGCAACTGGTACCACCTGTGGCTTTGAGAGGCAAGGCCCTATTTACATTTGACCCACTAGAATGCCCTCCCTCTGCAACACAAAAGAAAACTTACCTGGGTATTCATTGGATAATGGAGTATTCCCCCTTGCTTATAAAGGCCTGGAAGTTAGAGAGAAGTAAGTGTTTAAAGAAGACCTGAAGATAACTCAAAACCATCGCTGTTTTCAACCATGAGGTAAGCCTCACTTCATACTTTCTAATCAAAATCATTTTTTTTCAGATAAGAGAAGATCTTGGATACTTTTGTCCCTATTTACATGACCCAAAACAAAGCACTATCTTGTGTTCCATTGCTGGTGAGAAAGTGCTTCCTGTTTTGGGCAATGTGGGAACTGGGTTAAACCTTCCAGATGAAATGAGGAGCATCAGAGTGGCCAGTCCTCTACTTTCAATGCTTTCAACTCAGTCAAAGCAGAGCACTGTACCTTATTAGAAAAATCTCGGCTTTAAAGCCTTGTTTTTTAACATGTAAGTGTCACCTTGTTTGACCATGGTGAGAAGCAGATTATCTGCAACCACAGCCACAATGCCTTTCCCTAACAGCCATTTCAGACATATTAGCGCGCAAAACATCAAACGGAGCACTTTTCTGTGATGACGTATTGGAAGTGTGCTCTTCTGTTTGGGGTATTGTGTGACCAGACTTACTTGGATAGAACATTCATGAAGTTACTTGGAGAAAGCTCAATTTCATTAAAACGTTTCTCATGAAACCTAGGAATTGACATAAAAATCATCAAGGTTCTTGGTTTGACAATTGTGAACTATGTTTAGGGTTAGATAGCAATATTATTTCCAAGAGTTATTTTTGGTAGACCGGAGTGATCAAGTGGAAATTTGCTTTTATCCTTGTGATTTTTATGTCTGCAGATAAGTCAAATGAAAGCACTTTCTTATATGTTGGGATTTTACTGAGTGCTTTTTGTTTGGTCTTTAAACTGTGAATACTCATATTCTTTTTCATTGGTTAAGTGATTTGAAACATATTTGGGATGGAAGCAGGACTATTGCTTTGCATAGTTAAATGTGTTTTATTTTCTAAACACTCTTTCTGATTCTTTTAAATCATTTTAAACAAAATGCTGTCAAAGAATTTAGGAAGAGATGCTCCTTGGTACAGTGCTTTTTGGTGGCTTTTTTCTATACCCTGTGACTTTGGATTTTGGCTTTCATAGTTGCAAGTTACAATATGGAAGTTAACATACCCATTGGGATGTATAACCTACAATACCATTGGTTCATAGAGTTCTCAAGAAGTTTAAAATCCTGCACATTTTTGAATATGCTAACTTACAACAGCTTTTAGCTGAAACCAAGCTGTCTGCATCTTCTATATTTTAAATTTCAGAAATATTCCTCAGGTGAAAGGTATAAAATATATAGAGTACTCCTGCTCACACATTCCGATTTTACTTCATAATCAAAACTGCTAAGATTAGCTGTTGCTTAAACCTCTGAATAGAGTTTACATTACCAAAAACGCCCTATTGTTATGCTGAGATTGCAACTGGTACCACCTGTGGCTTTGAGAGGCAAGGCCCTATTTACATTTGACCCACTGGAATGTCCTCCCTCTGCAACACAAAAGAAAACTTACCTGGGTATTCATTGGATAATGGAGTATTCCCCCTTGCTTATAAAGGCCTGGAAGTTAGAGAGAAGTACGTGTTTAAAGAAGACCTGAAGATAACTCAAAACCATTGCTGTTCTCAACCATGAGGTAAGCCTCACTTCATACTTTCTAATCAAAATCATTTTTTTTCAGATAAGAGAAGATCTTGGATACTTTTGTCCCTATTTACATGACCCAAAACAAAGCACTATCTTGTGTTCCATTGCTGGTGAGAAAGTGCTTCCTGTTTTGGGCAATGTGGGAACTGGGTTAAACCTTCCAGATGAAATGAGGAGCATCAGAGTGGCCAGTCCTCTACTTTCAATGCTTTCAACTCAGTCAAAGCAGAGCACTGTACCTTATTAGAAAAATCTCGGCTTTAAAACCTTGTTTTTTAACATGTAAGTGTCACCTTGTTTGACCAAGGTGAGAAGCAGATTATCTGCAACCACAGCCACAATGCCTTTCCCTAACAGCCATTTCAGACATATTAGCGCGCAAAACTCCAAACGGAGCACTTTTCTGTGATGACGTATTGGAAGTGTGTTCTTCTGTTTGGGGTATTGTGTGACCAGACTTACTTGGATAGAACATTCATGAAGTTACTTGGAGAAAGCTCAATTTCATTAAAACGTTTCTCATGAAACCTAGGAATCAACATGAAAATCATCAAGGTTCTTGGTTTGACAATTGTGAACTATGTTTAGGGTTAGATAGCAATATTATTTCCAAGAGTTATTTTTGGTAGACCGGAGTGATCAAGTGGAAATTTGCTTTTATCCTTGTGATTTTTATGTCTGCAGATAAGTCAAATGAAAGCACTTTCTTATATGTTGGGATTTCACTGAGTGCTTTTTGTTTGGTTGGTCTTTAAACTGTGAATACTCATATTCTTTTTCATTGGTTAAGTGATTTGAAACATATTTGGGATGGAAGCAGGACTATTGCTTTGCATAGCTAAATGTGTTTTATTTTCTAAACACTCTTTCTGATTCTTTTAAATCATTTTAAACAAAATGCTGTCAAAGAATTTAGGAAGAGATGCTCCTTGGTACAGTGCTTTTTGGTGGCTTTTTTCTATACCCTGTGACTTTGGATTTTGGCTTTCATAGTTGCAAGTTACAATATGGAAGTTAACATACCCATTGGGATGTATACCCTACAATACCATTGGTTCATAGAGTTCTCAAGAAGTTTAAAATCCTGCAAATTTTTGAATATGCTAACTTACAACAGCTTTCAGCTGAAACCAAGCTGTCTGCATCTTCTATATTTTAAATTTCAGAAATATTCCTCAGGTGAAAGGTATAAAATATATAGAGTTCTCCTGCTCACACATTCCGATTTTACTTCATAATCAAAACTGCTAAGATTAGCTGTTGCTTAAACCTCTGAATAGAGTTTACATTACCAAAAACGCCCTATTGTTATGCTGAGATTGCAACTGGTACCACCTGTGGCTTTGAGAGGCAAGGCCCACCAGAATGCCCTCCCTCTGCAACACAAAAGAAAACTTACCTGGGTATTCATTGGATAATGGAGTATTCCCCCTTGCTTATAAAGGCCTGGAAGTTAGAGAGAAGTAAGTGTTTAAAGAAGACCTGAAGATAACTCAAAACCATCGCTGTTTTCAACCATGAGGTAAGCCTCACTTCATACTTTCTAATCAAAATCATTTTTTTTCAGATAAGAGAAGATCTTGGATACTTTTGTCCCTATTTACATGACCCAAAACAAAGCACTATCTTGTGTTCCATTGCTGGTGAGAAAGTGCTTCCTGTTTTGGGCAATGTGGGAACTGGGTTAAACCTTCCAGATGAAATGAGGAGCATCAGAGTGGCCAGTCCTCTACTTTCAATGCTTTCAACTCAGTCAAAGCAGAGCACTGTACCTTATTAGAAAAATCTCGGCTTTAAAACCTTGTTTTTTAACATGTAAGTGTCACCTTGTTTGACCATGGTGAGAAGCAGATTATCTGCAACCACAGCCACAATGCCTTTCCCTAACAGCCATTTCAGACATATTAGCGCGCAAAACTCCAAACGGAGCACTTTTCTGTGATGACGTATTGGAAGTGTGCTCTTCTGTTTGGGGTATTGTGTGACCAGACTTACTTGGATAGAACATTCATGAAGTTACTTGGAGAAAGCTCAATTTCATTAAAACGTTTCTCATGAAACCTAGGAATCAACATAAAAATCATCAAGGTTCTTGGTTTGACAATTGTGAACTATGTTTAGGGTTAGATAGCAATATTATTTCCAAGAGTTATTTTTGGTAGACCGGAGTGATCAAAGCAGGACTATTGCTTTGCATAGTTAAATGTGTTTTATTTTCTAAACACTCTTTCTGATTCTTTTAAATCATTTTTAGAGATGAGCGAATCGAACTAGGCGAACCGGAATTCGAGTCGAATTTCAGGAAATATTCGATTCGTGTCGAAACCGAAATTTTGCCTACTTCGGGTGCGCGAATCGAACATTTCCCGATCAGCCGGCAAAAGTGTCCCTGCAGTGAGCTCCGCTATTTCTGACAGTTCTCTGACAGAAGGAACACATGTTTAGCGGTTGAAACATTGTATCTATTAGTTTACATTTAGGATACAGATGTTTCAACCACTGTACATGTGAAGAAGTTGTGAGAGAACTGTCAGAAATAGAGGAACTCTGCACATACACTTTTTGCCGGCTTGGAATTATTCTTCTTTTCATCCTACTTCTTCTTCTTCTTCATCCTCAGAAGAAGAGGATGAGGATGAGGATGAAGAAGAAGAAGAAGAAGAAGAAGTAGGATGAAAAGAAGAATAATTCCAAGCCGGCAAAAAGTGTATGTGCAGAGTTCCTCTATTTCTGACAGTTCTCTCACAGCTTCTTCACATGTACAGCGGTTGAAACATCTGTATCCTAAATGGAAACTAATAGATACAATTTGTATCTATTAGTTTCCATTTAGGATACAGATATTTCAACCGCTGTACATGTGAAGAAGCTGTGAGAGAACTGTCAGAAATAGAGGAACTCTGCACATACACTTTTTGCCGGCTTGGAATTATTCTTCTTTTCATTCTTCTTCTTCTTCCTCATCCTCATCCTCATCCTCATCCTCTTCTTCTGAGGATGAGGATGAAGAAGAAGAAGAAGAAGAAGTAGGATGAAAAGAAGAATAATTCCAAGCCGGCAAAAAGTGTATGTGCAGAGTTCCTCTATTCTGCAGATACACTTAGAGGAGCTCTGCAGATACACTTAGAGGAGCTCTGCACATACACTTTTTGCCGGCTTGGAATTAATCTTATTTTCATCCTACTTCTTCTTCTTCTTCTTCTTCTTCTTCATCCTCATCCTCAGAAGAAGAAGAGGATGAGGATGAGGATGAAGAAGAAGAAGAAGAAGTAGGATGAAAATAAGAATAATTCCAAACCGGAAAAAAGTGTATGTGCAGAGCTCCTCTAAGTGTATCTGCAGAGCTCCTCTAAGTGTATCTGCAGAATAGAGGAACTCTGCACATACACTTTTTGCCGGAAACCGCTGTATGGAGTGAATGTCCCAGAACTGTCAGAAATAGACTATTTATGACAGTTCTGGGACATTCACTGCATACAGCTGTTTTAACCGCTGTATGGAGGGAATGTCATGGAACTGTCAGAAATAGACTATTAATGACAGTTCTGGGACTGTCCTTCAATGCAGCGGTTGAAACATTGTATGTATTTGTTTCCATAAATGGATCCATTTATGGAAACAAATACATACAATGTTTCAACCGCTGCATGGAAGGACAGTCCCAGAACTGTCATTAATAGTCTATTTCTGACAGTTCCATGACATTCCCTCCATACAGCGGTTAAAACAGCTGTATGGAGTGAATGTCCCAGATCTATCAGAAATAGACTATTTATGACAGTTCTGGGACATTCACTGCATACAGCTGTTTTAACCGCTGTATGGAGGGAATGTCATGGAACTGTCAGAAATAGACTATTAATGACAGTTCTGGGACTGTCCTTCCATGCAGCGGTTGAAACATTGTATGTATTTGTTTCCATAAATGGATCCATTTATGGAAACAAATACATACAATGTTTCAACCGCTGTATGGAAGGACAGTCCCACAACTGTCATTAATAGTCTATTTCTGACAGTTCCATGACATTCCCTCCATACAGCGGTTAAAACAGCTGTATGGAGTGAATGTCCCAGATCTATCAGAAATAGACTATTTATGACAGTTCTGGGACATTCACTGCATACAGCTGTTTTAACCGCTGTATGGAGGGAATGTCATGGAACTGTCAGAAATAGACTATTAATGACAGTTCTGGGACTGTCCTTCAATGCAGCGGTTGAAACATTGTATGTATTTGTTTCCATAAATGGATCCATTTATGGAAACAAATACATACAATGTTTCAACCGCTGCATGGAAGGACAGTCCCAGAACTGTCATTAATAGTCTATTTCTGACAGTTCCATGACATTCCCTCCATACAGCGGTTAAAACAGCTGTATGCAGTGAATGTCCCAGATCTATCAGAAATAGACTATTTATGACAGTTCTGGGACATTCACTGCATACAGCTGTTTTAACCGCTGTATGGAGGGAATGTCATGGAACTGTCAGAAATAGACTATTAATGACAGTTCTGGGACTGTCCTTCAATGCAGCGGTTGAAACATTGTATGTATTTGTTTCCATAAATGGATCCATTTATGGAAACAAATACATACAATGTTTCAACCGCTGCATGGAAGGACAGTCCCAGAACTGTCATTAATAGTCTATTTCTGACAGTTCCATGACATTCCCTCCATACAGCGGTTAAAACAGCTGTATGGAGTGAATGTCCCAGATCTATCAGAAATAGACTATTTATGACAGTTCTGGGACATTCACTGCATACAGCTGTTTTAACCGCTGTATGGAGGGAATGTCATGGAACTGTCAGAAATAGACTATTAATGACAGTTCTGGGACTGTCCTTCCATGCAGCGGTTGAAACATTGTATGTATTTGTTTCCATAAATGGATCCATTTATGGAAACAAATACATACAATGTTTCAACCGCTGCATGGAAGGACAGTCCCAGAACTGTCATTAATAGTCTATTTCTGACAGTTCCATGACATTCCCTCCATACAGCGGTTAAAACAGCTGTATGCAGTGAATGTCCCAGAACTGTCATAAATAGTCTATTTCTGATAGATCTGGGACATTCACTCCATACAGCTGTTTTAACCGCTGTATGGAGGGAATGTCATGGAACTGTCAGAAATAGACTATTAATGACAGTTCTGGGACTGTCCTTCCATGCAGCGGTTGAAACATTGTATGTATTTGTTTCCATAAATGGATCCATTTATGGAAACAAATACATACAATGTTTCAACCGCTGCATGGAAGGACAGTCCCAGAACTGTCATTAATAGTCTATTTCTGACAGTTCCATGACATTCCCTCCATACAGCGGTTAAAACAGCTGTATGCAGTGAATGTCCCAGAACTGTCATAAATAGTCTATTTCTGATAGATCTGGGACATTCACTCCATACAGCTGTTTTAACCGCTGTATGGAGGGAATGTCATGGAACTGTCAGAAATAGACTATTAATGACAGTTCTGGGACTGTCCTTCCATGCAGCGGTTGAAACATTGTATGTATTTGTTTCCATAAATGGATCCATTTATGGAAACAAATACATACAATGTTTCAACCGCTGCATGGAAGGACAGTCCCAGAACTGTCATTAATAGTCTATTTCTGACAGTTCCATGACATTCCCTCCATACAGCGGTTAAAACAGCTGTATGGAGTGAATGTCCCAGATCTATCAGAAATAGACTATTTATGACAGTTCTGGGACATTCACTGCATACAGCTGTTTTAACCGCTGTATGGAGGGAATGTCATGGAACTGTCAGAAATAGACTATTAATGACAGTTCTGGGACTGTCCTTCCATGCAGCGGTTGAAACATTGTATGTATTTGTTTCCATAAATGGATCCATTTATGGAAACAAATACATACAATGTTTCAACCGCTGCATGGAAGGACAGTCCCAGAACTGTCATTAATAGTCTATTTCTGACAGTTCCATGACATTCCCTCCATACAGCGGTTAAAACAGCTGTATGGAGTGAATGTCCCAGATCTATCAGAAATAGACTATTTATGACAGTTCTGGGACATTCACTGCATACAGCTGTTTTAACCGCTGTATGGAGGGAATGTCATGGAACTGTCAGAAATAGACTATTAATGACAGTTCTGGGACTGTCCTTCCATGCAGCGGTTGAAACATTGTATGTATTTGTTTCCATAAATGGATCCATTTATGGAAACAAATACATACAATGTTTCAACCGCTGCATGGAAGGACAGTCCCAGAACTGTCATTAATAGTCTATTTCTGACAGTTCCATGACATTCCCTCCATACAGCGGTTGAAACCGCTGTATGGAGTGAATGTCCCAGAACTGTCAGAAATAGACAGAAACTGTCACAGAACTGTCCTTCTTCTCATCCTTCTCCTTCTTCTCATCCTTCTTCTCATCCTTCTTCTCATCCTTCTCCTTCTTCTCATCCTTCTCCTTCTTCTCATCCTTCTCCTTCTGCTCATCCTTCTTCTCATCCTTCTCCTTCTTCTCATCCTTCTCCTTCTCCTTCTTCTCATCCTTCTCCTTCTCCTTCTTCTCATCCTTCTCCTTCTCATCCTTCTCCTTCTCCTTCTCATCCTTCTCCTTCTTCTCATCCTTCTCCTTCTTCTCATCCTTCTCCTTCTCCTTCTTCTCATCCTTCTCCTTCTCCTTCTCATCCTTCTCCTTCTTCTCATCCTTCTCCTTCTCCTCATCCTTTTTCTTCTCATCCTTCTCCTTCTCCTTCTTCTCATCCTTCTCCTTCTTCTCATCCTTCTCCTTCTTCTCATCCTTCTCCTTCTTCTCATCCTTCTCCTTCTTCTCCTTCTTCTCATCATTCTCCTTCTTCTCATCCTTCTCCTTCTTCTCATCCTTCTCATCCTTCTTCTCATCCTTCTTCTTCTCATCCTTCTCCTTCTTCTCATCCTTCTCCTTCTCCTTCTTCTCATCCTTCTCCTTCTTCTCATCCTTCTCCTTCTTCTCATCCTTCTCCTTCTCATCCTTCTCCTTCTCCTTCTTCTCTTCCTTCTCCTTCTTCTCATCCTTCTCCTTCTTCTCATCCTTCTTCTTCTCATCCTTCTCCTCCTTCTTCTCATCCTTCTTCTCATCCTTCTTCTTCTCATCCTTCTCCTTCTTCTCATCCTTCTCCTTCTCCTTCTTCTCATCCTTCTCCTTCTTCTCATCCTTCTCCTTCTTCTCATCCTTCTCCTTCTTCTCATCCTTCTCCTTCTTCTCATCCTTCTCCTTCTCCTTCTTCTCTTCCTTCTCCTTCTTATCATCCTTCTCCTTCTTCTCATCATTCTCCTTCTTCTCATCCTTCTCCTTCTTCTCATCCTTCTTCTTCTCATCCTTTTCCTTCTTCTCATCCTTCTTCTTCTCATCCTTCTTCTTCTCATCCTTCTCCTTCTCATCCTTCTCTTTCTTCTCATCCTTCTCCTTCTCCTTCTTCTCATCCTTCTCCTTCTTCTCATCCTTCTCCTTCTCCTTCTTCTCATCCTTCTCCTTATTCTCAGCCTTCTTCTTCTCATCCTTCTCCTTCTCATCCTTCTCCTTCTCATCCTTCTCCTTCTTCTCATCCTTCTCCTTCTTCTCATCCTTCTCCTTCTCCTTCTTCTCATCCTTCTCCTTCTCCTTCTTCTCATCCTTCTCCTTCTCCTTCTTCTCATCCTTCTCCTTCTTCTCATCCTTCTCCTTCTTCTCATCCTTCTCCTTCTCCTTCTTCTCATCCTTCTCCTTCTCCTCATCCTTTTTCTTCTCATCCTTCTCCTTCTCCTTCTTCTCATCCTTCTCCTTCTTCTCATCCTTCTCCTTCTTCTCATCCTTCTCCTTCTTCTCATCCTTCTCCTTCTTCTCATCCTTCTCCTTCTCCTTCTTCTCTTCCTTCTCCTTCTTATCATCCTTCTCCTTCTTCTCATCATTCTCCTTCTTCTCATCCTTCTTCTTCTTCTCATCCTTCTTCTTCTCATCCTTTTCCTTCTTCTCATCCTTCTTCTTCTCATCCTTCTTCTTCTCATCCTTCTCCTTCTCATCCTTCTCTTTCTTCTCATCCTTCTCCTTCTCCTTCTTCTCATCCTTCTCCTTCTTCTCATCCTTCTCCTTCTTCTCATCCTTCTCCTTATTCTCAGCCTTCTTCTTCTCATCCTTCTCCTTCTCATCCTTCTCCTTCTCATCCTTCTCCTTCTTCTCATCCTTCTCCTTCTTCTCATCCTTCTCCTTCTCCTTCTTCTCATCCTTCTCCTTCTCCTTCTTCTCATCCTTCTCCTTCTCCTTCTTCTCATCCTTCTCCTTCTTCTCATCCTTCTCCTTCTTCTCATCCTTCTCCTTCTCCTTCTTCTCATCCTTCTCCTTCTCCTCATCCTTTTTCTTCTCATCCTTCTCCTTCTCCTTCTTCTCATCCTTCTCCTTCTTCTCATCCTTCTCCTTCTTCTCATCCTTCTCCTTCTTCTCATCCTTCTCCTTATTCTCAGCCTTCTTCTTCTCATCCTTCTCCTTCTCATCCTTCTCCTTCTCATCCTTCTCCTTCTTCTCATCCTTCTCCTTCTTCTCATCCTTCTCTCATCCTTCTCCTTCTTCTCATCCTTCTCCTTCTCCTTCTTCTCATCCTTCTCCTTCTCCTTCTTCTCATCCTTCTCCTTCTCCTTCTTCTCATCCTTCTCCTTCTTCTCATCCTTCTCCTTCTTCTCATCCTTCTCCTTCTCCTTCTTCTCATCCTTCTCCTTCTCCTCATCCTTTTTCTTCTCATCCTTCTCCTTCTCCTTCTTCTCATCCTTCTCCTTCTTCTCATCCTTCTCCTTCTTCTCATCCTTCTCCTTCTTCTCATCCTTCTCCTTCTTCTCCTTCTTCTCATCATTTTCCTTCTTCTCATCCTTCTCCTTCTTCTCATCCTTCTCATCCTTCTTCTCATCCTTCTTCTTCTCATCCTTCTCCTTCTTCTCATCCTTCTCCTTCTCCTTCTTCTCATCCTTCTCCTTCTTCTCATCCTTCTCCTTCTCATCCTTCTCCTTCTCCTTCTTCTCTTCCTTCTCCTTCTTCTCATCCTTCTCCTTCTTCTCATCCTTCTTCTTCTCATCCTTCTCCTCCTTCTTCTCATCCTTCTTCTCATCCTTCTTCTTCTCATCCTTCTCCTTCTTCTCATCCTTCTCCTTCTCCTTCTTCTCATCCTTCTCCTTCTTCTCATCCTTCTCCTTCTTCTCATCCTTCTCCTTCTTCTCATCCTTCTCCTTCTTCTCATCCTTCTCCTTCTCCTTCTTCTCTTCCTTGTCCTTCTTATCATCCTTCTCCTTCTTCTCATCATTCTCCTTCTTCTCATCCTTCTCCTTCTTCTCATCCTTCTTCTTCTCATCCTTTTCCTTCTTCTCATCCTTCTTCTTCTCATCCTTCTTCTTCTCATCCTTCTCCTTCTCATCCTTCTCTTTCTTCTCATCCTTCTCCTTCTCCTTCTTCTCATCCTTCTCCTTCTTCTCATCCTTCTCCTTCTCCTTCTTCTCATCCTTCTCCTTATTCTCAGCCTTCTTCTTATCATCCTTCTCCTTCTTCTCATCATTCTCCTTCTTCTCATCCTTCTCCTTCTTCTCATCCTTCTCCTTCTTCTCATCCTTCTCCTTCTCCTTCTTCTCATCCTTCTCCTTCTCCTTCTTCTCATCCTTCTCCTTCTCCTTCTTCTCATCCTTCTCCTTCTTCTCATCCTTCTCCTTCTTCTCACCCTTCTCCTTCTCCTTCTTCTCATCCTTCTCCTTCTTCTCATCCTTCTCCTTCTCCTTCTCCTTCCTCATCTCCAAGGGCATTTAAATTAAAGGTACAGTGTTCTGCACTAATTTAAAGGCTCTCTGAAGCCTAGAAACCCTTTAAATAAGTCATCTTCGTAGCGGAGAAATTCGCATCGAATCGAATTTCACACTGGAATTCGCCGAATCAGCCGAATCGAATTTTTCATTTCTTCGCTCATCTCTAATCATTTTAAACAAAATGCTGTCAAAGAATTTAGGAAGAGATGCTCCTTGGTACAGTGCTTTTTGGTGGCTTTTTTCTATACCCTGTGACTTTGGATTTTGGCTTTCATAGTTGCAAGTTACAATATGGAAGTTAACATACCCATTGGGATGTATAACCTACAATACCATTGGTTCATAGAGTTCTCAAGAAGTTTAAAATCCTGCACATTTTTGAATATGCTAACTTACAACAGCTTTTAGCTGAAACCAAGCTGTCTGCATCTTCTATATTTTAAATTTCAGAAATATTCCTCAGGTGAAAGGTATAAAATATATAGAGTACTCCTGCTCACACATTCCGATTTTACTTCATAATCAAAACTGCTAAGATTAGCTGTTGCTTAAACCTCTGAATAGAGTTTACATTACCAAAAAAGCCCTATTGTTATGCTGAGATTGCAACTGGTACCACCTGTGGCTTTGAGAGGCAAGGCCCTATTTACATTTGACCCACTGGAATGTCCTCCCTCTGCAACACAAAAGAAAACTTACCTGGGTATTCATTGGATAATGGAGTATTCCCCCTTGCTTATAAAGGCCTGGAAGTTAGAGAGAAGTAAGTGTTTAAAGAAGACCTGAAGATAACTCAAAACCATCGCTGTTCTCAACCATGAGGTAAGCCTCACTTCATACTTTCTAATCAAAATCATTTTTTTTCAGATAAGAGAAGATCTTGGATACTTTTGTCCCTATTTACATGACCCAAAACAAAGCACTATCTTGTGTTCCATTGCTGGTGAGAAAGTGCTTCCTGTTTTGGGCAATGTGGGAACTGGGTTAAACCTTCCAGATGAAATGAGGAGCATCAGAGTGGCCAGTCCTCTACTTTCAATGCTTTCAACTCAGTCAAAGCAGAGCACTGTACCTTATTAGAAAAATCTCGGCTTTAAAACCTTGTTTTTTAACATGTAAGTGTCACCTTGTTTGACCAAGGTGAGAAGCAGATTATCTGCAACCACAGCCACAATGCCTTTCCCTAACAGCCATTTCAGACATATTAGCGCGCAAAACTCCAAACGGAGCACTTTTCTGTGATAACGTATTGGAAGTGTGCTCTTCTGTTTGGGGTATTGTGTGACCAGACTTACTTGGATAGAACATTCATGAAGTTACTTGGAGAAAGCTCAATTTCATTAAAACGTTTCTCATGAAACCTAGGAATCAACATGAAAATCATCAAGGTTCTTGGTTTGACAATTGTGAACTATGTTTAGGGTTAGATAGCAATATTATTTCCAAGAGTTATTTTTGGTAGACCGGAGTGATCAAGTGGAAATTTGCTTTTATCCTTGTGATTTTTATGTCTGCAGATAAGTCAAATGAAAGCACTTTCTTATATGTTGGGATTTCACTGAGTGCTTTTTGTTTGGTTGGTCTTTAAACTGTGAATACTCATATTCTTTTTCATTGGTTAAGTGATTTGAAACATATTTGGGATGGAAGCAGGACTATTGCTTTGCATAGCTAAATGTGTTTTATTTTCTAAACACTCTTTCTGATTCTTTTAAATCATTTTAAACAAAATGCTGTCAAAGAATTTAGGAAGAGATGCTCCTTGGTACAGTGCTTTTTGGTGGCTTTTTTCTATACCCTGTGACTTTGGATTTTGGCTTTCATAGTTGCAAGTTACAATATGGAAGTTAACATACCCATTGGGATGTATACCCTACAATACCATTGGTTCATAGAGTTCTCAAGAAGTTTAAAATCCTGCAAATTTTTGAATATGCTAACTTACAACAGCTTTCAGCTGAAACCAAGCTGTCTGCATCTTCTATATTTTAAATTTCAGAAATATTCCTCAGGTGAAAGGTATAAAATATATAGAGTTCTCCTGCTCACACATTCCGATTTTACTTCATAATCAAAACTGCTAAGATTAGCTGTTGCTTAAAACTCTGAATAGAGTTTACATTACCAAAAATGCCCTATTGTTATGCTGAGATTGCAACTGGTACCACCTGTGGCTTTGAGAGGCAAGGCCCTATTTACATTTGACCCACTGGAATGCCCTCCCTCTGCAACACAAAAGAAAACTTACCTGGGTATTCATTGGATAATGGAGTATTCCCCCTTGCTTATAAAGGCCTGGAAGTTAGAGAGAAGTAAGTGTTTAAAGAAGACCTGAAGATAACTCAAAACCATCGCTGTTTTCAACCATGAGGTAAGCCTCACTTCATACTTTCTAATCAAAATCATTTTTTTTCAGATAAGAGAAGATCTTGGATACTTTTGTCCCTATTTACATGACCCAAAACAAAGCACTATCTTGTGTTCCATTGCTGGTGAGAAAGTGCTTCCTCTTTTGGGCAATGTGGGAACTGGGTTAAACCTTCCAGATGAAATGAGGAGCATCAGAGTGGCCAGTCCTCTACTTTCAATGCTTTCAACTCAGTCAAAGCAGAGCACTGTACCTTATTAGAAAAATCTCGGCTTTAAAGCCTTGTTTTTTAACATGTAAGTGTCACCTTGTTTGACCATGGTGAGAAGCAGATTATCTGCAACCACAGCCACAATGCCTTTCCCTAACAGCCATTTCAGACATATTAGCGCGCAAAACATCAAACGGAGCACTTTTCTGTGATGACGTATTGGAAGTGTGCTCTTCTGTTTGGGGTATTGTGTGACCAGACTTACTTGGATAGAACATTCATGAAGTTACTTGGAGAAAGCTCAATTTCATTAAAACGTTTCTCATGAAACCTAGGAATCAACATAAAAATCATCAAGGTTCTTGGTTTGACAATTGTGAACTATGTTTAGGGTTAGATAGCAATATTATTTCCAAGAGTTATTTTTGGTAGACCGGAGTGATCAAGTGGAAATTTGCTTTTATCCTTGTGATTTTTATGTCTGCAGATAAGTCAAATGAAAGCACTTTCTTATATGTTGGGATTTTACTGAGTGCTTTTTGTTTGGTCTTTAAACTGTGAATACTCATATTCTTTTTCATTGGTTAAGTGATTTGAAACATATTTGGGATGGAAGCAGGACTATTGCTTTGCATAGTTAAATGTGTTTTATTTTCTAAACACTCTTTCTGATTCTTTTAAATCATTTTAAACAAAATGCTGTCAAAGAATTTAGGAAGAGATGCTCCTTGGTACAGTGCTTTTTGGTGGCTTTTTTCTATACCCTGTGACTTTGGATTTTGGCTTTCATAGTTGCAAGTTACAATATGGAAGTTAACATACCCATTGGGATGTATAACCTACAATACCATTGGTTCATAGAGTTATCAAGAAGTTTAAAATCCTGCACATTTTTGAATATGCTAACTTACAACAGCTTTTAGCTGAAACCAAGCTGTCTGCATCTTCTATATTTTAAATTTCAGAAATATTCCTCAGGTGAAAGGTATAAAATATATAGAGTACTCCTGCTCACACATTCCGATTTTACTTCATAATCAAAACTGCTAAGATTAGCTGTTGCTTAAACCTCTGAATAGAGTTTACATTACCAAAAACGCCCTATTGTTATGCTGAGATTGCAACTGGTACCACCTGTGGCTTTGAGAGGCAAGGCCCTATTTACATTTGACCCACTGGAATGTCCTCCCTCTGCAACACAAAAGAAAACTTACCTGGGTATTCATTGGATAATGGAGTATTCCCCCTTGCTTATAAAGGCCTGGAAGTTAGAGAGAAGTAAGTGTTTAAAGAAGACCTGAAGATAACTCAAAACCATTGCTGTTTTCAACCATGAGGTAAGCCTCACTTCATACTTTCTAATCAAAATCATTTTTTTTCAGATAAGAGAAGATCTTGGATACTTTTGTCCCTATTTACATGACCCAAAACAAAGCACTATCTTGTGTTCCATTGCTGGTGAGAAAGTGCTTCCTGTTTTGGGCAATGTGGGAACTGGGTTAAACCTTCCAGATGAAATGAGGAGCATCAGAGTGGCCAGTCCTCTACTTTCAATGCTTTCAACTCAGTCAAAGCAGAGCACTGTACCTTATTAGAAAAATCTCGGCTTTAAAACCTTGTTTTTTAACATGTAAGTGTCACCTTGTTTGACCAAGGTGAGAAGCAGATTATCTGCAACCACAGCCACAATGCCTTTCCCTAACAGCCATTTCAGACATATTAGCGCGCAAAACTCCAAACGGAGCACTTTTCTGTGATGACGTATTGGAAGTGTGCTCTTCTGTTTGGGGTATTGTGTGAGCAGACTTACTTGGATAGAACATTCATGAAGTTACTTGGAGAAAGCTCAATTTCATTAAAACGTTTCTCATGAAACCTAGGAATCAACATGAAAATCATCAAGGTTCTTGGTTTGACAATTGTGAACTATGTTTAGGGTTAGATAGCAATATTATTTCCAAGAGTTATTTTTGGTAGACCGGAGTGATCAAGTGGAAATTTGCTTTTATCCTTGTGATTTTTATGTCTGCAGATAAGTCAAATGAAAGCACTTTCTTATATGTTGGGATTTCACTGAGTGCTTTTTGTTTGGTTGGTCTTTAAACTGTGAATACTCATATTCTTTTTCATTGGTTAAGTGATTTGAAACATATTTGGGATGGAAGCAGGACTATTGCTTTGCATAGCTAAATGTGTTTTATTTTCTAAACACTCTTTCTGATTCTTTTAAATCATTTTAAACAAAATGCTGTCAAAGAATTTAGGAAGAGATGCTCCTTGGTACAGTGCTTTTTGGTGGCTTTTTTCTGTACCCTGTGACTTTGGATTTTGGCTTTCATAGTTGCAAGTTACAATATGGAAGTTAACATACCCATTGGGATGTATACCCTACAATACCATTGGTTCATAGAGTTCTCAAGAAGTTTAAAATCCTGCAAATTTTTGAATATGCTAACTTACAACAGCTTTCAGCTGAAACCAAGCTGTCTGCATCTTCTATATTTTAAATTTCAGAAATATTCCTCAGGTGAAAGGTATAAAATATATAGAGTTCTCCTGCTCACACATTCCGATTTTACTTCATAATCAAAACTGCTAAGATTAGCTGTTGCTTAAACCTCTGAATAGAGTTTACATTACCAAAAACGCCCTATTGTTATGCTGAGATTGCAACTGGTACCACCTGTGGCTTTGAGAGGCAAGGCCCTTTTTACATTTGACCCACTAGAATGCCCTCCCTCTGCAACACAAAAGAAAACTTACCTGGGTATTCATTGGATAATGGAGTATTCCCCCTTGCTTATAAAGGCCTGGAAGTTAGAGAGAAGTAAGTGTTTAAAGAAGACCTGAAGATAACTCAAAACCATCGCTGTTTTCAACCATGAGGTAAGCCTCACTTCATACTTTCTAATCAAAATCATTTTTTTTCAGATAAGAGAAGATCTTGGATACTTTTGTCCCTATTTACATGACCCAAAACAAAGCACTATCTTGTGTTCCATTGCTGGTGAGAAAGTGCTTATTGTTTTGGGCAATGTGGGAACTGGGTTAAACCTTCCAGATGAAATGAGGAGCATCAGAGTGGCCAGTCCTCTACTTTCAATGCTTTCAACTCAGTCAAAGCAGAGCACTGTACCTTATTAGAAAAATCTCGGCTTTAAAGCCTTGTTTTTTAACATGTAAGTGTCACCTTGTTTGACCATGGTGAGAAGCAGATTATCTGCAACCACAGCCACAATGCCTTTCCCTAACAGCCATTTCAGACATATTAGCGCGCAAAACTCCAAACGGAGCACTTTTCTGTGATGACGTATTGGAAGTGTGCTCTTCTGTTTGGGGTATTGTGTGACCAGACTTACTTGGATAGAACATTCATGAAGTTACTTGGAGAAAGCTCAATTTCATTAAAACGTTTCTCATGAAACCTAGGAATCAACATGAAAATCATCAAGGTTCTTGGTTTGACAATTGTGAACTATGTTTAGGGTTAGATAGCAATATTATTTCCAAGAGTTATTTTTGGTAGACCGGAGTGATCAAGTGGAAATTTGCTTTTATCCTTGTGATTTTTATGTCTGCAGATAAGTCAAATGAAAGCACTTTCTTATATGTTGGGATTTCACTGAGTGCTTTTTGTTTGGTTGGTCTTTAAACTGTGAATACTCATATTCTTTTTCATTGGTTAAGTGATTTGAAACATATTTGGGATGGAAGCAGGACTATTGCTTTGCATAGCTAAATGTGTTTTATTTTCTAAACACTCTTTCTGATTCTTTTAAATCATTTTAAACAAAATGCTGTCAAAGAATTTAGGAAGAGATGCTCCTTGGTACAGTGCTTTTTGGTGGCTTTTTTCTATACCCTGTGACTTTGGATTTTGGCTTTCATAGTTGCAAGTTACAATATGGAAGTTAACATACCCATTGGGATGTATACCCTACAATACCATTGGTTCATAGAGTTCTCAAGAAGTTTAAAATCCTGCAAATTTTTGAATATGCTAACTTACAACAGCTTTCAGCTGAAACCAAGCTGTCTGCATCTTCTATATTTTAAATTTCAGAAATATTCCTCAGGTGAAAGGTATAAAATATATAGAGTTCTCCTGCTCACACATTCGGATTTTACTTCATAATCAAAACTGCTAAGATTAGCTGTTGCTTAAACCTCTGAATAGAGTTTACATTACCAAAAATGCCCTATTGTTATGCTGAGATTGCAACTGGTACCACCTGTGGCTTTGAGAGGCAAGGCCCTATTTACATTTGACCCACTGGAATGTCCTCCCTCTGCAACACAAAAGAAAACTTACCTGGGTATTCATTGGATAATGGAGTATTCCCCCTTGCTTATAAAGGCCTGGAAGTTAGAGAGAAGTAAGTGTTTAAAGAAGACCTGAAGATAACTCAAAACCATCGCTGTTCTCAACCATGAGGTAAGCCTCACTTCATACTTTCTAATCAAAATCATTTTTTTTCAGATAAGAGAAGATCTTGGATACTTTTGTCCCTATTTACATGACCCAAAACAAAGCACTATCTTGTGTTCCATTGCTGGTGAGAAAGTGCTTCCTGTTTTGGGCAATGTGGGAACTGGGTTAAACCTTCCAGATGAAATGAGGAGCATCAGAGTGGCCAGTCCTCTACTTTCAATGCTTTCAACTCAGTCAAAGCAGAGCACTGTACCTTATTAGAAAAATCTCGGCTTTAAAACCTTGTTTTTTAACATGTAAGTGTCACCTTGTTTGACCAAGGTGAGAAGCAGATTATCTGCAACCACAGCCACAATGCCTTTCCCTAACAGCCATTTCAGACATATTAGCGCGCAAAACTCCAAACGGAGCACTTTTCTGTGATGACGTATTGGAAGTGTGCTCTTCTGTTTGGGGTATTGTGTGACCAGACTTACTTGGATAGAACATTCATGAAGTTACTTGGAGAAAGCTCAATTTCATTAAAACGTTTCTCATGAAACCTAGGAATCAACATGAAAATCATCAAGGTTCTTGGTTTGACAATTGTGAACTATGTTTAGGGTTAGATAGCAATATTATTTCCAAGAGTTATTTTTGGTAGAGCGGAGTGATCAAGTGGAAATTTGCTTTTATCCTTGTGATTTTTATGTCTGCAGATAAGTCAAATGAAAGCACTTTCTTATATGTTGGGATTTCACTGAGTGCTTTTTGTTTGGTTGGTCTTTAAACTGTGAATACTCATATTCTTTTTCATTGGTTAAGTGATTTGAAACATATTTGGGATGGAAGCAGGACTATTGCTTTGCATAGCTAAATGTGTTTTATTTTCTAAACACTCTTTCTGATTCTTTTAAATCATTTTAAACAAAATGCTGTCAAAGAATTTAGGAAGAGATGCTCCTTGGTACAGTGCTTTTTGGTGGCTTTTTTCTATACCCTGTGACTTTGGATTTTGGCTTTCATAGTTGCAAGTTACAATATGGAAGTTAACATACCCATTGGGATGTATAACCTACAATACCATTGGTTCATAGAGTTCTCAAGAAGTTTAAAATCCTGCAAATTTTTGAATATGCTAACTTACAACAGCTTTTAGCTGAAACCAAGCTGTCTGCATCTTCTATATTTTAAATTTCAGAAATATTCCTCAGGTGAAAGGTATAAAATATATAGAGTACTCCTGCTCACACATTCCGATTTTACTTCATAATCAAAACTGCTAAGATTAGCTGTTGCTTAAACCTCTGAATAGAGTTTACATTACCAAAAACGCCCTATTGTTATGCTGAGATTGCAACTGGTACCACCTGTGGCTTTGAGAGGCAAGGCCCTATTTACATTTGACCCACTAGAATGCCCTCCCTCTGCAACACAAAAGAAAACTTACCTGGGTATTCATTGGATAATGGAGTATTCCCCCTTGCTTATAAAGGCCTGGAAGTTAGAGAGAAGTAAGTGTTTAAAGAAGACCTGAAGATAACTCAAAACCATCACTGTTTTCAACCATGAGGTAAGCCTCACTTCATACTTTCTAATCAAAATCATTTTTTTTCAGATAAGAGAAGATCTTGGATACTTTTGTCCCTATTTACATGACCCAAAACAAAGCACTATCTTGTGTTCCATTGCTGGTGAGAAAGTGCTTCCTGTTTTGGGCAATGTGGGAACTGGGTTAAACCTTCCAGATGAAATGAGGAGCATCAGAGTGGCCAGTCCTCTACTTTCAATGCTTTCAACTCAGTCAAAGCAGAGCACTGTACCTTATTAGAAAAATCTCGGCTTTAAAACCTTGTTTTTTAACATGTAAGTGTCACCTTGTTTGACCAAGGTGAGAAGCAGATTATCTGCAACCACAGCCACAATGCCTTTCCCTAACAGCCATTTCAGACATATTAGCGCGCAAAACTCCAAACGGAGCACTTTTCTGTGATGACGTATTGGAAGTGTGCTCTTCTGTTTGGGGTATTGTGTGACCAGACTTACTTGGATAGAACATTCATGAAGTTACTTGGAGAAAGCTCAATTTCATTAAAACGTTTCTCATGAAACCTAGGAATCAACATGAAAATCATCAAGGTTCTTGGTTTGACAATTGTGAACTATATTTAGGGTTAGATAGCAATATTATTTCCAAGAGTTATTTTTGGTAGACCGGAGTGATCAAGTGGAAATTTGCTTTTATCCTTGTGATTTTTATGTCTGCAGATAAGTCAAATGAAAGCACTTTCTTATATGTTGGGATTTCACTGAGTGCTTTTTGTTTGGTTGGTCTTTAAACTGTGAATACTCATATTCTTTTTCATTGGTTAAGTGATTTGAAACATATTTGGGATGGAAGCAGGACTATTGCTTTGCATAGCTAAATGTGTTTTATTTTCTAAACACTCTTTCTGATTCTTTTAAATCATTTTAAACAAAATGCTGTCAAAGAATTTAGGAAGAGATGCTCCTTGGTACAGTGCTTTTTGGTGGCTTTTTTCTATACCCTGTGACTTTGGATTTTGGCTTTCATAGTTGCAAGTTACAATATGGAAGTTAACATACCCATTGGGATGTATAACCTACAATACCATTGGTTCATAGAGTTCTCAAGAAGTTTAAAATCCTGCACATTTTTGAATATGCTAACTTACAACAGCTTTTAGCTGAAACCAAGCTGTCTGCATCTTCTATATTTTAAATTTCAGAAATATTCCTCAGGTGAAAGGTATAAAATATATAGAGTACTCCTGCTCACACATTCCGATTTTACTTCATAATCAAAACTGCTAAGATTAGCTGTTGCTTAAACCTCTGAATAGAGTTTACATTACCAAAAACGCCCTATTGTTATGCTGAGATTGCAACTGGTACCACCTGTGGCTTTGAGAGGCAAGGCCCTATTTACATTTGACCCACTAGAATGCCCTCCCTCTGCAACACAAAAGAAAACTTACCTGGGTATTCATTGGATAATGGAGTATTCCCCCTTGCTTATAAAGGCCTGGAAGTTAGAGAGAAGTAAGTGTTTAAAGAAGACCTGAAGATAACTCAAAACCATTGCTGTTTTCAACCATGAGGTAAGCCTCACTTCATACTTTCTAATCAAAATCATTTTTTTTCAGATAAGAGAAGATCTTGGATACTTTTGTCCCTATTTACATGACCCAAAACAAAGCACTATCTTGTGTTCCATTGCTGGTGAGAAAGTGCTTCCTGTTTTGGGCAATGTGGGAACTGGGTTAAACCTTCCAGATGAAATGAGGAGCATCAGAGTGGCCAGTCCTCTACTTTCAATGCTTTCAACTCAGTCAAAGCAGAGCACTGTACCTTATTAGAAAAATCTCGGCTTTAAAACCTTGTTTTTTAACATGTAAGTGTCACCTTGTTTGACCAAGGTGAGAAGCAGATTATCTGCAACCACAGCCACAATGCCTTTCCCTAACAGCCATTTCAGACATATTAGCGCGCAAAACTCCAAACGGAGCACTTTTCTGTGATGACGTATTGGAAGTGTGCTCTTCTGTTTGGGGTATTGTGTGACCAGACTTACTTGGATAGAACATTCATGAAGTTACTTGGAGAAAGCTCAATTTCATTAAAACGTTTCTCATGAAACCTAGGAATCAACATGAAAATCATCAAGGTTCTTGGTTTGACAATTGTGAACTATGTTTAGGGTTAGATAGCAATATTATTTCCAAGAGTTATTTTTGGTAGACTGGAGTGATCAAGTGGAAATTTGCTTTTATCCTTGTGATTTTTATGTCTGCAGATAAGTCAAATGAAAGCACTTTCTTATATGTTGGGATTTCACTGAGTGCTTTTTGTTTGGTTGGTCTTTAAACTGTGAATACTCATATTCTTTTTCATTGGTTAAGTGATTTGAAACATATTTGGGATGGAAGCAGGACTATTGCTTTGCATAGCTAAATGTGTTTTATTTTCTAAACACTCTTTCTGATTCTTTTAAATCATTTTAAACAAAATGCTGTCAAAGAATTTAGGAAGAGATGCTCCTTGGTACAGTGCTTTTTGGTGGCTTTTTTCTATACCCTGTGACTTTGGATTTTGGCTTTCATAGTTGCAAGTTACAATATGGAAGTTAACATACCCATTGGGATGTATACCCTACAATACCATTGGTTCATAGAGTTCTCAAGAAGTTTAAAATCCTGCAAATTTTTGAATATGCTAACTTACAACAGCTTTCAGCTGAAACCAAGCTGTCTGCATCTTCTATATTTTAAATTTCAGAAATATTCCTCAGGTGAAAGGTATAAAATATATAGAGTTCTCCTGCTCACACATTCGGATTTTACTTCAAAATCAAAACTGCTAAGATTAGCTGTTGCTTAAACCTCTGAATAGAGTTTACATTACCAAAAATGCCCTATTGTTATGCTGAGATTGCAACTGGTACCACCTGTGGCTTTGAGAGGCAAGGCCCTATTTACATTTGACCCACTGGAATGTCCTCCCTCTGCAACACAAAAGAAAACTTACCTGGGTATTCATTGGATAATGGAGTATTCCCCCTTGCTTATAAAGGCCTGGAAGTTAGAGAGAAGTAAGTGTTTAAAGAAGACCTGAAGATAACTCAAAACCATCGCTGTTCTCAACCATGAGGTAAGCCTCACTTCATACTTTCTAATCAAAATCATTTTTTTTCAGATAAGAGAAGATCTTGGATACTTTTGTCCCTATTTACATGACCCAAAACAAAGCACTATCTTGTGTTCCATTGCTGGTGAGAAAGTGCTTCCTGTTTTGGGCAATGTGGGAACTGGGTTAAACCTTCCAGATGAAATGAGGAGCATCAGAGTGGCCAGTCCTCTACTTTCAATGCTTTCAACTCAGTCAAAGCAGAGCACTGTACCTTATTAGAAAAATCTCGGCTTTAAAACCTTGTTTTTTAACATGTAAGTGTCACCTTGTTTGACCAAGGTGAGAAGCAGATTATCTGCAACCACAGCCACAATGCCTTTCCCTAACAGCCATTTCAGACATATTAGCGCGCAAAACTCCAAACGGAGCACTTTTCTGTGATGACGTATTGGAAGTGTGCTCTTCTGTTTGGGGTATTGTGTGACCAGACTTACTTGGATAGAACATTCATGAAGTTACTTGGAGAAAGCTCAATTTCATTAAAACGTTTCTCATGAAACCTAGGAATTGACATGAAAATCATCAAGGTTCTTGGTTTGACAATTGTGAACTATGTTTAGGGTTAGATAGCAATATTATTTCCAAGAGTTATTTTTGGTAGACCGGAGTGATCAAGTGGAAATTTGCTTTTATCCTTGTGATTTTTATGTCTGCAGATAAGTCAAATGAAAGCACTTTCTTATATGTTGGGATTTCACTGAGTGCTTTTTGTTTGGTTGGTCTTTAAACTGTGAATACTCATATTCTTTTTCATTGGTTAAGTGATTTGAAACATATTTGGGATGGAAGCAGGACTATTGCTTTGCATAGCTAAATGTGTTTTATTTTCTAAACACTCTTTCTGATTCTTTTAAATCATTTTAAACAAAATGCTGTCAAAGAATTTAGGAAGAGATGCTCCTTGGTACAGTGCTTTTTGGTGGCTTTTTTCTATACCCTGTGACTTTGGATTTTGGCTTTCATAGTTGCAAGTTACAATATGGAAGTTAACATACCCATTGGGATGTATAACCTACAATACCATTGGTTCATAGAGTTCTCAAGAAGTTTAAAATCCTGCACATTTTTGAATATGCTAACTTACAACAGCTTTTAGCTGAAACCAAGCTGTCTGCATCTTCTATATTTTAAATTTCAGAAATATTCCTCAGGTGAAAGGTATAAAATATATAGAGTACTCCTGCTCACACATTCCGATTTTACTTCATAATCAAAACTGCTAAGATTAGCTGTTGCTTAAACCTCTGAATAGAGTTTACATTACCAAAAACGCCCTATTGTTATGCTGAGATTGCAACTGGTACCACCTGTGGCTTTGAGAGGCAAGGCCCTATTTACATTTGACCCACTAGAATGCCCTCCCTCTGCAACACAAAAGAAAACTTACCTGGGTATTCATTGGATAATGGAGTATTCCCCCTTGCTTATAAAGGCCTGGAAGTTAGAGAGAAGTAAGTGTTTAAAGAAGACCTGAAGATAACTCAAAACCATCACTGTTTTCAACCATGAGGTAAGCCTCACTTCATACTTTCTAATCAAAATCATTTTTTTTCAGATAAGAGAAGATCTTGGATACTTTTGTCCCTATTTACATGACCCAAAACAAAGCACTATCTTGTGTTCCATTGCTGGTGAGAAAGTGCTTCCTGTTTTGGGCAATGTGGGAACTGGGTTAAACCTTCCAGATGAAATGAGGAGCATCAGAGTGGCCAGTCCTCTACTTTCAATGCTTTCAACTCAGTCAAAGCAGAGCACTGTACCTTATTAGAAAAATCTCGGCTTTAAAACCTTGTTTTTTAACATGTAAGTGTCACCTTGTTTGACCAAGGTGAGAAGCAGATTATCTGCAACCACAGCCACAATGCCTTTCCCTAACAGCCATTTCAGACATATTAGCGCGCAAAACTCCAAACGGAGCACTTTTCTGTGATGACGTATTGGAAGTGTGCTCTTCTGTTTGGGGTATTGTGTGACCAGACTTACTTGGATAGAACATTCATGAAGTTACTTGGAGAAAGCTCAATTTCATTAAAACGTTTCTCATGAAACCTAGGAATCAACATGAAAATCATCAAGGTTCTTGGTTTGACAATTGTGAACTATGTTTAGGGTTAGATAGCAATATTATTTCCAAGAGTTATTTTTGGTAGACCGGAGTGATCAAGTGGAAATTTGCTTTTATCCTTGTGATTTTTATGTCTGCAGATAAGTCAAATGAAAGCACTTTCTTATATGTTGGGATTTCACTGAGTGCTTTTTGTTTGGTTGGTCTTTAAACTGTGAATACTCATATTCTTTTTCATTGGTTAAGTGATTTGAAACATATTTGGGATGGAAGCAGGACTATTGCTTTGCATAGCTAAATGTGTTTTATTTTCTAAACACTCTTTCTGATTCTTTTAAATCATTTTAAACAAAATGCTGTCAAAGAATTTAGGAAGAGATGCTCCTTGGTACAGTGCTTTTTGGTGGCTTTTTTCTATACCCTGTGACTTTGGATTTTGGCTTTCATAGTTGCAAGTTACAATATGGAAGTTAACATACCCATTGGGATGTATACCCTACAATACCATTGGTTCATAGAGTTCTCAAGAAGTTTAAAATCCTGCAAATTTTTGAATATGCTAACTTACAACAGCTTTCAGCTGAAACCAAGCTGTCTGCATCTTCTATATTTTAAATTTCAGAAATATTCCTCAGGTGAAAGGTATAAAATATATAGAGTTCTCCTGCTCACACATTCGGATTTTACTTCATAATCAAAACTGCTAAGATTAGCTGTTGCTTAAACCTCTGAATAGAGTTTACATTACCAAAAATGCCCTATTGTTATGCTGAGATTGCAACTGGTACCACCTGTGGCTTTGAGAGGCAAGGCCCTATTTACATTTGACCCACTGGAATGTCCTCCCTCTGCAACACAAAAGAAAACTTACCTGGGTATTCATTGGATAATGGAGTATTCCCCCTTGCTTATAAAGGCCTGGAAGTTAGAGAGAAGTAAGTGTTTAAAGAAGACCTGAAGATAACTCAAAACCATCGCTGTTCTCAACCATGAGGTAAGCCTCACTTCATACTTTCTAATCAAAATCATTTTTTTTCAGATAAGAGAAGATCTTGGATACTTTTGTCCCTATTTACATGACCCAAAACAAAGCACTATCTTGTGTTCCATTGCTGGTGAGAAAGTGCTTCCTGTTTTGGGCAATGTGGGAACTGGGTTAAACCTTCCAGATGAAATGAGGAGCATCAGAGTGGCCAGTCCTCTACTTTCAATGCTTTCAACTCAGTCAAAGCAGAGCACTGTACCTTATTAGAAAAATCTCGGCTTTAAAACCTTGTTTTTTAACATGTAAGTGTCACCTTGTTTGACCAAGGTGAGAAGCAGATTATCTGCAACCACAGCCACAATGCCTTTCCCTAACAGCCATTTCAGACATATTAGCGCGCAAAACTCCAAACGGAGCACTTTTCTGTGATGACGTATTGGAAGTGTGCTCTTCTGTTTGGGGTATTGTGTGACCAGACTTACTTGGATAGAACATTCATGAAGTTACTTGGAGAAAGCTCAATTTCATTAAAACGTTTCTCATGAAACCTAGGAATCAACATGAAAATCATCAAGGTTCTTGGTTTGACAATTGTGAACTATGTTTAGGGTTAGATAGCAATATTATTTCCAAGAGTTATTTTTGGTAGACCGGAGTGATCAAGTGGAAATTTGCTTTTATCCTTGTGATTTTTATGTCTGCAGATAAGTCAAATGAAAGCACTTTCTTATATGTTGGGATTTCACTGAGTGCTTTTTGTTTGGTTGGTCTTTAAACTGTGAATACTCATATTCTTTTTCATTGGTTAAGTGATTTGAAACATATTTGGGATGGAAGCAGGACTATTGCTTTGCATAGCTAAATGTGTTTTATTTTCTAAACACTCTTTCTGATTCTTTTAAATCATTTTAAACAAAATGCTGTCAAAGAATTTAGGAAGAGATGCTCCTTGGTACAGTGCTTTTTGGTGGCTTTTTTCTATACCCTGTGACTTTGGATTTTGGCTTTCATAGTTGCAAGTTACAATATGGAAGTTAACATACCCATTGGGATGTATACCCTACAATACCATTGGTTCATAGAGTTCTCAAGAAGTTTAAAATCCTGCAAATTTTTGAATATGCTAACTTACAACAGCTTTCAGCTGAAACCAAGCTGTCTGCATCTTCTATATTTTAAATTTCAGAAATATTCCTCAGGTGAAAGGTATAAAATATATAGAGTTCTCCTGCTCACACATTCCGATTTTTCTTCATAATCAAAACTGCTAAGATTAGCTGTTGCTTAAAACTCTGAATAGAGTTTACATTACCAAAAATGCCCTATTGTTATGCTGAGATTGCAACTGGTACCACCTGTGGCTTTGAGAGGCAAGGCCCTATTTACATTTGATCCACTGGAATGCCCTCCCTCTGCAACACAAAAGAAAACTTACCTGGGTATTCATTGGATAATGGAGTATTCCCCCTTGCTTATAAAGGCCTGGAAGTTAGAGAGAAGTAAGTGTTTAAAGAAGACCTGAAGATAACTCAAAACCATCGCTGTTTTCAACCATGAGGTAAGCCTCACTTCATACTTTCTAATCAAAATCATTTTTTTTCAGATAAGAGAAGATCTTGGATACTTTTGTCCCTATTTACATGACCCAAAACAAAGCACTATCTTGTGTTCCATTGCTGGTGAGAAAGTGCTTCCTCTTTTGGGCAATGTGGGAACTGGGTTAAACCTTCCAGATGAAATGAGGAGCATCAGAGTGGCCAGTCCTCTACTTTCAATGCTTTCAACTCAGTCAAAGCAGAGCACTGTACCTTATTAGAAAAATCTCGGCTTTAAAATCTTGTTTTTTAACATGTAAGTGTCACCTTGTTTGACCAAGGTGAGAAGCAGATTATCTGCAACCACAGCCACAATGCCTTTCCCTAACAGCCATTTCAGACATATTAGCGCGCAAAACTCCAAACGGAGCACTTTTCTGTGATGACGTATTGGAAGTGTGCTCTTCTGTTTGGGGTATTGTGTGACCAGACTTACTTGGATAGAACATTCATGAAGTTACTTGGAGAAAGCTCAATTTCATTAAAACGTTTCTCATGAAACCTAGGAATCAACATGAAAATCATCAAGGTTCTTGGTTTGACAATTGTGAACTATGTTTAGGGTTAGATAGCAATATTATTTCCAAGAGTTATTTTTGGTAGACCGGAGTGATCAAGTGGAAATTTGCTTTTATCCTTGTGATTTTTATGTCTGCAGATAAGTCAAATGAAAGCACTTTCTTATATGTTGGGATTTCACTGAGTGCTTTTTGTTTGGTTGGTCTTTAAACTGTGAATACTCATATTCTTTTTCATTGGTTAAGTGATTTGAAACATATTTGGGATGGAAGCAGGACTATTGCTTTGCATAGCTAAATGTGTTTTATTTTCTAAACACTCTTTCTGATTCTTTTAAATCATTTTAAACAAAATGCTGTCAAAGAATTTAGGAAGAGATGCTCCTTGGTACAGTGCTTTTTGGTGGCTTTTTTCTATACCCTGTGACTTTGGATTTTGGCTTTCATAGTTGCAAGTTACAATATGGAAGTTAACATACCCATTGGGATGTATACCCTACAATACCATTGGTTCATAGAGTTCTCAAGAAGTTTAAAATCCTGCAAATTTTTGAATATGCTAACTTACAACAGCTTTCAGCTGAAACCAAGCTGTCTGCATCTTCTATATTTTAAATTTCAGAAATATTCCTCAGGTGAAAGGTATAAAATATATAGAGTTCTCCTGCTCACACATTCGGATTTTACTTCATAATCAAAACTGCTAAGATTAGCTGTTGCTTAAACCTCTGAATAGAGTTTACATTACCAAAAATGCCCTATTGTTATGCTGAGATTGCAACTGGTACCACCTGTGGCTTTGAGAGGCAAGGCCCTATTTACATTTGACCCACTGGAATGTCCTCCCTCTGCAACACAAAAGAAAACTTACCTGGGTATTCATTGGATAATGGAGTATTCCCCCTTGCTTATAAAGGCCTGGAAGTTAGAGAGAAGTAAGTGTTTAAAGAAGACCTGAAGATAACTCAAACCATCGCTGTTCTCAACCATGAGGTAAGCCTCACTTCATACTTTCTAATCAAAATCATTTTTTTTCAGATAAGAGAAGATCTTGGATACTTTTGTCCCTATTTACATGACCCAAAACAAAGCACTATCTTGTGTTCCATTGCTGGTGAGAAAGTGCTTCCTGTTTTGGGCAATGTGGGAACTGGGTTAAACCTTCCAGATGAAATGAGGAGCATCAGAGTGGCCAGTCCTCTACTTTCAATGCTTTCAACTCAGTCAAAGCAGAGCACTGTACCTTATTAGAAAAATCTCGGCTTTAAAACCTTGTTTTTTAACATGTAAGTGTCACCTTGTTTGACCAAGGTGAGAAGCAGATTATCTGCAACCACAGCCACAATGCCTTTCCCTAACAGCCATTTCAGACATATTAGCGCGCAAAACTCCAAACGGAGCACTTTTCTGTGATGACGTATTGGAAGTGTGCTCTTCTGTTTGGGGTATTGTGTGACCAGACTTACTTGGATAGAACATTCATGAAGTTACTTGGAGAAAGCTCAATTTCATTAAAACGTTTCTCATGAAACCTAGGAATCAACATGAAAATCATCAAGGTTCTTGGTTTGACAATTGTGAACTATGTTTAGGGTTAGATAGCAATATTATTTCCAAGAGTTATTTTTGGTAGACCGGAGTGATCAAGTGGAAATTTGCTTTTATCCTTGTGATTTTTATGTCTGCAGATAAGTCAAATGAAAGCACTTTCTTATATGTTGGGATTTCACTGAGTGCTTTTTGTTTGGTTGGTCTTTAAACTGTGAATACTCATATTCTTTTTCATTGGTTAAGTGATTTGAAACATATTTGGGATGGAAGCAGGACTATTGCTTTGCATAGCTAAATGTGTTTTATTTTCTAAACACTCTTTCTGATTCTTTTAAATCATTTTAAACAAAATGCTGTCAAAGAATTTAGGAAGAGATGCTCCTTGGTACAGTGCTTTTTGGTGGCTTTTTTCTATACCCTGTGACTTTGGATTTTGGCTTTCATAGTTGCAAGTTACAATATGGAAGTTAACATACCCATTGGGATGTATACCCTACAATACCATTGGTTCATAGAGTTCTCAAGAAGTTTAAAATCCTGCAAATTTTTGAATATGCTAACTTACAACAGCTTTCAGCTGAAACCAAGCTGTCTGCATCTTCTATATTTTAAATTTCAGAAATATTCCTCAGGTGAAAGGTATAAAATATATAGAGTTCTCCTGCTCACACATTCCGATTTTACTTCATAACCAAAACTGCTAAGATTAGCTGTTGCTTAAACCTCTGAATAGAGTTTACATTACCAAAAACGCCCTATTGTTATGCTGAGATTGCAACTGGTACCACCTGTGGCTTTGAGAGGCAAGGCCCTATTTACATTTGACCCACTAGAATGCCCTCCCTCTGCAACACAAAAGAAAACTTACCTGGGTATTCATTGGATAATGGAGTATTCCCCCTTGCTTATAAAGGCCTGGAAGTTAGAGAGAAGTAAGTGTTTAAAGAAGACCTGAAGATAACTCAAAACCATCGCTGTTTTCAACCATAAGGTAAGCCTCACTTCATACTTTCTAATCAAAATCATTTTTTTTCAGATAAGAGAAGATCTTGGATACTTTTGTCCCTATTTACATGACCCAAAACAAAGCACTATCTTGTGTTCCATTGCTGGTGAGAAAGTGCTTCCTGTTTTGGGCAATGTGGGAACTGGGTTAAACCTTCCAGATGAAATGAGGAGCATCAGAGTGGCCAGTCCTCTACTTTCAATGCTTTCAACTCAGTCAAAGCAGAGCACTGTACCTTATTAGAAAAATCTCGGCTTTAAAACCTTGTTTTTTAACATGTAAGTGTCACCTTGTTTGACCAAGGTGAGAAGCAGATTATCTGCAACCACAGCCACAATGCCTTTCCCTAACAGCCATTTCAGACATATTAGCGCGCAAAACTCCAAACGGAGCACTTTTCTGTGATGACGTATTGGAAGTGTGCTCTTCTGTTTGGGGTATTGTGTGACCAGACTTACTTGGATAGAACATTCATGAAGTTACTTGGAGAAAGCTCAATTTCATTAAAACGTTTCTCATGAAACCTAGGAATCAACATGAAAATCATCAAGGTTCTTGGTTTGACAATTGTGAACTATGTTTAGGGTTAGATAGCAATATTATTTCCAAGAGTTATTTTTGGTAGACCGGAGTGATCAAGTGGAAATTTGCTTTTATCCTTGTGATTTTTATGTCTGCAGATAAGTCAAATGAAAGCACTTTCTTATATGTTGGGATTTCACTGAGTGCTTTTTGTTTGGTTGGTCTTTAAACTGTGAATACTCATATTCTTTTTCATTGGTTAAGTGATTTGAAACTTATTTGGGATGGAAGCAGGACTATTGCTTTGCATAGCTAAATGTGTTTTATTTTCTAAACACTCTTTCTGATTCTTTTAAATCATTTTAAACAAAATGCTGTCAAAGAATTTAGGAAGAGATGCTCCTTGGTACAGTGCTTTTTGGTGGCTTTTTTCTATACCCTGTGACTTTGGATTTTGGCTTTCATAGTTGCAAGTTACAATATGGAAGTTAACATACCCATTGGGATGTATAACCTACAATACCATTGGTTCATAGAGTTCTCAAGAAGTTTAAAATCCTGCACATTTTTGAATATGCTAACTTACAACAGCTTTTAGCTGAAACCAAGCTGTCTGCATCTTCTATATTTTAAATTTCAGAAATATTCCTCAGGTGAAAGGTATAAAATATATAGAGTACTCCTGCTCACACATTCCGATTTTACTTCATAATCAAAACTGCTAAGATTAGCTGTTGCTTAAACCTCTGAATAGAGTTTACATTACCAAAAACGCCCTATTGTTATGCTGAGATTGCAACTGGTACCACCTGTGGCTTTGAGAGGCAAGGCCCTATTTACATTTGACCCACTAGAATGCCCTCCCTCTGCAACACAAAAGAAAACTTACCTGGGTATTCATTGGATAATGGAGTATTCCCCCTTGCTTATAAAGGCCTGGAAGTTAGAGAGAAGTAAGTGTTTAAAGAAGACCTGAAGATAACTCAAAACCATCGCTGTTTTCAACCATGAGGTAAGCCTCACTTCATACTTTCTAATCAAAATCATTTTTTTTCAGATAAGAGAAGATCTTGGATACTTTTGTCCCTATTTACATGACCCAAAACAAAGCACTATCTTGTGTTCCATTGCTGGTGAGAAAGTGCTTCCTGTTTTGGGCAATGTGGGAACTGGGTTAAACCTTCCAGATGAAATGAGGAGCATCAGAGTGGCCAGTCCTCTACTTTCAATGCTTTCAACTCAGTCAAAGCAGAGCACTGTACCTTATTAGAAAAATCTCGGCTTTAAAACCTTGTTTTTTAACATGTAAGTGTCACCTTGTTTGACCAAGGTGAGAAGCAGATTATCTGCAACCACAGCCACAATGCCTTTCCCTAACAGCCATTTCAGACATATTAGCGCGCAAAACTCCAAACGGAGCACTTTTCTGTGATGACGTATTGGAAGTGTGCTCTTCTGTTTGGGGTATTGTGTGACCAGACTTACTTGGATAGAACATTCATGAAGTTACTTGGAGAAAGCTCAATTTCATTAAAACGTTTCTCATGAAACCTAGGAATCAACATGAAAATCATCAAGGTTCTTGGTTTGACAATTGTGAACTATGTTTAGAGTTAGATAGCAATATTATTTCCAAGAGTTATTTTTGGTAGACCGGAGTGATCAAGTGGAAATTTGCTTTTATCCTTGTGATTTTTATGTCTGCAGATAAGTCAAATGAAAGCACTTTCTTATATGTTGGGATTTCACTGAGTGCTTTTTGTTTGGTTGGTCTTTAAACTGTGAATACTCATATTCTTTTTCATTGGTTAAGTGATTTGAAACATATTTGGGATGGAAGCAGGACTATTGCTTTGCATAGCTAAATGTGTTTTATTTTCTAAACACTCTTTCTGATTCTTTTAAATCATTTTAAACAAAATGCTGTCAAAGAATTTAGGAAGAGATGCTCCTTGGTACAGTGCTTTTTGGTGGCTTTTTTCTATACCCTGTGACTTTGGATTTTGGCTTTCATAGTTGCAAGTTACAATATGGAAGTTAACATACCCATTGGGATGTATACCCTACAATACCATTGGTTCATAGAGTTCTCAAGAAGTTTAAAATCCTGCAAATTTTTGAATATGCTAACTTACAACAGCTTTCAGCTGAAACCAAGCTGTCTGCATCTTCTATATTTTAAATTTCAGAAATATTCCTCAGGTGAAAGGTATAAAATATATAGAGTTCTCCTGCTCACACATTCGGATTTTACTTCATAATCAAAACTGCTAAGATTAGCTGTTGCTTAAACCTCTGAATAGAGTTTACATTACCAAAAATGCCCTATTGTTATGCTGAGATTGCAACTGGTACCACCTGTGGCTTTGAGAGGCAAGGCCCTATTTACATTTGACCCACTGGAATGTCCTCCCTCTGCAACACAAAAGAAAACTTACCTGGGTATTCATTGGATAATGGAGTATTCCCCCTTGCTTATAAAGGCCTGGAAGTTAGAGAGAAGTAAGTGTTTAAAGAAGACCTGAAGATAACTCAAAACCATCGCTGTTCTCAACCATGAGGTAAGCCTCACTTCATACTTTCTAATCAAAATCATTTTTTTTCAGATAAGAGAAGATCTTGGATACTTTTGTCCCTATTTACATGACCCAAAACAAAGCACTATCTTGTGTTCCATTGCTGGTGAGAAAGTGCTTCCTGTTTTGGGCAATGTGGGAACTGGGTTAAACCTTCCAGATGAAATGAGGAGCATCAGAGTGGCCAGTCCTCTACTTTCAATGCTTTCAACTCAGTCAAAGCAGAGCACTGTACCTTATAGAGAAAAATCTCGGCTTTAAAACCTTGTTTTTTAACATGTAAGTGTCACCTTGTTTGACCAAGGTGAGAAGCAGATTATCTGCAACCACAGCCACAATGCCTTTCCCTAACAGCCATTTCAGACATATTAGCGCGCAAAACTCCAAACGGAGCACTTTTCTGTGATGACGTATTGGAAGTGTGCTCTTCTGTTTGGGGTATTGTGTGACCAGACTTACTTGGATAGAACATTCATGAAGTTACTTGGAGAAAGCTCAATTTCATTAAAACGTTTCTCATGAAACCTAGGAATCAACATGAAAATCATCAAGGTTCTTGGTTTGACAATTGTGAACTATGTTTAGGGTTAGATAGCAATATTATTTCCAAGAGTTATTTTTGGTAGACCGGAGTGATCAAGTGGAAATTTGCTTTTATCCTTGTGATTTTTATGTCTGCAGATAAGTCAAATGAAAGCACTTTCTTATATGTTGGGATTTCACTGAGTGCTTTTTGTTTGGTTGGTCTTTAAACTGTGAATACTCATATTCTTTTTCATTGGTTAAGTGATTTGAAACATATTTGGGATGGAAGCAGGACTATTGCTTTGCATAGCTAAATGTGTTTTATTTTCTAAACACTCTTTCTGATTCTTTTAAATCATTTTAAACAAAATGCTGTCAAAGAATTTAGGAAGAGATGCTCCTTGGTACAGTGCTTTTTGGTGGCTTTTTTCTATACCCTGTGACTTTGGATTTTGGCTTTCATAGTTGCAAGTTACAATATGGAAGTTAACATACCCATTGGGATGTATAACCTACAATACCATTGGTTCATAGAGTTCTCAAGAAGTTTAAAATCCTGCAAATTTTTGAATATGCTAACTTACAACAGCTTTTAGCTGAAACCAAGCTGTCTGCATCTTCTATATTTTAAATTTCAGAAATATTCCTCAGGTGAAAGGTATTAAATATATAGAGTACTCCTGCTCACACATTCCGATTTTACTTCATAATCAAAACTGCTAAGATTAGCTGTTGCTTAAACCTCTGAATAGAGTTTACATTACCAAAAACGCCCTATTGTTATGCTGAGATTGCAACTGGTACCACCTGTGGCTTTGAGAGGCAAGGCCCTATTTACATTTGACCCACTAGAATGCCCTCCCTCTGCAACACAAAAGAAAACTTACCTGGGTATTCATTGGATAATGGAGTATTCCCCCTTGCTTATAAAGGCCTGGAAGTTAGAGAGAAGTAAGTGTTTAAAGAAGACCTGAAGATAACTCAAAACCATCGCTGTTTTCAACCATGAGGTAAGCCTCACTTCATACTTTCTAATCAAAATCATTTTTTTTCAGATAAGAGAAGATCTTGGATACTTTTGTCCCTATTTACATGACCCAAAACAAAGCACTATCTTGTGTTCCATTGCTGGTGAGAAAGTGCTTCCTGTTTTGGGCAATGTGGGAACTGGGTTAAACCTTCCAGATGAAATGAGGAGCATCAGAGTGGCCAGTCCTCTACTTTCAATGCTTTCAACTCAGTCAAAGCAGAGCACTGTACCTTATTAGAAAAATCTCGGCTTTAAAACCTTGTTTTTTAACATGTAAGTGTCACCTTGTTTGACCAAGGTGAGAAGCAGATTATCTGCAACCACAGCCACAATGCCTTTCCCTAACAGCCATTTCAGACATATTAGCGCGCAAAACTCCAAACGGAGCACTTTTCTGTGATGACGTATTGGAAGTGTGCTCTTCTGTTTGGGGTATTGTGTGACCAGACTTACTTGGATAGAACATTCATGAAGTTACTTGGAGAAAGCTCAATTTCATTAAAACGTTTCTCATGAAACCTAGGAATCAACATGAAAATCATCAAGGTTCTTGGTTTGACAATTGTGAACTATGTTTAGGGTTAGATAGCAATATTATTTCCAAGAGTTATTTTTGGTAGACCGGAGTGATCAAGTGGAAATTTGCTTTTATCCTTGTGATTTTTATGTCTGCAGATAAGTCAAATGAAAGCACTTTCTTATATGTTGGGATTTCACTGAGTGCTTTTTGTTTGGTTGGTCTTTAAACTGTGAATACTCATATTCTTTTTCATTGGTTAAGTGATTTGAAACATATTTGGGATGGAAGCAGGACTATTGCTTTGCATAGCTAAATGTGTTTTATTTTCTAAACACTCTTTCTGATTCTTTTAAATCATTTTAAACAAAATGCTGTCAAAGAATTTAGGAAGAGATGCTCCTTGGTACAGTGCTTTTTGGTGGCTTTTTTCTATACCCTGTGACTTTGGATTTTGGCTTTCATAGTTGCAAGTTACAATATGGAAGTTAACATACCCATTGGGATGTATACCCTACAATACCATTGGTTCATAGAGTTCTCAAGAAGTTTAAAATCCTGCAAATTTTTGAATATGCTAACTTACAACAGCTTTTAGCTGAAACCAAGCTGTCTGCATCTTCTATATTTTAAATTTCAGAAATATTCCTCAGGTGAAAGGTATTAAATATATAGAGTACTCTTGCTCACACATTCCGATTTTACTTCATAATCAAAACTGCTAAGATTAGCTGTTGCTTAAACCTCTGAATAGAGTTTACATTACCAAAAACGCCCTATTGTTATCCTGAGATTGCAACTGGTACCACCTGTGGCTTTGAGAGGCAAGGCCCTATTTACATTTGACCCACTAGAATGCCCTCCCTCTGCAACACAAAAGAAAACTTACCTGGGTATTCATTGGATAATGGAGTATTCCCCCTTGCTTATAAAGGCCTGGAAGTTAGAGAGAAGTAAGTGTTTAAAGAAGACCTGAAGATAACTCAAAACCATCGCTGTTTTCAACCATGAGGTAAGCCTCACTTCATACTTTCTAATCAAAATCATTTTTTTTCAGATAAGAGAAGATCTTGGATACTTTTGTCCCTATTTACATGACCCAAAACAAAGCACTATCTTGTGTTCCATTGCTGGTGAGAAAGTGCTTCCTGTTTTGGGCAATGTGGGAACTGGGTTAAACCTTCCAGATGAAATGAGGAGCATCAGAGTGGCCAGTCCTCTACTTTCAATGCTTTCAACTCAGTCAAAGCAGAGCACTGTACCTTATTAGAAAAATCTCGGCTTTAAAACCTTGTTTTTTAACATGTAAGTGTCACCTTGTTTGACCAAGGTGAGAAGCAGATTATCTGCAACCACAGCCACAATGCCTTTCCCTAACAGCCATTTCAGACATATTAGCGCGCAAAACTCCAAACGGAGCACTTTTCTGTGATGACGTATTGGAAGTGTGCTCTTCTGTTTGGGGTATTGTGTGACCAGACTTACTTGGATAGAACATTCATGAAGTTACTTGGAGAAAGCTCAATTTCATTAAAACGTTTCTCATGAAACCTAGGAATCAACATGAAAATCATCAAGGTTCTTGGTTTGACAATTGTGAACTATGTTTAGGGTTAGATAGCAATATTATTTCCAAGAGTTATTTTTGGTAGACCGGAGTGATCAAGTGGAAATTTGCTTTTATCCTTGTGATTTTTATGTCTGCAGATAAGTCAAATGAAAGCACTTTCTTATATGTTGGGATTTCACTGAGTGCTTTTTGTTTGGTTGGTCTTTAAACTGTGAATACTCATATTCTTTTTCATTGGTTAAGTGATTTGAAACATATTTGGGATGGAAGCAGGACTATTGCTTTGCATAGCTAAATGTGTTTTATTTTCTAAACACTCTTTCTGATTCTTTTAAATCATTTTAAACAAAATGCTGTCAAAGAATTTAGGAAGAGATGCTCCTTGGTACAGTGCTTTTTGGTGGCTTTTTTCTATACCCTGTGACTTTGGATTTTGGCTTTCATAGTTGCAAGTTACAATATGGAAGTTAACATACCCATTGGGATGTATAACCTACAATACCATTGGTTCATAGAGTTCTCAAGAAGTTTAAAATCCTGCAAATTTTTGAATATGCTAACTTACAACAGCTTTCAGCTGAAACCAAGCTGTCTGCATCTTCTATATTTTAAATTTCAGAAATATTCCTCAGGTGAAAGGTATAAAATATATAGAGTTCTCCTGCTCACACATTCGGATTTAACTTCATAATCAAAACTGCTAAGATTAGCTGTTGCTTAAACCTCTGAATAGAGTTTACATTACCAAAAACGCCCTATTGTTATGCTGAGATTGCAACTGGTACCACCTGTGGCTTTGAGAGGCAAGGCCCTATTTACATTTGACCCACTAGAATGCCCTCCCTCTGCAACACAAAAGAAAACTTACCTGGGTATTCATTGGATAATGGAGTATTCCCCCTTGCTTATAAAAGCCTGGAAGTTAGAGAGAAGTAAGTGTTTAAAGAAGACCTGAAGATAACTCAAAACCATCGCTGTTTTCAACCATGAGGTAAGCCTCACTTCATACTTTCTAATCAAAATCATTTTTTTTCAGATAAGAGAAGATCTTGGATACTTTTGTCCCTATTTACATGACCCAAAACAAAGCACTATCTTGTGTTCCATTGCTGGTGAGAAAGTGCTTCCTGTTTTGGGCAATGTGGGAACTGGGTTAAACCTTCCAGATGAAATGAGGAGCATCAGAGTGGCCAGTCCTCTACTTTCAATGCTTTCAACTCAGTCAAAGCAGAGCACTGTACCTTATTAGAAAAATCTCGGCTTTAAAACCTTGTTTTTTAACATGTAAGTGTCACCTTGTTTGACCAAGGTGAGAAGCAGATTATCTGCAACCACAGCCACAATGCCTTTCCCTAACAGCCATTTCAGACATATTAGCGCGCAAAACTCCAAACGGAGCACTTTTCTGTGATGACGTATTGGAAGTGTGCTCTTCTGTTTGGGGTATTGTGTGACCAGACTTACTTGGATAGAACATTCATGAAGTTACTTGGAGAAAGCTCAATTTCATTAAAACGTTTCTCATGAAACCTAGGAATCAACATGAAAATCATCAAGGTTCTTGGTTTGACAATTGTGAACTATGTTTAGGGTTAGATAGCAATATTATTTCCAAGAGTTATTTTTGGTAGACCGGAGTGATCAAGTGGAAATTTGCTTTTATCCTTGTGATTTTTATGTCTGCAGATAAGTCAAATGAAAGCACTTTCTTATATGTTGGGATTTCACTGAGTGCTTTTTGTTTGGTTGGTCTTTAAACTGTGAATACTCATATTCTTTTTCATTGGTTAAGTGATTTGAAACATATTTGGGATGGAAGCAGGACTATTGCTTTGCATAGCTAAATGTGTTTTATTTTCTAAACACTCTTTCTGATTCTTTTAAATCATTTTAAACAAAATGCTGTCAAAGAATTTAGGAAGAGATGCTCCTTGGTACAGTGCTTTTTGGTGGCTTTTTTCTATACCCTGTGACTTTGGATTTTGGCTTTCATAGTTGCAAGTTACAATATGGAAGTTAACATACCCATTGGGATGTATACCCTACAATACCATTGGTTCATAGAGTTCTCAAGAAGTTTAAAATCCTGCAAATTTTTGAATATGCTAACTTACAACAGCTTTCAGCTGAAACCAAGCTGTCTGCATCTTCTATATTTTAAATTTCAGAAATATTCCTCAGGTGAAAGGTATAAAATATATAGAGTTCTCCTGCTCACACATTCGGATTTTACTTCATAATCAAAACTGCTAAGATTAGCTGTTGCTTAAACCTCTGAATAGAGTTTACATTACCAAAAATGCCCTATTGTTATGCTGAGATTGCAACTGGTACCACCTGTGGCTTTGAGAGGCAAGGCCCTATTTACATTTGACCCACTGGAATGTCCTCCCTCTGCAACACAAAAGAAAACTTACCTGGGTATTCATTGGATAATGGAGTATTCCCCCTTGCTTATAAAGGCCTGGAAGTTAGAGAGAAGTAAGTGTTTAAAGAAGACCTGAAGATAACTCAAAACCATCGCTGTTCTCAACCATGAGGTAAGCCTCACTTCATACTTTCTAATCAAAATCATTTTTTTTCAGATAAGAGAAGATCTTGGATACTTTTGTCCCTATTTACATGACCCAAAACAAAGCACTATCTTGTGTTCCATTGCTGGTGAGAAAGTGCTTCCTGTTTTGGGCAATGTGGGAACTGGGTTAAACCTTCCAGATGAAATGAGGAGCATCAGAGTGGCCAGTCCTCTACTTTCAATGCTTTCAACTCAGTCAAAGCAGAGCACTGTACCTTATTAGAAAAATCTCGGCTTTAAAACCTTGTTTTTTAACATGTAAGTGTCACCTTGTTTGACCAAGGTGAGAAGCAGATTATCTGCAACCACAGCCACAATGCCTTTCCCTAACAGCCATTTCAGACATATTAGCGCGCAAAACTCCAAACGGAGCACTTTTCTGTGATGACGTATTGGAAGTGTGCTCTTCTGTTTGGGGTATTGTGTGACCAGACTTACTTGGATAGAACATTCATGAAGTTACTTGGAGAAAGCTCAATTTCATTAAAACGTTTCTCATGAAACCTAGGAATCAACATGAAAATCATCAAGGTTCTTGGTTTGACAATTGTGAACTATGTTTAGGGTTAGATAGCAATATTATTTCCAAGAGTTATTTTTGGTAGACCGGAGTGATCAAGTGGAAATTTGCTTTTATCCTTGTGATTTTTATGTCTGCAGATAAGTCAAATGAAAGCACTTTCTTATATGTTGGGATTTCACTGAGTGCTTTTTGTTTGGTTGGTCTTTAAACTGTGAATACTCATATTCTTTTTCATTGGTTAAGTGATTTGAAACATATTTGGGATGGAAGCAGGACTATTGCTTTGCATAGCTAAATGTGTTTTATTTTCTAAACACTCTTTCTGATTCTTTTAAATCATTTTAAACAAAATGCTGTCAAAGAATTTAGGAAGAGATGCTCCTTGGTACAGTGCTTTTTGGTGGCTTTTTTCTATACCCTGTGACTTTGGATTTTGGCTTTCATAGTTGCAAGTTACAATATGGAAGTTAACATACCCATTGGGATGTATACCCTACAATACCATTGGTTCATAGAGTTCTCAAGAAGTTTAAAATCCTGCAAATTTTTGAATATGCTAACTTACAACAGCTTTTAGCTGAAACCAAGCTATCTGCATCTTCTATATTTTAAATTTCAGAAATATTCCTCAGGTGAAAGGTATAAAATATATAGAGTACTCCTGCTCACACATTCCGATTTTACTTCATAATCAAAACTGCTAAGATTAGCTGTTGCTTAAACCTCTGAATAGAGTTTACATTACCAAAAACGCCCTATTGTTATGCTGAGATTGCAACTGGTACCACCTGTGGCTTTGAGAGGCAAGGCCCTATTTACATTTGACCCACTGGAATGTCCTCCCTCTGCAACACAAAAGAAAACTTACCTGGGTATTCATTGGATAATGCAGTATTCCCCCTTGCTTATAAAGGCCTGGAAGTTAGAGAGAAGTAAGTGTTTAAAGAAGACCTGAAGATAACTCAAAACCATTGCTGTTCTCAACCATGAGGTAAGCCTCACTTCATACTTTCTAATCAAAATCATTTTTTTTCAGATAAGAGAAGATCTTGGATACTTTTGTCCCTATTTACATGACCCAAAACAAAGCACTATCTTGTGTTCCATTGCTGGTGAGAAAGTGCTTCCTGTTTTGGGCAATGTGGGAACTGGGTTAAACCTTCCAGATGAAATGAGGAGCATCAGAGTGGCCAGTCCTCTACTTTCAATGCTTTCAACTCAGTCAAAGCAGAGCACTGTACCTTATTAGAAAAATCTCGGCTTTAAAACCTTGTTTTTTAACATGTAAGTGTCACCTTGTTTGACCAAGGTGAGAAGCAGATTATCTGCAACCACAGCCACAATGCCTTTCCCTAACAGCCATTTCAGACATATTAGCGCGCAAAACTCCAAACGGAGCACTTTTCTGTGATGACGTATTGGAAGTGTGCTCTTCTGTTTGGGGTATTGTGTGACCAGACTTACTTGGATAGAACATTCATGAAGTTATTTGGAGAAAGCTCAATTTCATTAAAACGTTTCTCATGAAACCTAGGAATCAACATGAAAATCATCAAGGTTCTTGGTTTGACAATTGTGAACTATGTTTAGGGTTAAATAGCAATATTATTTCCAAGAGTTATTTTTGGTAGACCGGAGTGATCAAGTGGAAATTTGCTTTTATCCTTGTGATTTTTATGTCTGCAGATAAGTCAAATGAAAGCACTTTCTTATATGTTGGGATTTCACTGAGTGCTTTTTGTTTGGTTGGTCTTTAAACTGTGAATACTCATATTCTTTTTCATTGGTTAAGTGATTTGAAACATATTTGGGATGGAAGCAGGACTATTGCTTTGCATAGCTAAATGTGTTTTATTTTCTAAACACTCTTTCTGATTCTTTTAAATCATTTTAAACAAAATGCTGTCAAAGAATTTAGGAAGAGATGCTCCTTGGTACAGTGCTTTTTGGTGGCTTTTTTCTATACCCTGTGACTTTGGATTTTGGCTTTCATAGTTGCAAGTTACAATATGGAAGTTAACATACCCATTGGGATGTATACCCTACAATACCATTGGTTCATAGAGTTCTAAAGAAGTTTAAAATCCTGCAAATTTTTGAATATGCTAACTTACAACAGCTTTCAGCTGAAACCAAGCTGTCTGCATCTTCTATATTTTAAATTTCAGAAATATTCCTCAGGTGAAAGGTATAAAATATATAGAGTTCTCCTGCTCACACATTCGGATTTTACTTCAAAATCAAAACTGCTAAGATTAGCTGTTGCTTAAACCTCTGAATAGAGTTTACATTACCAAAAATGCCGTATTGTTATGCTGAGATTGCAACTGGTACCACCTGTGGCTTTGAGAGGCAAGGCCCTATTTACATTTGACCCACTGGAATGTCCTCCCTCTGCAACACAAAAGAAAACTTACCTGGGTATTCATTGGATAATGGAGTATTCCCCCTTGCTTATAAAGGCCTGGAAGTTAGAGAGAAGTAAGTGTTTAAAGAAGACCTGAAGATAACTCAAAACCATTGCTGTTCTCAACCATGAGGTAAGCCTCACTTCATACTTTCTAATCAAAATCATTTTTTTTCAGATAAGAGAAGATCTTGGATACTTTTGTCCCTATTTACATGACCCAAAACAAAGCACTATCTTGTGTTCCATTGCTGGTGAGAAAGTGCTTCCTGTTTTGGGCAATGTGGGAACTGGGTTAAACCTTCCAGATGAAATGAGGAGCATCAGAGTGGCCAGTCCTCTACTTTCAATGCTTTCAACTCAGTCAAAGCAGAGCACTGTACCTTATTAGAAAAATCTCGGCTTTAAAACCTTGTTTTTTAACATGTAAGTGTCACCTTGTTTGACCAAGGTGAGAGGCAGATTATCTGCAACCACAGCCACAATGCCTTTCCCTAACAGCCATTTCAGACATATTAGCGCGCAAAACTCCAAACGGAGCACTTTTCTGTGATGACGTATTGGAAGTGTGCTCTTCTGTTTGGGGTATTGTGTGACCAGACTTACTTGGATAGAACATTCATGAAGTTACTTGGAGAAAGCTCAATTTCATTAAAACGTTTCTCATGAAACCTAGGAATCAACATGAAAATCATCAAGGTTCTTGGTTTGACAATTGTGAACTATGTTTAGGGTTAAATAGCAATATTATTTCCAAGAGTTATTTTTGGTAGACCGGAGTGATCAAGTGGAAATTTGCTTTTATCCTTGTGATTTTTATGTCTGCAGATAAGTCAAATGAAAGCACTTTCTTATATGTTGGGATTTCACTGAGTGCTTTTTGTTTGGTTGGTCTTTAAACTGTGAATACTCATATTCTTTTTCATTGGTTAAGTGATTTGAAACATATTTGGGATGGAAGCAGGACTATTGCTTTGCATAGCTAAATGTGTTTTATTTTCTAAACACTCTTTCTGATTCTTTTAAATCATTTTAAACAAAATGCTGTCAAAGAATTTAGGAAGAGATGCTCCTTGGTACAGTGCTTTTTGGTGGCTTTTTTCTATACCCTGTGACTTTGGATTTTGGCTTTCATAGTTGCAAGTTACAATATGGAAGTTAACATACCCATTGGGATGTATACCCTACAATACCATTGGTTCATAGAGTTCTCAAGAAGTTTAAAATCCTGCAAATTTTTGAATATGCTAACTTACAACAGCTTTCAGCTGAAACCAAGCTGTCTGCATCTTCTATATTTTAAATTTCAGAAATATTCCTCAGGTGAAAGGTATAAAATATATAGAGTTCTCCTGCTCACACATTCGGATTTTACTTCATAATCAAAACTGCTAAGATTAGCTGTTGCTTAAACCTCTGAATAGAGTTTATATTACCAAAAATGCCCTATTGTTATGCTGAGATTGCAACTGGTACCACCTGTGGCTTTGAGAGGCAAGGCCCTATTTACATTTGACCCACTGGAATGTCCTCCCTCTGCAACACAAAAGAAAACTTACCTGGGTATTCATTGGATAATGGAGTATTCCCACTTGCTTATAAAGGCCTGGAAGTTAGAGAGAAGTAAGTGTTTAAAGAAGACCTGAAGATAACTCAAAACCATCGCTGTTTTCAACCATGAGGTAAGCCTCACTTCATACTTTCTAATCAAAATCATTTTTTTTCAGATAAGAGAAGATCTTGGATACTTTTGTCCCTATTTACATGACCCAAAACAAAGCACTATCTTGTGTTCCATTGCTGGTGAGAAAGTGCTTCCTGTTTTGGGCAATGTGGGAACTGGGTTAAACCTTCCAGATGAAATGAGGAGCATCAGAGTGGCCAGTCCTCTACTTTCAATGCTTTCAACTCAGTCAAAGCAGAGCACTGTACCTTATTAGAAAAATCTCGGCTTTAAAACCTTGTTTTTTAACATGTAAGTGTCATCTTGTTTGACCAAGGTGAGAAGCAGATTATCTGCAACCACAGCCACAATGCCTTTCCCTAACAGCCATTTTAGACATATTAGCGCGCAAAACTCCAAACGGAGCACTTGTCTGTGATGACGTATTGGAAGTGTGCTCTTCTGTTTGGGGTATTGTGTGACCAGACTTACTTGGATAGAACATTCATGAAGTTACTTGGAGAAAGCTCAATTTCATTAAAACGTTTCTCATGAAACCTAGGAATCAACATGAAAATCATCAAGGTTCTTGGTTTGACAATTGTGAACTATGTTTAGGGTTAGATAGCAATATTATTTCCAAGAGTTATTTTTGGTAGAGCGGAGTGATCAAGTGGAAATTTGCTTTTATCCTTGTGATTTTTATGTCTGCAGATAAGTCAAATGAAAGCACTTTCTTATATGTTGGGATTTCACTGAGTGCTTTTTGTTTGGTTGGTCTTTAAACTGTGAATACTCATATTCTTTTTCATTGGTTAAGTGATTTGAAACATATTTGGGATGGAAGCAGGACTATTTCTTTGCATAGCTAAATGTGTTTTATTTTCTAAACACTCTTTCTGATTCTTTTAAATCATTTTAAACAAAATGCTGTCAAAGAATTTAGGAAGAGATGCTCCTTGGTACAGTGCTTTTTGGTGGCTTTTTTCTATACCCTGTGACTTTGGATTTTGGCTTTCATAGTTGCAAGTTACAATATGGAAGTTAACATACCCATTGGGATGTATAACCTACAATACCATTGGTTCATAGAGTTCTCAAGAAGTTTAAAATCCTGCAAATTTTTGAATATGCTAACTTACAACAGCTTTTAGCTGAAACCAAACTGTCTGCATCTTCTATATTTTAAATTTCAGAAATATTCATCAGGTGAAAGGTATAAAATATATAGAGTTCTCCTGCTCACACATTCGGATTTTACTTCATAATCAAAACTGCTAAGATTAGCTGTTGCTTAAACCTCTGAATAGAGTTTACATTACCAAAAACGCCCTATTGTTATGCTGAGATTGCAACTGGTACCACCTGTGGCTTTGAGAGGCAAGGCCCTATTTACATTTGACCCACTGGAATGTCCTCCCTCTGCAACACAAAAGAAAACTTACCTGGGTATTCATTGGATAATGGAGTATTCCCCCTTGCTTATAAAGGCCTGGAAGTTAGAGAGAAGTAAGTGTTTAAAGAAGACCTGAAGATAACTCAAAACCATTGCTGTTCTCAACCATGAGGTAAGCCTCACTTCATACTTTCTAATCAAAATCATTTTTTTTCAGATAAGAGAAGATCTTGGATACTTTTGTCCCTATTTACATGACCCAAAACAAAGCACTATCTTGTGTTCCATTGCTGGTGAGAAAGTGCTTCCTGTTTTGGGCAATGTGGGAACTGGGTTAAACCTTCCAGATGAAATGAGGAGCATCAGAGTGGCCAGTCCTCTACTTTCAATGCTTTCAACTCAGTCAAAGCAGAGCACTGTACCTTATTAGAAAAATCTCGGCTTTAAAACCTTGTTTTTTAACATGTAAGTGTCACCTTGTTTGACCAAGGTGAGAAGCAGATTATCTGCAACCACAGCCACAATGCCTTTCCCTAACAGCCATTTCAGACATATTAGCGCGCAAAACTCCAAACGGAGCACTTGTCTGTGATGACGTATTGGAAGTGTGCTCTTCTGTTTGGGGTATTGTGTGACCAGACTTACTTGGATAGAACATTCATGACGTTACTTGGAGAAAGCTCAATTTCATTAAAACGTTTCTCATGAAACCTAGGAATCAACATGAAAATCATCAAGGTTCTTGGTTTGACAATTGTGAACTATGTTTAGGGTTAGATAGCAATATTATTTCCAAGAGTTATTTTTGGTAGACCGGAGTGATCAAGTGGAAATTTGCTTTTATCCTTGTGATTTTTATGTCTGCAGATAAGTCAAATGAAAGCACTTTCTTATATGTTGGGATTTCACTGAGTGCTTTTTGTTTGGTTGGTCTTTAAACTGTGAATACTCATATTCTTTTTCATTGGTTAAGTGATTTGAAACATATTTGGGATGGAAGCAGGACTATTTCTTTGCATAGCTAAATGTGTTTTATTTTCTAAACACTCTTTCTGATTCTTTTAAATCATTTTAAACAAAATGCTGTCAAAGAATTTAGGAAGAGATGCTCCTTGGTACAGTGCTTTTTGGTGGCTTTTTTCTATACCCTGTGACTTTGGATTTTGGCTTTCATAGTTGCAAGTTACAATATGGAAGTTAACATACCCATTGGGATGTATAACCTACAATACCATTGGTTCATAGAGTTCTCAAGAAGTTTAAAATCCTGCAAATTTTTGAATATGCTAACTTACAACAGCTTTTAGCTGAAACCAAGCTGTCTGCATCTTCTATATTTTAAATTTCAGAAATATTCCTCAGGTGAAAGGTATAAAATATATAGAGTTCTCCTGCTCACACATTTGGATTTTACTTCATAATCAAAACTGCTAAGATTAGCTGTTGCTTAAACCTCTGAATAGAGTTTACATTACCAAAAACGCCCTATTGTTATGCTGAGATTGCAACTGGTACCACCTGTGGCTTTGAGAGGCAAGGCCCTATTTACATTTGACCCACTGGAATGTCCTCCCTCTGCAACACAAAAGAAAACTTACCTGGGTATTCATTGGATAATGGAGTATTCCCCCTTGCTTATAAAGGCCTGGAAGTTAGAGAGAAGTAAGTTTTTAAAGAAGACCTGAAGATAACTCAAAACCATCGCTGTTTTCAACCATTTCTAATCAAAATCATTTTTTTTCAGATAAGAGAAGATCTTGGATACTTTTGTCCCTATTTACATGACCCAAAACAAAGCACTATCTTGTGTTCCATTGCTGGTGAGAAAGTGCTTCCTGTTTTGGGCAATGTGGGAACTGGGTTAAACCTTCCAGATGAAATGAGGAGCATCAGAGTGGCCAGTCCTCTACTTTCAATGCTTTCAACTCAGTCAAAGCAGAGCACTGTACCTTATTAGAAAAATCTCGGCTTTAAAACCTTGTTTTTTAACATGTAAGTGTCACCTTGTTTGACCAAGGTGAGAAGCAGATTATCTGCAACCACAGCCACAATGCCTTTTCCTAACATCCATTTCAGACATATTAGCGCGCAAAACTCCAAACGGAGCACTTTTCTGTGATGACGTATTGGAAGTGTGCTCTTCTGTTTGGGGTATTGTGTGACCAGACTTACTTGGATAGAACATTCATGAAGTTACTTGGAGAAAGCTCAATTTCATTAAAACGTTTCTCATGAAACCTAGGAATCAACATAAAAATCATCAAGGTTCTTGGTTTGACAATTGTGAACTATGTTTAGGGTTAGATAGCAATATTATTTCCAAGAGTTATTTTTGGTAGACCGGAGTGATCAAGTGGAAATTTGCTTTTATCCTTGTGATTTTTATGTCTGCAGATAAGTCAAATGAAAGCACTTTCTTATATGTTGGGATTTCACTGAGTGCTTTTTGTTTGGTCTTTAAACTGTGAATACTCATATTCTTTTTCATTGGTTAAGTGATTTGAAACATATTTGGGATGGAAGCAGGACTATTGCTTTGCATAGCTAAATGTGTTTTATTTTCTAAACACTCTTTCTGATTCTTTTAAATCATTTTAAACAAAATGCTGTCAAAGAATTTAGGAAGAGATGCTCCTTGGTACAGTGCTTTTTGGCGGCTTTTTTCTATACCCTGTGACTTTGGATTTTGGCTTTCATAGTTGCAAGTTACAATATGGAAGTTAACATACCCATTGGGATGTATAACCTACAATACCATTGGTTCATAGAGTTCTCAAGAAGTTTAAAATCCTGCAAATTTTTGAATATGCTAACTTACAACAGCTTTTAGCTGAAACCAAGCTGTCTGCATCTTCTATATTTTAAATTTCAGAAATATTCCTCAGGTGAAAGGTATAAAATATATAGAGTTCTCCTGCTCACACATTCGGATTTTACTTCATAATCAAAACTGCTAAGATTAGCTGTTGCTTAAACCTCTGAATAGAGTTTACATTACCAAAAACGCCCTATTGTTATGCTGAGATTGCAACTGGTACCACCTGTGGCTTTGAGAGGCAAGGCCCTATTTACATTTGACCCACTGGAATGTCCTCCCTCTGCAACACAAAAGAAAACTTACCTGGGTATTCATTGGATAATGGAGTATTCCCCCTTGCTTATAAAGGCCTGGAAGTTAGAGAGAAGTAAGTGTTTAAAGAAGACCTGAAGATAACTCAAAACCATTGCTGTTCTCAAACATGAGGTAAGCCTCACTTCATACTTTCTAATCAAAATCATTTTTTTTCAGATAAGAGAAGATCTTGGATACTTTTGTCCCTATTTACATGACCCAAAACAAAGCACTATCTTGTGTTCCATTGCTGGTGAGAAAGTGCTTCCTGTTTTGGGCAATGTGGGAACTGGGTTAAACCTTCCAGATGAAATGAGGAGCATCAGAGTGGCCAGTCCTCTACTTTCAATGCTTTCAACTCAGTCAAAGCAGAGCACTGTACCTTATTAGAAAAATCTCGGCTTTAAAACCTTGTTTTTTAACATGTAAGTGTCACCTTGTTTGACCAAGGTGAGAAGCAGATTATCTGCAACCACAGCCACAATGCCTTTCATTAACAGCCATTTCAGACATATTAGCGCGCAAAACTCCAAACGGAGCACTTGTCTGTGATGACGTATTGGAAGTGTGCTCTTCTGTTTGGGGTATTGTGTGACCAGACTTACTTGGATAGAACATTCATGACGTTACTTGGAGAAAGCTCAATTTCATTAAAACGTTTCTCATGAAACCTAGGAATCAACATGAAAATCATCAAGGTTCTTGGTTTGACAATTGTGAACTATGTTTAGGGTTAGATAGCAATATTATTTCCAAGAGTTATTTTTGGTAGACCGGAGTGATCAAGTGGAAATTTGCTTTTATCCTTGTGATTTTTATGTCTGCAGATAAGTCAAATGAAAGCACTTTCTTATATGTTGGGATTTCACTGAGTGCTTTTTGTTTGGTTGGTCTTTAAACTGTGAATACTCATATTCTTTTTCATTGGTTAAGTGATTTGAAACATATTTGGGATGGAAGCAGGACTATTGCTTTGCATAGCTAAATGTGTTTTATTTTCTAAACACTCTTTCTGATTCTTTTAAATCATTTTAAACAAAATGCTGTCAAAGAATTTAGGAAGAGATGCTCCTTGGTACAGTGCTTTTTGGTGGCTTTTTTCTATACACTGTGACTTTGGATTTTGGCTTTCATAGTTGCAAGTTACAATATGGAAGTTAACATACCCATTGGGATGTATAACCTACAATACCATTGGTTCATAGAGTTCTCAAGAAGTTTAAAATCCTGCAAATTTTTGAATATGCTAACTTACAACAGCTTTTAGCTGAAACCAAGCTGTCTGCATCTTCTATATTTTAAATTTCAGAAATATTCCTCAGGTGAAAGGTATAAAATATATAGAGTTCTCCTGCTCACACATTCCGATTTTACTTCATAATCAAAACTGCTAAGATTAGCTGTTGCTTAAACCTCTGAATAGAGTTTACATTACCAAAAACGCCCTATTGTTATGCTGAGATTGCAACTGGTACCACCTGTGGCTTTGAGAGGCAAGGCCCTATTTACATTTGACCCACTGGAATGTCCTCCCTCTGCAACACAAAAGAAAACTTACCTGGGTATTCATTGGATAATGGAGTATTCCCCCTTGCTTATAAAGGCCTGGAAGTTAGAGAGAAGTACGTGTTTAAAGAAGACCTGAAGATAACTCAAAACCATTGCTGTTCTCAACCATGAGGTAAGCCTCACTTCATACTTTCTAATCAAAATCATTTTTTTTCAGATAAGAGAAGATCTTGGATACTTTTGTCCCTATTTACATGACCCAAAACAAAGCACTATCTTGTGTTCCATTGCTGGTGAGAAAGTGCTTCCTGTTTTGGGCAATGTGGGAACTGGGTTAAACCTTCCAGATGAAATGAGGAGCATCAGAGTGGCCAGTCCTCTACTTTCAATGCTTTCAACTCAGTCAAAGCAGAGCACTGTACCTTATTAGAAAAATCTCGGCTTTAAAACCTTGTTTTTTAACATGTAAGTGTCACCTTGTTTGACCAAGGTGAGAAGCAGATTATCTGCAACCACAGCCACAATGCCTTTCCCTAACAGCCATTTCAGACATATTAGCGCGCAAAACTCCAAACGGAGCACTTTTCTGTGATGACGTATTGGAAGTGTGTTCTTCTGTTTGGGGTATTGTGTGACCAGACTTACTTGGATAGAACATTCATGAAGTTACTTGGAGAAAGCTCAATTTCATTAAAACGTTTCTCATGAAACCTAGGAATCAACATGAAAATCATCAAGGTTCTTGGTTTGACAATTGTGAACTATGTTTAGGGTTAGATAGCAATATTATTTCCAAGAGTTATTTTTGGTAGACCGGAGTGATCAAGTGGAAATTTGCTTTTATCCTTGTGATTTTTATGTCTGCAGATAAGTCAAATGAAAGCACTTTCTTATATGTTGGGATTTCACTGAGTGCTTTTTGTTTGGTTGGTCTTTAAACTGTGAATACTCATATTCTTTTTCATTGGTTAAGTGATTTGAAACATATTTGGGATGGAAGCAGGACTATTGCTTTGCATAGCTAAATGTGTTTTATTTTCTAAACACTCTTTCTGATTCTTTTAAATCATTTTAAACAAAATGCTGTCAAAGAATTTAGGAAGAGATGCTCCTTGGTACAGTGCTTTTTGGTGGCTTTTTTCTATACCCTGTGACTTTGGATTTTGGCTTTCATAGTTGCAAGTTACAATATGGAAGTTAACATACCCATTGGGATGTATACCCTACAATACCATTGGTTCATAGAGTTCTCAAGAAGTTTAAAATCCTGCAAATTTTTGAATATGCTAACTTACAACAGCTTTCAGCTGAAACCAAGCTGTCTGCATCTTCTATATTTTAAATTTCAGAAATATTCCTCAGGTGAAAGGTATAAAATATATAGAGTTCTCCTGCTCACACATTCCGATTTTACTTCATAATCAAAACTGCTAAGATTAGCTGTTGCTTAAACCTCTGAATAGAGTTTACATTACCAAAAACGCCCTATTGTTATGCTGAGATTGCAACTGGTACCACCTGTGGCTTTGAGAGGCAAGGCCCACCAGAATGCCCTCCCTCTGCAACACAAAAGAAAACTTACCTGGGTATTCATTGGATAATGGAGTATTCCCCCTTGCTTATAAAGGCCTGGAAGTTAGAGAGAAGTAAGTGTTTAAAGAAGACCTGAAGATAACTCAAAACCATCGCTGTTTTCAACCATGAGGTAAGCCTCACTTCATACTTTCTAATCAAAATCATTTTTTTTCAGATAAGAGAAGATCTTGGATACTTTTGTCCCTATTTACATGACCCAAAACAAAGCACTATCTTGTGTTCCATTGCTGGTGAGAAAGTGCTTCCTGTTTTGGGCAATGTGGGAACTGGGTTAAACCTTCCAGATGAAATGAGGAGCATCAGAGTGGCCAGTCCTCTACTTTCAATGCTTTCAACTCAGTCAAAGCAGAGCACTGTACCTTATTAGAAAAATCTCGGCTTTAAAACCTTGTTTTTTAACATGTAAGTGTCACCTTGTTTGACCATGGTGAGAAGCAGATTATCTGCAACCACAGCCACAATGCCTTTCCCTAACAGCCATTTCAGACATATTAGCGCGCAAAACTCCAAACGGAGCACTTTTCTGTGATGACGTATTGGAAGTGTGCTCTTCTGTTTGGGGTATTGTGTGACCAGACTTACTTGGATAGAACATTCATGAAGTTACTTGGAGAAAGCTCAATTTCATTAAAACGTTTCTCATGAAACCTAGGAATCAACATAAAAATCATCAAGGTTCTTGGTTTGACAATTGTGAACTATGTTTAGGGTTAGATAGCAATATTATTTCCAAGAGTTATTTTTGGTAGACCGGAGTGATCAAAGCAGGACTATTGCTTTGCATAGTTAAATGTGTTTTATTTTCTAAACACTCTTTCTGATTCTTTTAAATCATTTTAAACAAAATGCTGTCAAAGAATTTAGGAAGAGATGCTCCTTGGTACAGTGCTTTTTGGTGGCTTTTTTCTATACCCTGTGACTTTGGATTTTGGCTTTCATAGTTGCAAGTTACAATATGGAAGTTAACATACCCATTGGGATGTATAACCTACAATACCATTGGTTCATAGAGTTCTCAAGAAGTTTAAAATCCTGCACATTTTTGAATATGCTAACTTACAACAGCTTTTAGCTGAAACCAAGCTGTCTGCATCTTCTATATTTTAAATTTCAGAAATATTCCTCAGGTGAAAGGTATAAAATATATAGAGTACTCCTGCTCACACATTCCGATTTTACTTCATAATCAAAACTGCTAAGATTAGCTGTTGCTTAAACCTCTGAATAGAGTTTACATTACCAAAAAAGCCCTATTGTTATGCTGAGATTGCAACTGGTACCACCTGTGGCTTTGAGAGGCAAGGCCCTATTTACATTTGACCCACTGGAATGTCCTCCCTCTGCAACACAAAAGAAAACTTACCTGGGTATTCATTGGATAATGGAGTATTCCCCCTTGCTTATAAAGGCCTGGAAGTTAGAGAGAAGTAAGTGTTTAAAGAAGACCTGAAGATAACTCAAAACCATCGCTGTTCTCAACCATGAGGTAAGCCTCACTTCATACTTTCTAATCAAAATCATTTTTTTTCAGATAAGAGAAGATCTTGGATACTTTTGTCCCTATTTACATGACCCAAAACAAAGCACTATCTTGTGTTCCATTGCTGGTGAGAAAGTGCTTCCTGTTTTGGGCAATGTGGGAACTGGGTTAAACCTTCCAGATGAAATGAGGAGCATCAGAGTGGCCAGTCCTCTACTTTCAATGCTTTCAACTCAGTCAAAGCAGAGCACTGTACCTTATTAGAAAAATCTCGGCTTTAAAACCTTGTTTTTTAACATGTAAGTGTCACCTTGTTTGACCAAGGTGAGAAGCAGATTATCTGCAACCACAGCCACAATGCCTTTCCCTAACAGCCATTTCAGACATATTAGCGCGCAAAACTCCAAACGGAGCACTTTTCTGTGATAACGTATTGGAAGTGTGCTCTTCTGTTTGGGGTATTGTGTGACCAGACTTACTTGGATAGAACATTCATGAAGTTACTTGGAGAAAGCTCAATTTCATTAAAACGTTTCTCATGAAACCTAGGAATCAACATGAAAATCATCAAGGTTCTTGGTTTGACAATTGTGAACTATGTTTAGGGTTAGATAGCAATATTATTTCCAAGAGTTATTTTTGGTAGACCGGAGTGATCAAGTGGAAATTTGCTTTTATCCTTGTGATTTTTATGTCTGCAGATAAGTCAAATGAAAGCACTTTCTTATATGTTGGGATTTCACTGAGTGCTTTTTGTTTGGTTGGTCTTTAAACTGTGAATACTCATATTCTTTTTCATTGGTTAAGTGATTTGAAACATATTTGGGATGGAAGCAGGACTATTGCTTTGCATAGCTAAATGTGTTTTATTTTCTAAACACTCTTTCTGATTCTTTTAAATCATTTTAAACAAAATGCTGTCAAAGAATTTAGGAAGAGATGCTCCTTGGTACAGTGCTTTTTGGTGGCTTTTTTCTATACCCTGTGACTTTGGATTTTGGCTTTCATAGTTGCAAGTTACAATATGGAAGTTAACATACCCATTGGGATGTATACCCTACAATACCATTGGTTCATAGAGTTCTCAAGAAGTTTAAAATCCTGCAAATTTTTGAATATGCTAACTTACAACAGCTTTCAGCTGAAACCAAGCTGTCTGCATCTTCTATATTTTAAATTTCAGAAATATTCCTCAGGTGAAAGGTATAAAATATATAGAGTTCTCCTGCTCACACATTCCGATTTTACTTCATAATCAAAACTGCTAAGATTAGCTGTTGCTTAAAACTCTGAATAGAGTTTACATTACCAAAAATGCCCTATTGTTATGCTGAGATTGCAACTGGTACCACCTGTGGCTTTGAGAGGCAAGGCCCTATTTACATTTGACCCACTGGAATGCCCTCCCTCTGCAACACAAAAGAAAACTTACCTGGGTATTCATTGGATAATGGAGTATTCCCCCTTGCTTATAAAGGCCTGGAAGTTAGAGAGAAGTAAGTGTTTAAAGAAGACCTGAAGATAACTCAAAACCATCGCTGTTTTCAACCATGAGGTAAGCCTCACTTCATACTTTCTAATCAAAATCATTTTTTTTCAGATAAGAGAAGATCTTGGATACTTTTGTCCCTATTTACATGACCCAAAACAAAGCACTATCTTGTGTTCCATTGCTGGTGAGAAAGTGCTTCCTCTTTTGGGCAATGTGGGAACTGGGTTAAACCTTCCAGATGAAATGAGGAGCATCAGAGTGGCCAGTCCTCTACTTTCAATGCTTTCAACTCAGTCAAAGCAGAGCACTGTACCTTATTAGAAAAATCTCGGCTTTAAAGCCTTGTTTTTTAACATGTAAGTGTCACCTTGTTTGACCATGGTGAGAAGCAGATTATCTGCAACCACAGCCACAATGCCTTTCCCTAACAGCCATTTCAGACATATTAGCGCGCAAAACATCAAACGGAGCACTTTTCTGTGATGACGTATTGGAAGTGTGCTCTTCTGTTTGGGGTATTGTGTGACCAGACTTACTTGGATAGAACATTCATGAAGTTACTTGGAGAAAGCTCAATTTCATTAAAACGTTTCTCATGAAACCTAGGAATCAACATAAAAATCATCAAGGTTCTTGGTTTGACAATTGTGAACTATGTTTAGGGTTAGATAGCAATATTATTTCCAAGAGTTATTTTTGGTAGACCGGAGTGATCAAGTGGAAATTTGCTTTTATCCTTGTGATTTTTATGTCTGCAGATAAGTCAAATGAAAGCACTTTCTTATATGTTGGGATTTTACTGAGTGCTTTTTGTTTGGTCTTTAAACTGTGAATACTCATATTCTTTTTCATTGGTTAAGTGATTTGAAACATATTTGGGATGGAAGCAGGACTATTGCTTTGCATAGTTAAATGTGTTTTATTTTCTAAACACTCTTTCTGATTCTTTTAAATCATTTTAAACAAAATGCTGTCAAAGAATTTAGGAAGAGATGCTCCTTGGTACAGTGCTTTTTGGTGGCTTTTTTCTATACCCTGTGACTTTGGATTTTGGCTTTCATAGTTGCAAGTTACAATATGGAAGTTAACATACCCATTGGGATGTATAACCTACAATACCATTGGTTCATAGAGTTATCAAGAAGTTTAAAATCCTGCACATTTTTGAATATGCTAACTTACAACAGCTTTTAGCTGAAACCAAGCTGTCTGCATCTTCTATATTTTAAATTTCAGAAATATTCCTCAGGTGAAAGGTATAAAATATATAGAGTACTCCTGCTCACACATTCCGATTTTACTTCATAATCAAAACTGCTAAGATTAGCTGTTGCTTAAACCTCTGAATAGAGTTTACATTACCAAAAACGCCCTATTGTTATGCTGAGATTGCAACTGGTACCACCTGTGGCTTTGAGAGGCAAGGCCCTATTTACATTTGACCCACTGGAATGTCCTCCCTCTGCAACACAAAAGAAAACTTACCTGGGTATTCATTGGATAATGGAGTATTCCCCCTTGCTTATAAAGGCCTGGAAGTTAGAGAGAAGTAAGTGTTTAAAGAAGACCTGAAGATAACTCAAAACCATTGCTGTTTTCAACCATGAGGTAAGCCTCACTTCATACTTTCTAATCAAAATCATTTTTTTTCAGATAAGAGAAGATCTTGGATACTTTTGTCCCTATTTACATGACCCAAAACAAAGCACTATCTTGTGTTCCATTGCTGGTGAGAAAGTGCTTCCTGTTTTGGGCAATGTGGGAACTGGGTTAAACCTTCCAGATGAAATGAGGAGCATCAGAGTGGCCAGTCCTCTACTTTCAATGCTTTCAACTCAGTCAAAGCAGAGCACTGTACCTTATTAGAAAAATCTCGGCTTTAAAACCTTGTTTTTTAACATGTAAGTGTCACCTTGTTTGACCAAGGTGAGAAGCAGATTATCTGCAACCACAGCCACAATGCCTTTCCCTAACAGCCATTTCAGACATATTAGCGCGCAAAACTCCAAACGGAGCACTTTTCTGTGATGACGTATTGGAAGTGTGCTCTTCTGTTTGGGGTATTGTGTGAGCAGACTTACTTGGATAGAACATTCATGAAGTTACTTGGAGAAAGCTCAATTTCATTAAAACGTTTCTCATGAAACCTAGGAATCAACATGAAAATCATCAAGGTTCTTGGTTTGACAATTGTGAACTATGTTTAGGGTTAGATAGCAATATTATTTCCAAGAGTTATTTTTGGTAGACCGGAGTGATCAAGTGGAAATTTGCTTTTATCCTTGTGATTTTTATGTCTGCAGATAAGTCAAATGAAAGCACTTTCTTATATGTTGGGATTTCACTGAGTGCTTTTTGTTTGGTTGGTCTTTAAACTGTGAATACTCATATTCTTTTTCATTGGTTAAGTGATTTGAAACATATTTGGGATGGAAGCAGGACTATTGCTTTGCATAGCTAAATGTGTTTTATTTTCTAAACACTCTTTCTGATTCTTTTAAATCATTTTAAACAAAATGCTGTCAAAGAATTTAGGAAGAGATGCTCCTTGGTACAGTGCTTTTTGGTGGCTTTTTTCTGTACCCTGTGACTTTGGATTTTGGCTTTCATAGTTGCAAGTTACAATATGGAAGTTAACATACCCATTGGGATGTATACCCTACAATACCATTGGTTCATAGAGTTCTCAAGAAGTTTAAAATCCTGCAAATTTTTGAATATGCTAACTTACAACAGCTTTCAGCTGAAACCAAGCTGTCTGCATCTTCTATATTTTAAATTTCAGAAATATTCCTCAGGTGAAAGGTATAAAATATATAGAGTTCTCCTGCTCACACATTCCGATTTTACTTCATAATCAAAACTGCTAAGATTAGCTGTTGCTTAAACCTCTGAATAGAGTTTACATTACCAAAAACGCCCTATTGTTATGCTGAGATTGCAACTGGTACCACCTGTGGCTTTGAGAGGCAAGGCCCTTTTTACATTTGACCCACTAGAATGCCCTCCCTCTGCAACACAAAAGAAAACTTACCTGGGTATTCATTGGATAATGGAGTATTCCCCCTTGCTTATAAAGGCCTGGAAGTTAGAGAGAAGTAAGTGTTTAAAGAAGACCTGAAGATAACTCAAAACCATCGCTGTTTTCAACCATGAGGTAAGCCTCACTTCATACTTTCTAATCAAAATCATTTTTTTTCAGATAAGAGAAGATCTTGGATACTTTTGTCCCTATTTACATGACCCAAAACAAAGCACTATCTTGTGTTCCATTGCTGGTGAGAAAGTGCTTATTGTTTTGGGCAATGTGGGAACTGGGTTAAACCTTCCAGATGAAATGAGGAGCATCAGAGTGGCCAGTCCTCTACTTTCAATGCTTTCAACTCAGTCAAAGCAGAGCACTGTACCTTATTAGAAAAATCTCGGCTTTAAAGCCTTGTTTTTTAACATGTAAGTGTCACCTTGTTTGACCATGGTGAGAAGCAGATTATCTGCAACCACAGCCACAATGCCTTTCCCTAACAGCCATTTCAGACATATTAGCGCGCAAAACTCCAAACGGAGCACTTTTCTGTGATGACGTATTGGAAGTGTGCTCTTCTGTTTGGGGTATTGTGTGACCAGACTTACTTGGATAGAACATTCATGAAGTTACTTGGAGAAAGCTCAATTTCATTAAAACGTTTCTCATGAAACCTAGGAATCAACATGAAAATCATCAAGGTTCTTGGTTTGACAATTGTGAACTATGTTTAGAGTTAGATAGCAATATTATTTCCAAGAGTTATTTTTGGTAGACCGGAGTGATCAAGTGGAAATTTGCTTTTATCCTTGTGATTTTTATGTCTGCAGATAAGTCAAATGAAAGCACTTTCTTATATGTTGGGATTTCACTGAGTGCTTTTTGTTTGGTTGGTCTTTAAACTGTGAATACTCATATTCTTTTTCATTGGTTAAGTGATTTGAAACATATTTGGGATGGAAGCAGGACTATTGCTTTGCATAGCTAAATGTGTTTTATTTTCTAAACACTCTTTCTGATTCTTTTAAATCATTTTAAACAAAATGCTGTCAAAGAATTTAGGAAGAGATGCTCCTTGGTACAGTGCTTTTTGGTGGCTTTTTTCTATACCCTGTGACTTTGGATTTTGGCTTTCATAGTTGCAAGTTACAATATGGAAGTTAACATACCCATTGGGATGTATACCCTACAATACCATTGGTTCATAGAGTTCTCAAGAAGTTTAAAATCCTGCAAATTTTTGAATATGCTAACTTACAACAGCTTTCAGCTGAAACCAAGCTGTCTGCATCTTCTATATTTTAAATTTCAGAAATATTCCTCAGGTGAAAGGTATAAAATATATAGAGTTCTCCTGCTCACACATTCGGATTTTACTTCATAATCAAAACTGCTAAGATTAGCTGTTGCTTAAACCTCTGAATAGAGTTTACATTACCAAAAATGCCCTATTGTTATGCTGAGATTGCAACTGGTACCACCTGTGGCTTTGAGAGGCAAGGCCCTATTTACATTTGACCCACTGGAATGTCCTCCCTCTGCAACACAAAAGAAAACTTACCTGGGTATTCATTGGATAATGGAGTATTCCCCCTTGCTTATAAAGGCCTGGAAGTTAGAGAGAAGTAAGTGTTTAAAGAAGACCTGAAGATAACTCAAAACCATCGCTGTTCTCAACCATGAGGTAAGCCTCACTTCATACTTTCTAATCAAAATCATTTTTTTTCAGATAAGAGAAGATCTTGGATACTTTTGTCCCTATTTACATGACCCAAAACAAAGCACTATCTTGTGTTCCATTGCTGGTGAGAAAGTGCTTCCTGTTTTGGGCAATGTGGGAACTGGGTTAAACCTTCCAGATGAAATGAGGAGCATCAGAGTGGCCAGTCCTCTACTTTCAATGCTTTCAACTCAGTCAAAGCAGAGCACTGTACCTTATAGAGAAAAATCTCGGCTTTAAAACCTTGTTTTTTAACATGTAAGTGTCACCTTGTTTGACCAAGGTGAGAAGCAGATTATCTGCAACCACAGCCACAATGCCTTTCCCTAACAGCCATTTCAGACATATTAGCGCGCAAAACTCCAAACGGAGCACTTTTCTGTGATGACGTATTGGAAGTGTGCTCTTCTGTTTGGGGTATTGTGTGACCAGACTTACTTGGATAGAACATTCATGAAGTTACTTGGAGAAAGCTCAATTTCATTAAAACGTTTCTCATGAAACCTAGGAATCAACATGAAAATCATCAAGGTTCTTGGTTTGACAATTGTGAACTATGTTTAGGGTTAGATAGCAATATTATTTCCAAGAGTTATTTTTGGTAGACCGGAGTGATCAAGTGGAAATTTGCTTTTATCCTTGTGATTTTTATGTCTGCAGATAAGTCAAATGAAAGCACTTTCTTATATGTTGGGATTTCACTGAGTGCTTTTTGTTTGGTTGGTCTTTAAACTGTGAATACTCATATTCTTTTTCATTGGTTAAGTGATTTGAAACATATTTGGGATGGAAGCAGGACTATTGCTTTGCATAGCTAAATGTGTTTTATTTTCTAAACACTCTTTCTGATTCTTTTAAATCATTTTAAACAAAATGCTGTCAAAGAATTTAGGAAGAGATGCTCCTTGGTACAGTGCTTTTTGGTGGCTTTTTTCTATACCCTGTGACTTTGGATTTTGGCTTTCATAGTTGCAAGTTACAATATGGAAGTTAACATACCCATTGGGATGTATAACCTACAATACCATTGGTTCATAGAGTTCTCAAGAAGTTTAAAATCCTGCAAATTTTTGAATATGCTAACTTACAACAGCTTTTAGCTGAAACCAAGCTGTCTGCATCTTCTATATTTTAAATTTCAGAAATATTCCTCAGGTGAAAGGTATTAAATATATAGAGTACTCCTGCTCACACATTCCGATTTTACTTCATAATCAAAACTGCTAAGATTAGCTGTTGCTTAAACCTCTGAATAGAGTTTACATTACCAAAAACGCCCTATTGTTATGCTGAGATTGCAACTGGTACCACCTGTGGCTTTGAGAGGCAAGGCCCTATTTACATTTGACCCACTAGAATGCCCTCCCTCTGCAACACAAAAGAAAACTTACCTGGGTATTCATTGGATAATGGAGTATTCCCCCTTGCTTATAAAGGCCTGGAAGTTAGAGAGAAGTAAGTGTTTAAAGAAGACCTGAAGATAACTCAAAACCATCGCTGTTTTCAACCATGAGGTAAGCCTCACTTCATACTTTCTAATCAAAATCATTTTTTTTCAGATAAGAGAAGATCTTGGATACTTTTGTCCCTATTTACATGACCCAAAACAAAGCACTATCTTGTGTTCCATTGCTGGTGAGAAAGTGCTTCCTGTTTTGGGCAATGTGGGAACTGGGTTAAACCTTCCAGATGAAATGAGGAGCATCAGAGTGGCCAGTCCTCTACTTTCAATGCTTTCAACTCAGTCAAAGCAGAGCACTGTACCTTATTAGAAAAATCTCGGCTTTAAAACCTTGTTTTTTAACATGTAAGTGTCACCTTGTTTGACCAAGGTGAGAAGCAGATTATCTGCAACCACAGCCACAATGCCTTTCCCTAACAGCCATTTCAGACATATTAGCGCGCAAAACTCCAAACGGAGCACTTTTCTGTGATGACGTATTGGAAGTGTGCTCTTCTGTTTGGGGTATTGTGTGACCAGACTTACTTGGATAGAACATTCATGAAGTTACTTGGAGAAAGCTCAATTTCATTAAAACGTTTCTCATGAAACCTAGGAATCAACATGAAAATCATCAAGGTTCTTGGTTTGACAATTGTGAACTATGTTTAGGGTTAGATAGCAATATTATTTCCAAGAGTTATTTTTGGTAGACCGGAGTGATCAAGTGGAAATTTGCTTTTATCCTTGTGATTTTTATGTCTGCAGATAAGTCAAATGAAAGCACTTTCTTATATGTTGGGATTTCACTGAGTGCTTTTTGTTTGGTTGGTCTTTAAACTGTGAATACTCATATTCTTTTTCATTGGTTAAGTGATTTGAAACATATTTGGGATGGAAGCAGGACTATTGCTTTGCATAGCTAAATGTGTTTTATTTTCTAAACACTCTTTCTGATTCTTTTAAATCATTTTAAACAAAATGCTGTCAAAGAATTTAGGAAGAGATGCTCCTTGGTACAGTGCTTTTTGGTGGCTTTTTTCTATACCCTGTGACTTTGGATTTTGGCTTTCATAGTTGCAAGTTACAATATGGAAGTTAACATACCCATTGGGATGTATACCCTACAATACCATTGGTTCATAGAGTTCTCAAGAAGTTTAAAATCCTGCAAATTTTTGAATATGCTAACTTACAACAGCTTTTAGCTGAAACCAAGCTGTCTGCATCTTCTATATTTTAAATTTCAGAAATATTCCTCAGGTGAAAGGTATTAAATATATAGAGTACTCTTGCTCACACATTCCGATTTTACTTCATAATCAAAACTGCTAAGATTAGCTGTTGCTTAAACCTCTGAATAGAGTTTACATTACCAAAAACGCCCTATTGTTATCCTGAGATTGCAACTGGTACCACCTGTGGCTTTGAGAGGCAAGGCCCTATTTACATTTGACCCACTAGAATGCCCTCCCTCTGCAACACAAAAGAAAACTTACCTGGGTATTCATTGGATAATGGAGTATTCCCCCTTGCTTATAAAGGCCTGGAAGTTAGAGAGAAGTAAGTGTTTAAAGAAGACCTGAAGATAACTCAAAACCATCGCTGTTTTCAACCATGAGGTAAGCCTCACTTCATACTTTCTAATCAAAATCATTTTTTTTCAGATAAGAGAAGATCTTGGATACTTTTGTCCCTATTTACATGACCCAAAACAAAGCACTATCTTGTGTTCCATTGCTGGTGAGAAAGTGCTTCCTGTTTTGGGCAATGTGGGAACTGGGTTAAACCTTCCAGATGAAATGAGGAGCATCAGAGTGGCCAGTCCTCTACTTTCAATGCTTTCAACTCAGTCAAAGCAGAGCACTGTACCTTATTAGAAAAATCTCGGCTTTAAAACCTTGTTTTTTAACATGTAAGTGTCACCTTGTTTGACCAAGGTGAGAAGCAGATTATCTGCAACCACAGCCACAATGCCTTTCCCTAACAGCCATTTCAGACATATTAGCGCGCAAAACTCCAAACGGAGCACTTTTCTGTGATGACGTATTGGAAGTGTGCTCTTCTGTTTGGGGTATTGTGTGACCAGACTTACTTGGATAGAACATTCATGAAGTTACTTGGAGAAAGCTCAATTTCATTAAAACGTTTCTCATGAAACCTAGGAATCAACATGAAAATCATCAAGGTTCTTGGTTTGACAATTGTGAACTATGTTTAGGGTTAGATAGCAATATTATTTCCAAGAGTTATTTTTGGTAGACCGGAGTGATCAAGTGGAAATTTGCTTTTATCCTTGTGATTTTTATGTCTGCAGATAAGTCAAATGAAAGCACTTTCTTATATGTTGGGATTTCACTGAGTGCTTTTTGTTTGGTTGGTCTTTAAACTGTGAATACTCATATTCTTTTTCATTGGTTAAGTGATTTGAAACATATTTGGGATGGAAGCAGGACTATTGCTTTGCATAGCTAAATGTGTTTTATTTTCTAAACACTCTTTCTGATTCTTTTAAATCATTTTAAACAAAATGCTGTCAAAGAATTTAGGAAGAGATGCTCCTTGGTACAGTGCTTTTTGGTGGCTTTTTTCTATACCCTGTGACTTTGGATTTTGGCTTTCATAGTTGCAAGTTACAATATGGAAGTTAACATACCCATTGGGATGTATACCCTACAATACCATTGGTTCATAGAGTTCTCAAGAAGTTTAAAATCCTGCAAATTTTTGAATATGCTAACTTACAACAGCTTTCAGCTGAAACCAAGCTGTCTGCATCTTCTATATTTTAAATTTCAGAAATATTCCTCAGGTGAAAGGTATAAAATATATAGAGTTCTCCTGCTCACACATTCGGATTTAACTTCATAATCAAAACTGCTAAGATTAGCTGTTGCTTAAACCTCTGAATAGAGTTTACATTACCAAAAACGCCCTATTGTTATGCTGAGATTGCAACTGGTACCACCTGTGGCTTTGAGAGGCAAGGCCCTATTTACATTTGACCCACTAGAATGCCCTCCCTCTGCAACACAAAAGAAAACTTACCTGGGTATTCATTGGATAATGGAGTATTCCCCCTTGCTTATAAAAGCCTGGAAGTTAGAGAGAAGTAAGTGTTTAAAGAAGACCTGAAGATAACTCAAAACCATCGCTGTTTTCAACCATGAGGTAAGCCTCACTTCATACTTTCTAATCAAAATCATTTTTTTTCAGATAAGAGAAGATCTTGGATACTTTTGTCCCTATTTACATGACCCAAAACAAAGCACTATCTTGTGTTCCATTGCTGGTGAGAAAGTGCTTCCTGTTTTGGGCAATGTGGGAACTGGGTTAAACCTTCCAGATGAAATGAGGAGCATCAGAGTGGCCAGTCCTCTACTTTCAATGCTTTCAACTCAGTCAAAGCAGAGCACTGTACCTTATTAGAAAAATCTCGGCTTTAAAACCTTGTTTTTTAACATGTAAGTGTCACCTTGTTTGACCAAGGTGAGAAGCAGATTATCTGCAACCACAGCCACAATGCCTTTCCCTAACAGCCATTTCAGACATATTAGAGCGCAAAACTCCAAACGGAGCACTTTTCTGTGATGACGTATTGGAAGTGTGCTCTTCTGTTTGGGGTATTGTGTGACCAGACTTACTTGGATAGAACATTCATGAAGTTACTTGGAGAAAGCTCAATTTCATTAAAACGTTTCTCATGAAACCTAGGAATCAACATGAAAATCATCAAGGTTCTTGGTTTGACAATTGTGAACTATGTTTAGGGTTAGATAGCAATATTATTTCCAAGAGTTATTTTTGGTAGACCGGAGTGATCAAGTGGAAATTTGCTTTTATCCTTGTGATTTTTATGTCTGCAGATAAGTCAAATGAAAGCACTTTCTTATATGTTGGGATTTCACTGAGTGCTTTTTGTTTGGTTGGTCTTTAAACTGTGAATACTCATATTCTTTTTCATTGGTTAAGTGATTTGAAACATATTTGGGATGGAAGCAGGACTATTGCTTTGCATAGCTAAATGTGTTTTATTTTCTAAACACTCTTTCTGATTCTTTTAAATCATTTTAAACAAAATGCTGTCAAAGAATTTAGGAAGAGATGCTCCTTGGTACAGTGCTTTTTGGTGGCTTTTTTCTATACCCTGTGACTTTGGATTTTGGCTTTCATAGTTGCAAGTTACAATATGGAAGTTAACATACCCATTGGGATGTATAACCTACAATACCATTGGTTCATAGAGTTCTCAAGAAGTGTAAAATCCTGCAAATTTTTGAATATGCTAACTTACAACAGCTTTTAGCTGAAACCAAGCTGTCTGCATCTTCTATATTTTAAATTTCAGAAATATTCCTCAGGTGAAAGGTATAAAATATATAGAGTACTCCTGCTCACACATTCCGATTTTACTTCATAATCAAAACTGCTAAGATTAGCTGTTGCTTAAACCTCTGAATAGAGTTTACATTACCAAAAACGCCCTATTGTTATGCTGAGATTGCAACTGGTACCACCTGTGGCTTTGAGAGGCAAGGCCCTATTTACATTTGACCCACTAGAATGCCCTCCCTCTGCAACACAAAAGAAAACTTACCTGGGTATTCATTGGATAATGGAGTATTCCCCCTTGCTTATAAAGGCCTGGAAGTTAGAGAGAAGTAAGTGTTTAAAGAAGACCTGAAGATAACTCAAAACCATCGCTGTTTTCAACCATGAGGTAAGCCTCACTTCATACTTTCTAATCAAAATCATTTTTTTTCAGATAAGAGAAGATCTTGGATACTTTTGTCCCTATTTACATGACCCAAAACAAAGCACTATCTTGTGTTCCATTGCTGGTGAGAAAGTGCTTCCTGTTTTGGGCAATGTGGGAACTGGGTTAAACCTTCCAGATGAAATGAGGAGCATCAGAGTGGCCAGTCCTCTACTTTCAATGCTTTCAACTCAGTCAAAGCAGAGCACTGTACCTTATTAGAAAAATCTCGGCTTTAAAACCTTGTTTTTTAACATGTAAGTGTCACCTTGTTTGACCAAGGTGAGAAGCAGATTATCTGCAACCACAGCCACAATGCCTTTCCCTAACAGCCATTTCAGACATATTAGCGCGCAAAACTCCAAACGGAGCACTTTTCTGTGATGACGTATTGGAAGTGTGCTCTTCTGTTTGGGGTATTGTGTGACCAGACTTACTTGGATAGAACATTCATGAAGTTACTTGGAGAAAGCTCAATTTCATTAAAACGTTTCTCATGAAACCTAGGAATCAACATGAAAATCATCAAGGTTCTTGGTTTGACAATTGTGAACTATGTTTAGGGTTAGATAGCAATATTATTTCCAAGAGTTATTTTTGGTAGACCGGAGTGATCAAGTGGAAATTTGCTTTTATCCTTGTGATTTTTATGTCTGCAGATAAGTCAAATGAAAGCACTTTCTTATATGTTGGGATTTCACTGAGTGCTTTTTGTTTGGTTGGTCTTTAAACTGTGAATACTCATATTCTTTTTCATTGGTTAAGTGATTTGAAACATATTTGGGATGGAAGCAGGACTATTGCTTTGCATAGCTAAATGTGTTTTATTTTCTAAACACTCTTTCTGATTCTTTTAAATCATTTTAAACAAAATGCTGTCAAAGAATTTAGGAAGAGATGCTCCTTGGTACAGTGCTTTTTGGTGGCTTTTTTCTATACCCTGTGACTTTGGATTTTGGCTTTCATAGTTGCAAGTTACAATATGGAAGTTAACATACCCATTGGGATGTATACCCTACAATACCATTGGTTCATAGAGTTCTCAAGAAGTTTAAAATCCTGCAAATTTTTGAATATGCTAACTTACAACAGCTTTCAGCTGAAACCAAGCTGTCTGCATCTTCTATATTTTAAATTTCAGAAATATTCCTCAGGTGAAAGGTATAAAATATATAGAGTTCTCCTGCTCACACATTCGGATTTTACTTCATAATCAAAACTGCTAAGATTAGCTGTTGCTTAAACCTCTGAATAGAGTTTACATTACCAAAAATGCCCTATTGTTATGCTGAGATTGCAACTGGTACCACCTGTGGCTTTGAGAGGCAAGGCCCTATTTACATTTGACCCACTGGAATGTCCTCCCTCTGCAACACAAAAGAAAACTTACCTGGGTATTCATTGGATAATGGAGTATTCCCCCTTGCTTATAAAGGCCTGGAAGTTAGAGAGAAGTAAGTGTTTAAAGAAGACCTGAAGATAACTCAAAACCATCGCTGTTCTCAACCATGAGGTAAGCCTCACTTCATACTTTCTAATCAAAATCATTTTTTTTCAGATAAGAGAAGATCTTGGATACTTTTGTCCCTATTTACATGACCCAAAACAAAGCACTATCTTGTGTTCCATTGCTGGTGAGAAAGTGCTTCCTGTTTTGGGCAATGTGGGAACTGGGTTAAACCTTCCAGATGAAATGAGGAGCATCAGAGTGGCCAGTCCTCTACTTTCAATGCTTTCAACTCAGTCAAAGCAGAGCACTGTACCTTATTAGAAAAATCTCGGCTTTAAAACCTTGTTTTTTAACATGTAAGTGTCACCTTGTTTGACCAAGGTGAGAAGCAGATTATCTGCAACCACAGCCACAATGCCTTTCCCTAACAGCCATTTCAGACATATTAGCGCGCAAAACTCCAAACGGAGCACTTTTCTGTGATGACGTATTGGAAGTGTGCTCTTCTGTTTGGGGTATTGTGTGACCAGACTTACTTGGATAGAACATTCATGAAGTTACTTGGAGAAAGCTCAATTTCATTAAAACGTTTCTCATGAAACCTAGGAATCAACATGAAAATCATCAAGGTTCTTGGTTTGACAATTGTGAACTATGTTTAGGGTTAGATAGCAATATTATTTCCAAGAGTTATTTTTGGTAGACCGGAGTGATCAAGTGGAAATTTGCTTTTATCCTTGTGATTTTTATGTCTGCAGATAAGTCAAATGAAAGCACTTTCTTATATGTTGGGATTTCACTGAGTGCTTTTTGTTTGGTTGGTCTTTAAACTGTGAATACTCATATTCTTTTTCATTGGTTAAGTGATTTGAAACATATTTGGGATGGAAGCAGGACTATTGCTTTGCATAGCTAAATGTGTTTTATTTTCTAAACACTCTTTCTGATTCTTTTAAATCATTTTAAACAAAATGCTGTCAAAGAATTTAGGAAGAGATGCTCCTTGGTACAGTGCTTTTTGGTGGCTTTTTTCTATACCCTGTGACTTTGGATTTTGGCTTTCATAGTTGCAAGTTACAATATGGAAGTTAACATACCCATTGGGATGTATACCCTACAATACCATTGGTTCATAGAGTTCTCAAGAAGTTTAAAATCCTGCAAATTTTTGAATATGCTAACTTACAACAGCTTTTAGCTGAAACCAAGCTATCTGCATCTTCTATATTTTAAATTTCAGAAATATTCCTCAGGTGAAAGGTATAAAATATATAGAGTACTCCTGCTCACACATTCCGATTTTACTTCATAATCAAAACTGCTAAGATTAGCTGTTGCTTAAACCTCTGAATAGAGTTTACATTACCAAAAACGCCCTATTGTTATGCTGAGATTGCAACTGGTACCACCTGTGGCTTTGAGAGGCAAGGCCCTATTTACATTTGACCCACTGGAATGTCCTCCCTCTGCAACACAAAAGAAAACTTACCTGGGTATTCATTGGATAATGCAGTATTCCCCCTTGCTTATAAAGGCCTGGAAGTTAGAGAGAAGTAAGTGTTTAAAGAAGACCTGAAGATAACTCAAAACCATTGCTGTTCTCAACCATGAGGTAAGCCTCACTTCATACTTTCTAATCAAAATCATTTTTTTTCAGATAAGAGAAGATCTTGGATACTTTTGTCCCTATTTACATGACCCAAAACAAAGCACTATCTTGTGTTCCATTGCTGGTGAGAAAGTGCTTCCTGTTTTGGGCAATGTGGGAACTGGGTTAAACCTTCCAGATGAAATGAGGAGCATCAGAGTGGCCAGTCCTCTACTTTCAATGCTTTCAACTCAGTCAAAGCAGAGCACTGTACCTTATTAGAAAAATCTCGGCTTTAAAACCTTGTTTTTTAACATGTAAGTGTCACCTTGTTTGACCAAGGTGAGAAGCAGATTATCTGCAACCACAGCCACAATGCCTTTCCCTAACAGCCATTTCAGACATATTAGCGCGCAAAACTCCAAACGGAGCACTTTTCTGTGATGACGTATTGGAAGTGTGCTCTTCTGTTTGGGGTATTGTGTGACCAGACTTACTTGGATAGAACATTCATGAAGTTATTTGGAGAAAGCTCAATTTCATTAAAACGTTTCTCATGAAACCTAGGAATCAACATGAAAATCATCAAGGTTCTTGGTTTGACAATTGTGAACTATGTTTAGGGTTAAATAGCAATATTATTTCCAAGAGTTATTTTTGGTAGACCGGAGTGATCAAGTGGAAATTTGCTTTTATCCTTGTGATTTTTATGTCTGCAGATAAGTCAAATGAAAGCACTTTCTTATATGTTGGGATTTCACTGAGTGCTTTTTGTTTGGTTGGTCTTTAAACTGTGAATACTCATATTCTTTTTCATTGGTTAAGTGATTTGAAACATATTTGGGATGGAAGCAGGACTATTGCTTTGCATAGCTAAATGTGTTTTATTTTCTAAACACTCTTTCTGATTCTTTTAAATCATTTTAAACAAAATGCTGTCAAAGAATTTAGGAAGAGATGCTCCTTGGTACAGTGCTTTTTGGTGGCTTTTTTCTATACCCTGTGACTTTGGATTTTGGCTTTCATAGTTGCAAGTTACAATATGGAAGTTAACATACCCATTGGGATGTATACCCTACAATACCATTGGTTCATAGAGTTCTAAAGAAGTTTAAAATCCTGCAAATTTTTGAATATGCTAACTTACAACAGCTTTCAGCTGAAACCAAGCTGTCTGCATCTTCTATATTTTAAATTTCAGAAATATTCCTCAGGTGAAAGGTATAAAATATATAGAGTTCTCCTGCTCACACATTCGGATTTTACTTCAAAATCAAAACTGCTAAGATTAGCTGTTGCTTAAACCTCTGAATAGAGTTTACATTACCAAAAATGCCGTATTGTTATGCTGAGATTGCAACTGGTACCACCTGTGGCTTTGAGAGGCAAGGCCCTATTTACATTTGACCCACTGGAATGTCCTCCCTCTGCAACACAAAAGAAAACTTACCTGGGTATTCATTGGATAATGGAGTATTCCCCCTTGCTTATAAAGGCCTGGAAGTTAGAGAGAAGTAAGTGTTTAAAGAAGACCTGAAGATAACTCAAAACCATTGCTGTTCTCAACCATGAGGTAAGCCTCACTTCATACTTTCTAATCAAAATCATTTTTTTTCAGATAAGAGAAGATCTTGGATACTTTTGTCCCTATTTACATGACCCAAAACAAAGCACTATCTTGTGTTCCATTGCTGGTGAGAAAGTGCTTCCTGTTTTGGGCAATGTGGGAACTGGGTTAAACCTTCCAGATGAAATGAGGAGCATCAGAGTGGCCAGTCCTCTACTTTCAATGCTTTCAACTCAGTCAAAGCAGAGCACTGTACCTTATTAGAAAAATCTCGGCTTTAAAACCTTGTTTTTTAACATGTAAGTGTCACCTTGTTTGACCAAGGTGAGAGGCAGATTATCTGCAACCACAGCCACAATGCCTTTCCCTAACAGCCATTTTAGACATATTAGCGCGCAAAACTCCAAACGGAGCACTTGTCTGTGATGACGTATTGGAAGTGTGCTCTTCTGTTTGGGGTATTGTGTGACCAGACTTACTTGGATAGAACATTCATGAAGTTACTTGGAGAAAGCTCAATTTCATTAAAACGTTTCTCATGAAACCTAGGAATCAACATGAAAATCATCAAGGTTCTTGGTTTGACAATTGTGAACTATGTTTAGGGTTAGATAGCAATATTATTTCCAAGAGTTATTTTTGGTAGAGCGGAGTGATCAAGTGGAAATTTGCTTTTATCCTTGTGATTTTTATGTCTGCAGATAAGTCAAATGAAAGCACTTTCTTATATGTTGGGATTTCACTGAGTGCTTTTTGTTTGGTTGGTCTTTAAACTGTGAATACTCATATTCTTTTTCATTGGTTAAGTGATTTGAAACATATTTGGGATGGAAGCAGGACTATTTCTTTGCATAGCTAAATGTGTTTTATTTTCTAAACACTCTTTCTGATTCTTTTAAATCATTTTAAACAAAATGCTGTCAAAGAATTTAGGAAGAGATGCTCCTTGGTACAGTGCTTTTTGGTGGCTTTTTTCTATACCCTGTGACTTTGGATTTTGGCTTTCATAGTTGCAAGTTACAATATGGAAGTTAACATACCCATTGGGATGTATAACCTACAATACCATTGGTTCATAGAGTTCTCAAGAAGTTTAAAATCCTGCAAATTTTTGAATATGCTAACTTACAACAGCTTTTAGCTGAAACCAAACTGTCTGCATCTTCTATATTTTAAATTTCAGAAATATTCATCAGGTGAAAGGTATAAAATATATAGAGTTCTCCTGCTCACACATTCGGATTTTACTTCATAATCAAAACTGCTAAGATTAGCTGTTGCTTAAACCTCTGAATAGAGTTTACATTACCAAAAACGCCCTATTGTTATGCTGAGATTGCAACTGGTACCACCTGTGGCTTTGAGAGGCAAGGCCCTATTTACATTTGACCCACTGGAATGTCCTCCCTCTGCAACACAAAAGAAAACTTACCTGGGTATTCATTGGATAATGGAGTATTCCCCCTTGCTTATAAAGGCCTGGAAGTTAGAGAGAAGTAAGTGTTTAAAGAAGACCTGAAGATAACTCAAAACCATTGCTGTTCTCAACCATGAGGTAAGCCTCACTTCATACTTTCTAATCAAAATCATTTTTTTTCAGATAAGAGAAGATCTTGGATACTTTTGTCCCTATTTACATGACCCAAAACAAAGCACTATCTTGTGTTCCATTGCTGGTGAGAAAGTGCTTCCTGTTTTGGGCAATGTGGGAACTGGGTTAAACCTTCCAGATGAAATGAGGAGCATCAGAGTGGCCAGTCCTCTACTTTCAATGCTTTCAACTCAGTCAAAGCAGAGCACTGTACCTTATTAGAAAAATCTCGGCTTTAAAACCTTGTTTTTTAACATGTAAGTGTCACCTTGTTTGACCAAGGTGAGAAGCAGATTATCTGCAACCACAGCCACAATGCCTTTCCCTAACAGCCATTTCAGACATATTAGCGCGCAAAACTCCAAACGGAGCACTTGTCTGTGATGACGTATTGGAAGTGTGCTCTTCTGTTTGGGGTATTGTGTGACCAGACTTACTTGGATAGAACATTCATGACGTTACTTGGAGAAAGCTCAATTTCATTAAAACGTTTCTCATGAAACCTAGGAATCAACATGAAAATCATCAAGGTTCTTGGTTTGACAATTGTGAACTATGTTTAGGGTTAGATAGCAATATTATTTCCAAGAGTTATTTTTGGTAGACCGGAGTGATCAAGTGGAAATTTGCTTTTATCCTTGTGATTTTTATGTCTGCAGATAAGTCAAATGAAAGCACTTTCTTATATGTTGGGATTTCACTGAGTGCTTTTTGTTTGGTTGGTCTTTAAACTGTGAATACTCATATTCTTTTTCATTGGTTAAGTGATTTGAAACATATTTGGGATGGAAGCAGGACTATTTCTTTGCATAGCTAAATGTGTTTTATTTTCTAAACACTCTTTCTGATTCTTTTAAATCATTTTAAACAAAATGCTGTCAAAGAATTTAGGAAGAGATGCTCCTTGGTACAGTGCTTTTTGGTGGCTTTTTTCTATACCCTGTGACTTTGGATTTTGGCTTTCATAGTTGCAAGTTACAATATGGAAGTTAACATACCCATTGGGATGTATAACCTACAATACCATTGGTTCATAGAGTTCTCAAGAAGTTTAAAATCCTGCAAATTTTTGAATATGCTAACTTACAACAGCTTTTAGCTGAAACCAAGCTGTCTGCATCTTCTATATTTTAAATTTCAGAAATATTCCTCAGGTGAAAGGTATAAAATATATAGAGTTCTCCTGCTCACACATTTGGATTTTACTTCATAATCAAAACTGCTAAGATTAGCTGTTGCTTAAACCTCTGAATAGAGTTTACATTACCAAAAACGCCCTATTGTTATGCTGAGATTGCAACTGGTACCACCTGTGGCTTTGAGAGGCAAGGCCCTATTTACATTTGACCCACTGGAATGTCCTCCCTCTGCAACACAAAAGAAAACTTACCTGGGTATTCATTGGATAATGGAGTATTCCCCCTTGCTTATAAAGGCCTGGAAGTTAGAGAGAAGTAAGTTTTTAAAGAAGACCTGAAGATAACTCAAAACCATCGCTGTTTTCAACCATTTCTAATCAAAATCATTTTTTTTCAGATAAGAGAAGATCTTGGATACTTTTGTCCCTATTTACATGACCCAAAACAAAGCACTATCTTGTGTTCCATTGCTGGTGAGAAAGTGCTTCCTGTTTTGGGCAATGTGGGAACTGGGTTAAACCTTCCAGATGAAATGAGGAGCATCAGAGTGGCCAGTCCTCTACTTTCAATGCTTTCAACTCAGTCAAAGCAGAGCACTGTACCTTATTAGAAAAATCTCGGCTTTAAAACCTTGTTTTTTAACATGTAAGTGTCACCTTGTTTGACCAAGGTGAGAAGCAGATTATCTGCAACCACAGCCACAATGCCTTTTCCTAACATCCATTTCAGACATATTAGCGCGCAAAACTCCAAACGGAGCACTTTTCTGTGATGACGTATTGGAAGTGTGCTCTTCTGTTTGGGGTATTGTGTGACCAGACTTACTTGGATAGAACATTCATGAAGTTACTTGGAGAAAGCTCAATTTCATTAAAACGTTTCTCATGAAACCTAGGAATCAACATAAAAATCATCAAGGTTCTTGGTTTGACAATTGTGAACTATGTTTAGGGTTAGATAGCAATATTATTTCCAAGAGTTATTTTTGGTAGACCGGAGTGATCAAGTGGAAATTTGCTTTTATCCTTGTGATTTTTATGTCTGCAGATAAGTCAAATGAAAGCACTTTCTTATATGTTGGGATTTCACTGAGTGCTTTTTGTTTGGTCTTTAAACTGTGAATACTCATATTCTTTTTCATTGGTTAAGTGATTTGAAACATATTTGGGATGGAAGCAGGACTATTGCTTTGCATAGCTAAATGTGTTTTATTTTCTAAACACTCTTTCTGATTCTTTTAAATCATTTTAAACAAAATGCTGTCAAAGAATTTAGGAAGAGATGCTCCTTGGTACAGTGCTTTTTGGCGGCTTTTTTCTATACCCTGTGACTTTGGATTTTGGCTTTCATAGTTGCAAGTTACAATATGGAAGTTAACATACCCATTGGGATGTATAACCTACAATACCATTGGTTCATAGAGTTCTCAAGAAGTTTAAAATCCTGCAAATTTTTGAATATGCTAACTTACAACAGCTTTTAGCTGAAACCAAGCTGTCTGCATCTTCTATATTTTAAATTTCAGAAATATTCCTCAGGTGAAAGGTATAAAATATATAGAGTTCTCCTGCTCACACATTCGGATTTTACTTCATAATCAAAACTGCTAAGATTAGCTGTTGCTTAAACCTCTGAATAGAGTTTACATTACCAAAAACGCCCTATTGTTATGCTGAGATTGCAACTGGTACCACCTGTGGCTTTGAGAGGCAAGGCCCTATTTACATTTGACCCACTGGAATGTCCTCCCTCTGCAACACAAAAGAAAACTTACCTGGGTATTCATTGGATAATGGAGTATTCCCCCTTGCTTATAAAGGCCTGGAAGTTAGAGAGAAGTAAGTGTTTAAAGAAGACCTGAAGATAACTCAAAACCATTGCTGTTCTCAAACATGAGGTAAGCCTCACTTCATACTTTCTAATCAAAATCATTTTTTTTCAGATAAGAGAAGATCTTGGATACTTTTGTCCCTATTTACATGACCCAAAACAAAGCACTATCTTGTGTTCCATTGCTGGTGAGAAAGTGCTTCCTGTTTTGGGCAATGTGGGAACTGGGTTAAACCTTCCAGATGAAATGAGGAGCATCAGAGTGGCCAGTCCTCTACTTTCAATGCTTTCAACTCAGTCAAAGCAGAGCACTGTACCTTATTAGAAAAATCTCGGCTTTAAAACCTTGTTTTTTAACATGTAAGTGTCACCTTGTTTGACCAAGGTGAGAAGCAGATTATCTGCAACCACAGCCACAATGCCTTTCATTAACAGCCATTTCAGACATATTAGCGCGCAAAACTCCAAACGGAGCACTTGTCTGTGATGACGTATTGGAAGTGTGCTCTTCTGTTTGGGGTATTGTGTGACCAGACTTACTTGGATAGAACATTCATGACGTTACTTGGAGAAAGCTCAATTTCATTAAAACGTTTCTCATGAAACCTAGGAATCAACATGAAAATCATCAAGGTTCTTGGTTTGACAATTGTGAACTATGTTTAGGGTTAGATAGCAATATTATTTCCAAGAGTTATTTTTGGTAGACCGGAGTGATCAAGTGGAAATTTGCTTTTATCCTTGTGATTTTTATGTCTGCAGATAAGTCAAATGAAAGCACTTTCTTATATGTTGGGATTTCACTGAGTGCTTTTTGTTTGGTTGGTCTTTAAACTGTGAATACTCATATTCTTTTTCATTGGTTAAGTGATTTGAAACATATTTGGGATGGAAGCAGGACTATTGCTTTGCATAGCTAAATGTGTTTTATTTTCTAAACACTCTTTCTGATTCTTTTAAATCATTTTAAACAAAATGCTGTCAAAGAATTTAGGAAGAGATGCTCCTTGGTACAGTGCTTTTTGGTGGCTTTTTTCTATACACTGTGACTTTGGATTTTGGCTTTCATAGTTGCAAGTTACAATATGGAAGTTAACATACCCATTGGGATGTATAACCTACAATACCATTGGTTCATAGAGTTCTCAAGAAGTTTAAAATCCTGCAAATTTTTGAATATGCTAACTTACAACAGCTTTTAGCTGAAACCAAGCTGTCTGCATCTTCTATATTTTAAATTTCAGAAATATTCCTCAGGTGAAAGGTATAAAATATATAGAGTTCTCCTGCTCACACATTCCGATTTTACTTCATAATCAAAACTGCTAAGATTAGCTGTTGCTTAAACCTCTGAATAGAGTTTACATTACCAAAAACGCCCTATTGTTATGCTGAGATTGCAACTGGTACCACCTGTGGCTTTGAGAGGCAAGGCCCTATTTACATTTGACCCACTGGAATGTCCTCCCTCTGCAACACAAAAGAAAACTTACCTGGGTATTCATTGGATAATGGAGTATTCCCCCTTGCTTATAAAGGCCTGGAAGTTAGAGAGAAGTACGTGTTTAAAGAAGACCTGAAGATAACTCAAAACCATTGCTGTTCTCAACCATGAGGTAAGCCTCACTTCATACTTTCTAATCAAAATCATTTTTTTTCAGATAAGAGAAGATCTTGGATACTTTTGTCCCTATTTACATGACCCAAAACAAAGCACTATCTTGTGTTCCATTGCTGGTGAGAAAGTGCTTCCTGTTTTGGGCAATGTGGGAACTGGGTTAAACCTTCCAGATGAAATGAGGAGCATCAGAGTGGCCAGTCCTCTACTTTCAATGCTTTCAACTCAGTCAAAGCAGAGCACTGTACCTTATTAGAAAAATCTCGGCTTTAAAACCTTGTTTTTTAACATGTAAGTGTCACCTTGTTTGACCAAGGTGAGAAGCAGATTATCTGCAACCACAGCCACAATGCCTTTCCCTAACAGCCATTTCAGACATATTAGCGCGCAAAACTCCAAACGGAGCACTTTTCTGTGATGACGTATTGGAAGTGTGTTCTTCTGTTTGGGGTATTGTGTGACCAGACTTACTTGGATAGAACATTCATGAAGTTACTTGGAGAAAGCTCAATTTCATTAAAACGTTTCTCATGAAACCTAGGAATCAACATGAAAATCATCAAGGTTCTTGGTTTGACAATTGTGAACTATGTTTAGGGTTAGATAGCAATATTATTTCCAAGAGTTATTTTTGGTAGACCGGAGTGATCAAGTGGAAATTTGCTTTTATCCTTGTGATTTTTATGTCTGCAGATAAGTCAAATGAAAGCACTTTCTTATATGTTGGGATTTCACTGAGTGCTTTTTGTTTGGTTGGTCTTTAAACTGTGAATACTCATATTCTTTTTCATTGGTTAAGTGATTTGAAACATATTTGGGATGGAAGCAGGACTATTGCTTTGCATAGCTAAATGTGTTTTATTTTCTAAACACTCTTTCTGATTCTTTTAAATCATTTTAAACAAAATGCTGTCAAAGAATTTAGGAAGAGATGCTCCTTGGTACAGTGCTTTTTGGTGGCTTTTTTCTATACCCTGTGACTTTGGATTTTGGCTTTCATAGTTGCAAGTTACAATATGGAAGTTAACATACCCATTGGGATGTATACCCTACAATACCATTGGTTCATAGAGTTCTCAAGAAGTTTAAAATCCTGCAAATTTTTGAATATGCTAACTTACAACAGCTTTCAGCTGAAACCAAGCTGTCTGCATCTTCTATATTTTAAATTTCAGAAATATTCCTCAGGTGAAAGGTATAAAATATATAGAGTTCTCCTGCTCACACATTCCGATTTTACTTCATAATCAAAACTGCTAAGATTAGCTGTTGCTTAAACCTCTGAATAGAGTTTACATTACCAAAAACGCCCTATTGTTATGCTGAGATTGCAACTGGTACCACCTGTGGCTTTGAGAGGCAAGGCCCACCAGAATGCCCTCCCTCTGCAACACAAAAGAAAACTTACCTGGGTATTCATTGGATAATGGAGTATTCCCCCTTGCTTATAAAGGCCTGGAAGTTAGAGAGAAGTAAGTGTTTAAAGAAGACCTGAAGATAACTCAAAACCATCGCTGTTTTCAACCATGAGGTAAGCCTCACTTCATACTTTCTAATCAAAATCATTTTTTTTCAGATAAGAGAAGATCTTGGATACTTTTGTCCCTATTTACATGACCCAAAACAAAGCACTATCTTGTGTTCCATTGCTGGTGAGAAAGTGCTTCCTGTTTTGGGCAATGTGGGAACTGGGTTAAACCTTCCAGATGAAATGAGGAGCATCAGAGTGGCCAGTCCTCTACTTTCAATGCTTTCAACTCAGTCAAAGCAGAGCACTGTACCTTATTAGAAAAATCTCGGCTTTAAAACCTTGTTTTTTAACATGTAAGTGTCACCTTGTTTGACCATGGTGAGAAGCAGATTATCTGCAACCACAGCCACAATGCCTTTCCCTAACAGCCATTTCAGACATATTAGCGCGCAAAACTCCAAACGGAGCACTTTTCTGTGATGACGTATTGGAAGTGTGCTCTTCTGTTTGGGGTATTGTGTGACCAGACTTACTTGGATAGAACATTCATGAAGTTACTTGGAGAAAGCTCAATTTCATTAAAACGTTTCTCATGAAACCTAGGAATCAACATAAAAATCATCAAGGTTCTTGGTTTGACAATTGTGAACTATGTTTAGGGTTAGATAGCAATATTATTTCCAAGAGTTATTTTTGGTAGACCGGAGTGATCAAAGCAGGACTATTGCTTTGCATAGTTAAATGTGTTTTATTTTCTAAACACTCTTTCTGATTCTTTTAAATCATTTTAAACAAAATGCTGTCAAAGAATTTAGGAAGAGATGCTCCTTGGTACAGTGCTTTTTGGTGGCTTTTTTCTATACCCTGTGACTTTGGATTTTGGCTTTCATAGTTGCAAGTTACAATATGGAAGTTAACATACCCATTGGGATGTATAACCTACAATACCATTGGTTCATAGAGTTCTCAAGAAGTTTAAAATCCTGCACATTTTTGAATATGCTAACTTACAACAGCTTTTAGCTGAAACCAAGCTGTCTGCATCTTCTATATTTTAAATTTCAGAAATATTCCTCAGGTGAAAGGTATAAAATATATAGAGTACTCCTGCTCACACATTCCGATTTTACTTCATAATCAAAACTGCTAAGATTAGCTGTTGCTTAAACCTCTGAATAGAGTTTACATTACCAAAAAAGCCCTATTGTTATGCTGAGATTGCAACTGGTACCACCTGTGGCTTTGAGAGGCAAGGCCCTATTTACATTTGACCCACTGGAATGTCCTCCCTCTGCAACACAAAAGAAAACTTACCTGGGTATTCATTGGATAATGGAGTATTCCCCCTTGCTTATAAAGGCCTGGAAGTTAGAGAGAAGTAAGTGTTTAAAGAAGACCTGAAGATAACTCAAAACCATCGCTGTTCTCAACCATGAGGTAAGCCTCACTTCATACTTTCTAATCAAAATCATTTTTTTTCAGATAAGAGAAGATCTTGGATACTTTTGTCCCTATTTACATGACCCAAAACAAAGCACTATCTTGTGTTCCATTGCTGGTGAGAAAGTGCTTCCTGTTTTGGGCAATGTGGGAACTGGGTTAAACCTTCCAGATGAAATGAGGAGCATCAGAGTGGCCAGTCCTCTACTTTCAATGCTTTCAACTCAGTCAAAGCAGAGCACTGTACCTTATTAGAAAAATCTCGGCTTTAAAACCTTGTTTTTTAACATGTAAGTGTCACCTTGTTTGACCAAGGTGAGAAGCAGATTATCTGCAACCACAGCCACAATGCCTTTCCCTAACAGCCATTTCAGACATATTAGCGCGCAAAACTCCAAACGGAGCACTTTTCTGTGATAACGTATTGGAAGTGTGCTCTTCTGTTTGGGGTATTGTGTGACCAGACTTACTTGGATAGAACATTCATGAAGTTACTTGGAGAAAGCTCAATTTCATTAAAACGTTTCTCATGAAACCTAGGAATCAACATGAAAATCATCAAGGTTCTTGGTTTGACAATTGTGAACTATGTTTAGGGTTAGATAGCAATATTATTTCCAAGAGTTATTTTTGGTAGACCGGAGTGATCAAGTGGAAATTTGCTTTTATCCTTGTGATTTTTATGTCTGCAGATAAGTCAAATGAAAGCACTTTCTTATATGTTGGGATTTCACTGAGTGCTTTTTGTTTGGTTGGTCTTTAAACTGTGAATACTCATATTCTTTTTCATTGGTTAAGTGATTTGAAACATATTTGGGATGGAAGCAGGACTATTGCTTTGCATAGCTAAATGTGTTTTATTTTCTAAACACTCTTTCTGATTCTTTTAAATCATTTTAAACAAAATGCTGTCAAAGAATTTAGGAAGAGATGCTCCTTGGTACAGTGCTTTTTGGTGGCTTTTTTCTATACCCTGTGACTTTGGATTTTGGCTTTCATAGTTGCAAGTTACAATATGGAAGTTAACATACCCATTGGGATGTATACCCTACAATACCATTGGTTCATAGAGTTCTCAAGAAGTTTAAAATCCTGCAAATTTTTGAATATGCTAACTTACAACAGCTTTCAGCTGAAACCAAGCTGTCTGCATCTTCTATATTTTAAATTTCAGAAATATTCCTCAGGTGAAAGGTATAAAATATATAGAGTTCTCCTGCTCACACATTCCGATTTTACTTCATAATCAAAACTGCTAAGATTAGCTGTTGCTTAAAACTCTGAATAGAGTTTACATTACCAAAAATGCCCTATTGTTATGCTGAGATTGCAACTGGTACCACCTGTGGCTTTGAGAGGCAAGGCCCTATTTACATTTGACCCACTGGAATGCCCTCCCTCTGCAACACAAAAGAAAACTTACCTGGGTATTCATTGGATAATGGAGTATTCCCCCTTGCTTATAAAGGCCTGGAAGTTAGAGAGAAGTAAGTGTTTAAAGAAGACCTGAAGATAACTCAAAACCATCGCTGTTTTCAACCATGAGGTAAGCCTCACTTCATACTTTCTAATCAAAATCATTTTTTTTCAGATAAGAGAAGATCTTGGATACTTTTGTCCCTATTTACATGACCCAAAACAAAGCACTATCTTGTGTTCCATTGCTGGTGAGAAAGTGCTTCCTCTTTTGGGCAATGTGGGAACTGGGTTAAACCTTCCAGATGAAATGAGGAGCATCAGAGTGGCCAGTCCTCTACTTTCAATGCTTTCAACTCAGTCAAAGCAGAGCACTGTACCTTATTAGAAAAATCTCGGCTTTAAAGCCTTGTTTTTTAACATGTAAGTGTCACCTTGTTTGACCATGGTGAGAAGCAGATTATCTGCAACCACAGCCACAATGCCTTTCCCTAACAGCCATTTCAGACATATTAGCGCGCAAAACATCAAACGGAGCACTTTTCTGTGATGACGTATTGGAAGTGTGCTCTTCTGTTTGGGGTATTGTGTGACCAGACTTACTTGGATAGAACATTCATGAAGTTACTTGGAGAAAGCTCAATTTCATTAAAACGTTTCTCATGAAACCTAGGAATCAACATAAAAATCATCAAGGTTCTTGGTTTGACAATTGTGAACTATGTTTAGGGTTAGATAGCAATATTATTTCCAAGAGTTATTTTTGGTAGACCGGAGTGATCAAGTGGAAATTTGCTTTTATCCTTGTGATTTTTATGTCTGCAGATAAGTCAAATGAAAGCACTTTCTTATATGTTGGGATTTTACTGAGTGCTTTTTGTTTGGTCTTTAAACTGTGAATACTCATATTCTTTTTCATTGGTTAAGTGATTTGAAACATATTTGGGATGGAAGCAGGACTATTGCTTTGCATAGTTAAATGTGTTTTATTTTCTAAACACTCTTTCTGATTCTTTTAAATCATTTTAAACAAAATGCTGTCAAAGAATTTAGGAAGAGATGCTCCTTGGTACAGTGCTTTTTGGTGGCTTTTTTCTATACCCTGTGACTTTGGATTTTGGCTTTCATAGTTGCAAGTTACAATATGGAAGTTAACATACCCATTGGGATGTATAACCTACAATACCATTGGTTCATAGAGTTATCAAGAAGTTTAAAATCCTGCACATTTTTGAATATGCTAACTTACAACAGCTTTTAGCTGAAACCAAGCTGTCTGCATCTTCTATATTTTAAATTTCAGAAATATTCCTCAGGTGAAAGGTATAAAATATATAGAGTACTCCTGCTCACACATTCCGATTTTACTTCATAATCAAAACTGCTAAGATTAGCTGTTGCTTAAACCTCTGAATAGAGTTTACATTACCAAAAACGCCCTATTGTTATGCTGAGATTGCAACTGGTACCACCTGTGGCTTTGAGAGGCAAGGCCCTATTTACATTTGACCCACTGGAATGTCCTCCCTCTGCAACACAAAAGAAAACTTACCTGGGTATTCATTGGATAATGGAGTATTCCCCCTTGCTTATAAAGGCCTGGAAGTTAGAGAGAAGTAAGTGTTTAAAGAAGACCTGAAGATAACTCAAAACCATTGCTGTTTTCAACCATGAGGTAAGCCTCACTTCATACTTTCTAATCAAAATCATTTTTTTTCAGATAAGAGAAGATCTTGGATACTTTTGTCCCTATTTACATGACCCAAAACAAAGCACTATCTTGTGTTCCATTGCTGGTGAGAAAGTGCTTCCTGTTTTGGGCAATGTGGGAACTGGGTTAAACCTTCCAGATGAAATGAGGAGCATCAGAGTGGCCAGTCCTCTACTTTCAATGCTTTCAACTCAGTCAAAGCAGAGCACTGTACCTTATTAGAAAAATCTCGGCTTTAAAACCTTGTTTTTTAACATGTAAGTGTCACCTTGTTTGACCAAGGTGAGAAGCAGATTATCTGCAACCACAGCCACAATGCCTTTCCCTAACAGCCATTTCAGACATATTAGCGCGCAAAACTCCAAACGGAGCACTTTTCTGTGATGACGTATTGGAAGTGTGCTCTTCTGTTTGGGGTATTGTGTGAGCAGACTTACTTGGATAGAACATTCATGAAGTTACTTGGAGAAAGCTCAATTTCATTAAAACGTTTCTCATGAAACCTAGGAATCAACATGAAAATCATCAAGGTTCTTGGTTTGACAATTGTGAACTATGTTTAGGGTTAGATAGCAATATTATTTCCAAGAGTTATTTTTGGTAGACCGGAGTGATCAAGTGGAAATTTGCTTTTATCCTTGTGATTTTTATGTCTGCAGATAAGTCAAATGAAAGCACTTTCTTATATGTTGGGATTTCACTGAGTGCTTTTTGTTTGGTTGGTCTTTAAACTGTGAATACTCATATTCTTTTTCATTGGTTAAGTGATTTGAAACATATTTGGGATGGAAGCAGGACTATTGCTTTGCATAGCTAAATGTGTTTTATTTTCTAAACACTCTTTCTGATTCTTTTAAATCATTTTAAACAAAATGCTGTCAAAGAATTTAGGAAGAGATGCTCCTTGGTACAGTGCTTTTTGGTGGCTTTTTTCTGTACCCTGTGACTTTGGATTTTGGCTTTCATAGTTGCAAGTTACAATATGGAAGTTAACATACCCATTGGGATGTATACCCTACAATACCATTGGTTCATAGAGTTCTCAAGAAGTTTAAAATCCTGCAAATTTTTGAATATGCTAACTTACAACAGCTTTCAGCTGAAACCAAGCTGTCTGCATCTTCTATATTTTAAATTTCAGAAATATTCCTCAGGTGAAAGGTATAAAATATATAGAGTTCTCCTGCTCACACATTCCGATTTTACTTCATAATCAAAACTGCTAAGATTAGCTGTTGCTTAAACCTCTGAATAGAGTTTACATTACCAAAAACGCCCTATTGTTATGCTGAGATTGCAACTGGTACCACCTGTGGCTTTGAGAGGCAAGGCCCTTTTTACATTTGACCCACTAGAATGCCCTCCCTCTGCAACACAAAAGAAAACTTACCTGGGTATTCATTGGATAATGGAGTATTCCCCCTTGCTTATAAAGGCCTGGAAGTTAGAGAGAAGTAAGTGTTTAAAGAAGACCTGAAGATAACTCAAAACCATCGCTGTTTTCAACCATGAGGTAAGCCTCACTTCATACTTTCTAATCAAAATCATTTTTTTTCAGATAAGAGAAGATCTTGGATACTTTTGTCCCTATTTACATGACCCAAAACAAAGCACTATCTTGTGTTCCATTGCTGGTGAGAAAGTGCTTATTGTTTTGGGCAATGTGGGAACTGGGTTAAACCTTCCAGATGAAATGAGGAGCATCAGAGTGGCCAGTCCTCTACTTTCAATGCTTTCAACTCAGTCAAAGCAGAGCACTGTACCTTATTAGAAAAATCTCGGCTTTAAAGCCTTGTTTTTTAACATGTAAGTGTCACCTTGTTTGACCATGGTGAGAAGCAGATTATCTGCAACCACAGCCACAATGCCTTTCCCTAACAGCCATTTCAGACATATTAGCGCGCAAAACTCCAAACGGAGCACTTTTCTGTGATGACGTATTGGAAGTGTGCTCTTCTGTTTGGGGTATTGTGTGACCAGACTTACTTGGATAGAACATTCATGAAGTTACTTGGAGAAAGCTCAATTTCATTAAAACGTTTCTCATGAAACCTAGGAATCAACATGAAAATCATCAAGGTTCTTGGTTTGACAATTGTGAACTATGTTTAGAGTTAGATAGCAATATTATTTCCAAGAGTTATTTTTGGTAGACCGGAGTGATCAAGTGGAAATTTGCTTTTATCCTTGTGATTTTTATGTCTGCAGATAAGTCAAATGAAAGCACTTTCTTATATGTTGGGATTTCACTGAGTGCTTTTTGTTTGGTTGGTCTTTAAACTGTGAATACTCATATTCTTTTTCATTGGTTAAGTGATTTGAAACATATTTGGGATGGAAGCAGGACTATTGCTTTGCATAGCTAAATGTGTTTTATTTTCTAAACACTCTTTCTGATTCTTTTAAATCATTTTAAACAAAATGCTGTCAAAGAATTTAGGAAGAGATGCTCCTTGGTACAGTGCTTTTTGGTGGCTTTTTTCTATACCCTGTGACTTTGGATTTTGGCTTTCATAGTTGCAAGTTACAATATGGAAGTTAACATACCCATTGGGATGTATACCCTACAATACCATTGGTTCATAGAGTTCTCAAGAAGTTTAAAATCCTGCAAATTTTTGAATATGCTAACTTACAACAGCTTTCAGCTGAAACCAAGCTGTCTGCATCTTCTATATTTTAAATTTCAGAAATATTCCTCAGGTGAAAGGTATAAAATATATAGAGTTCTCCTGCTCACACATTCGGATTTTACTTCATAATCAAAACTGCTAAGATTAGCTGTTGCTTAAACCTCTGAATAGAGTTTACATTACCAAAAATGCCCTATTGTTATGCTGAGATTGCAACTGGTACCACCTGTGGCTTTGAGAGGCAAGGCCCTATTTACATTTGACCCACTGGAATGTCCTCCCTCTGCAACACAAAAGAAAACTTACCTGGGTATTCATTGGATAATGGAGTATTCCCCCTTGCTTATAAAGGCCTGGAAGTTAGAGAGAAGTAAGTGTTTAAAGAAGACCTGAAGATAACTCAAAACCATCGCTGTTCTCAACCATGAGGTAAGCCTCACTTCATACTTTCTAATCAAAATCATTTTTTTTCAGATAAGAGAAGATCTTGGATACTTTTGTCCCTATTTACATGACCCAAAACAAAGCACTATCTTGTGTTCCATTGCTGGTGAGAAAGTGCTTCCTGTTTTGGGCAATGTGGGAACTGGGTTAAACCTTCCAGATGAAATGAGGAGCATCAGAGTGGCCAGTCCTCTACTTTCAATGCTTTCAACTCAGTCAAAGCAGAGCACTGTACCTTATAGAGAAAAATCTCGGCTTTAAAACCTTGTTTTTTAACATGTAAGTGTCACCTTGTTTGACCAAGGTGAGAAGCAGATTATCTGCAACCACAGCCACAATGCCTTTCCCTAACAGCCATTTCAGACATATTAGCGCGCAAAACTCCAAACGGAGCACTTTTCTGTGATGACGTATTGGAAGTGTGCTCTTCTGTTTGGGGTATTGTGTGACCAGACTTACTTGGATAGAACATTCATGAAGTTACTTGGAGAAAGCTCAATTTCATTAAAACGTTTCTCATGAAACCTAGGAATCAACATGAAAATCATCAAGGTTCTTGGTTTGACAATTGTGAACTATGTTTAGGGTTAGATAGCAATATTATTTCCAAGAGTTATTTTTGGTAGACCGGAGTGATCAAGTGGAAATTTGCTTTTATCCTTGTGATTTTTATGTCTGCAGATAAGTCAAATGAAAGCACTTTCTTATATGTTGGGATTTCACTGAGTGCTTTTTGTTTGGTTGGTCTTTAAACTGTGAATACTCATATTCTTTTTCATTGGTTAAGTGATTTGAAACATATTTGGGATGGAAGCAGGACTATTGCTTTGCATAGCTAAATGTGTTTTATTTTCTAAACACTCTTTCTGATTCTTTTAAATCATTTTAAACAAAATGCTGTCAAAGAATTTAGGAAGAGATGCTCCTTGGTACAGTGCTTTTTGGTGGCTTTTTTCTATACCCTGTGACTTTGGATTTTGGCTTTCATAGTTGCAAGTTACAATATGGAAGTTAACATACCCATTGGGATGTATAACCTACAATACCATTGGTTCATAGAGTTCTCAAGAAGTTTAAAATCCTGCAAATTTTTGAATATGCTAACTTACAACAGCTTTTAGCTGAAACCAAGCTGTCTGCATCTTCTATATTTTAAATTTCAGAAATATTCCTCAGGTGAAAGGTATTAAATATATAGAGTACTCCTGCTCACACATTCCGATTTTACTTCATAATCAAAACTGCTAAGATTAGCTGTTGCTTAAACCTCTGAATAGAGTTTACATTACCAAAAACGCCCTATTGTTATGCTGAGATTGCAACTGGTACCACCTGTGGCTTTGAGAGGCAAGGCCCTATTTACATTTGACCCACTAGAATGCCCTCCCTCTGCAACACAAAAGAAAACTTACCTGGGTATTCATTGGATAATGGAGTATTCCCCCTTGCTTATAAAGGCCTGGAAGTTAGAGAGAAGTAAGTGTTTAAAGAAGACCTGAAGATAACTCAAAACCATCGCTGTTTTCAACCATGAGGTAAGCCTCACTTCATACTTTCTAATCAAAATCATTTTTTTTCAGATAAGAGAAGATCTTGGATACTTTTGTCCCTATTTACATGACCCAAAACAAAGCACTATCTTGTGTTCCATTGCTGGTGAGAAAGTGCTTCCTGTTTTGGGCAATGTGGGAACTGGGTTAAACCTTCCAGATGAAATGAGGAGCATCAGAGTGGCCAGTCCTCTACTTTCAATGCTTTCAACTCAGTCAAAGCAGAGCACTGTACCTTATTAGAAAAATCTCGGCTTTAAAACCTTGTTTTTTAACATGTAAGTGTCACCTTGTTTGACCAAGGTGAGAAGCAGATTATCTGCAACCACAGCCACAATGCCTTTCCCTAACAGCCATTTCAGACATATTAGCGCGCAAAACTCCAAACGGAGCACTTTTCTGTGATGACGTATTGGAAGTGTGCTCTTCTGTTTGGGGTATTGTGTGACCAGACTTACTTGGATAGAACATTCATGAAGTTACTTGGAGAAAGCTCAATTTCATTAAAACGTTTCTCATGAAACCTAGGAATCAACATGAAAATCATCAAGGTTCTTGGTTTGACAATTGTGAACTATGTTTAGGGTTAGATAGCAATATTATTTCCAAGAGTTATTTTTGGTAGACCGGAGTGATCAAGTGGAAATTTGCTTTTATCCTTGTGATTTTTATGTCTGCAGATAAGTCAAATGAAAGCACTTTCTTATATGTTGGGATTTCACTGAGTGCTTTTTGTTTGGTTGGTCTTTAAACTGTGAATACTCATATTCTTTTTCATTGGTTAAGTGATTTGAAACATATTTGGGATGGAAGCAGGACTATTGCTTTGCATAGCTAAATGTGTTTTATTTTCTAAACACTCTTTCTGATTCTTTTAAATCATTTTAAACAAAATGCTGTCAAAGAATTTAGGAAGAGATGCTCCTTGGTACAGTGCTTTTTGGTGGCTTTTTTCTATACCCTGTGACTTTGGATTTTGGCTTTCATAGTTGCAAGTTACAATATGGAAGTTAACATACCCATTGGGATGTATACCCTACAATACCATTGGTTCATAGAGTTCTCAAGAAGTTTAAAATCCTGCAAATTTTTGAATATGCTAACTTACAACAGCTTTTAGCTGAAACCAAGCTGTCTGCATCTTCTATATTTTAAATTTCAGAAATATTCCTCAGGTGAAAGGTATTAAATATATAGAGTACTCTTGCTCACACATTCCGATTTTACTTCATAATCAAAACTGCTAAGATTAGCTGTTGCTTAAACCTCTGAATAGAGTTTACATTACCAAAAACGCCCTATTGTTATCCTGAGATTGCAACTGGTACCACCTGTGGCTTTGAGAGGCAAGGCCCTATTTACATTTGACCCACTAGAATGCCCTCCCTCTGCAACACAAAAGAAAACTTACCTGGGTATTCATTGGATAATGGAGTATTCCCCCTTGCTTATAAAGGCCTGGAAGTTAGAGAGAAGTAAGTGTTTAAAGAAGACCTGAAGATAACTCAAAACCATCGCTGTTTTCAACCATGAGGTAAGCCTCACTTCATACTTTCTAATCAAAATCATTTTTTTTCAGATAAGAGAAGATCTTGGATACTTTTGTCCCTATTTACATGACCCAAAACAAAGCACTATCTTGTGTTCCATTGCTGGTGAGAAAGTGCTTCCTGTTTTGGGCAATGTGGGAACTGGGTTAAACCTTCCAGATGAAATGAGGAGCATCAGAGTGGCCAGTCCTCTACTTTCAATGCTTTCAACTCAGTCAAAGCAGAGCACTGTACCTTATTAGAAAAATCTCGGCTTTAAAACCTTGTTTTTTAACATGTAAGTGTCACCTTGTTTGACCAAGGTGAGAAGCAGATTATCTGCAACCACAGCCACAATGCCTTTCCCTAACAGCCATTTCAGACATATTAGCGCGCAAAACTCCAAACGGAGCACTTTTCTGTGATGACGTATTGGAAGTGTGCTCTTCTGTTTGGGGTATTGTGTGACCAGACTTACTTGGATAGAACATTCATGAAGTTACTTGGAGAAAGCTCAATTTCATTAAAACGTTTCTCATGAAACCTAGGAATCAACATGAAAATCATCAAGGTTCTTGGTTTGACAATTGTGAACTATGTTTAGGGTTAGATAGCAATATTATTTCCAAGAGTTATTTTTGGTAGACCGGAGTGATCAAGTGGAAATTTGCTTTTATCCTTGTGATTTTTATGTCTGCAGATAAGTCAAATGAAAGCACTTTCTTATATGTTGGGATTTCACTGAGTGCTTTTTGTTTGGTTGGTCTTTAAACTGTGAATACTCATATTCTTTTTCATTGGTTAAGTGATTTGAAACATATTTGGGATGGAAGCAGGACTATTGCTTTTCATAGCTAAATGTGTTTTATTTTCTAAACACTCTTTCTGATTCTTTTAAATCATTTTAAACAAAATGCTGTCAAAGAATTTAGGAAGAGATGCTCCTTGGTACAGTGCTTTTTGGTGGCTTTTTTCTATACCCTGTGACTTTGGATTTTGGCTTTCATAGTTGCAAGTTACAATATGGAAGTTAACATACCCATTGGGATGTATACCCTACAATACCATTGGTTCATAGAGTTCTCAAGAAGTTTAAAATCCTGCAAATTTTTGAATATGCTAACTTACAACAGCTTTCAGCTGAAACCAAGCTGTCTGCATCTTCTATATTTTAAATTTCAGAAATATTCCTCAGGTGAAAGGTATAAAATATATAGAGTTCTCCTGCTCACACATTCGGATTTAACTTCATAATCAAAACTGCTAAGATTAGCTGTTGCTTAAACCTCTGAATAGAGTTTACATTACCAAAAACGCCCTATTGTTATGCTGAGATTGCAACTGGTACCACCTGTGGCTTTGAGAGGCAAGGCCCTATTTACATTTGACCCACTAGAATGCCCTCCCTCTGCAACACAAAAGAAAACTTACCTGGGTATTCATTGGATAATGGAGTATTCCCCCTTGCTTATAAAAGCCTGGAAGTTAGAGAGAAGTAAGTGTTTAAAGAAGACCTGAAGATAACTCAAAACCATCGCTGTTTTCAACCATGAGGTAAGCCTCACTTCATACTTTCTAATCAAAATCATTTTTTTTCAGATAAGAGAAGATCTTGGATACTTTTGTCCCTATTTACATGACCCAAAACAAAGCACTATCTTGTGTTCCATTGCTGGTGAGAAAGTGCTTCCTGTTTTGGGCAATGTGGGAACTGGGTTAAACCTTCCAGATGAAATGAGGAGCATCAGAGTGGCCAGTCCTCTACTTTCAATGCTTTCAACTCAGTCAAAGCAGAGCACTGTACCTTATTAGAAAAATCTCGGCTTTAAAACCTTGTTTTTTAACATGTAAGTGTCACCTTGTTTGACCAAGGTGAGAAGCAGATTATCTGCAACCACAGCCACAATGCCTTTCCCTAACAGCCATTTCAGACATATTAGAGCGCAAAACTCCAAACGGAGCACTTTTCTGTGATGACGTATTGGAAGTGTGCTCTTCTGTTTGGGGTATTGTGTGACCAGACTTACTTGGATAGAACATTCATGAAGTTACTTGGAGAAAGCTCAATTTCATTAAAACGTTTCTCATGAAACCTAGGAATCAACATGAAAATCATCAAGGTTCTTGGTTTGACAATTGTGAACTATGTTTAGGGTTAGATAGCAATATTATTTCCAAGAGTTATTTTTGGTAGACCGGAGTGATCAAGTGGAAATTTGCTTTTATCCTTGTGATTTTTATGTCTGCAGATAAGTCAAATGAAAGCACTTTCTTATATGTTGGGATTTCACTGAGTGCTTTTTGTTTGGTTGGTCTTTAAACTGTGAATACTCATATTCTTTTTCATTGGTTAAGTGATTTGAAACATATTTGGGATGGAAGCAGGACTATTGCTTTGCATAGCTAAATGTGTTTTATTTTCTAAACACTCTTTCTGATTCTTTTAAATCATTTTAAACAAAATGCTGTCAAAGAATTTAGGAAGAGATGCTCCTTGGTACAGTGCTTTTTGGTGGCTTTTTTCTATACCCTGTGACTTTGGATTTTGGCTTTCATAGTTGCAAGTTACAATATGGAAGTTAACATACCCATTGGGATGTATAACCTACAATACCATTGGTTCATAGAGTTCTCAAGAAGTGTAAAATCCTGCAAATTTTTGAATATGCTAACTTACAACAGCTTTTAGCTGAAACCAAGCTGTCTGCATCTTCTATATTTTAAATTTCAGAAATATTCCTCAGGTGAAAGGTATAAAATATATAGAGTACTCCTGCTCACACATTCCGATTTTACTTCATAATCAAAACTGCTAAGATTAGCTGTTGCTTAAACCTCTGAATAGAGTTTACATTACCAAAAACGCCCTATTGTTATGCTGAGATTGCAACTGGTACCACCTGTGGCTTTGAGAGGCAAGGCCCTATTTACATTTGACCCACTAGAATGCCCTCCCTCTGCAACACAAAAGAAAACTTACCTGGGTATTCATTGGATAATGGAGTATTCCCCCTTGCTTATAAAGGCCTGGAAGTTAGAGAGAAGTAAGTGTTTAAAGAAGACCTGAAGATAACTCAAAACCATCGCTGTTTTCAACCATGAGGTAAGCCTCACTTCATACTTTCTAATCAAAATCATTTTTTTTCAGATAAGAGAAGATCTTGGATACTTTTGTCCCTATTTACATGACCCAAAACAAAGCACTATCTTGTGTTCCATTGCTGGTGAGAAAGTGCTTCCTGTTTTGGGCAATGTGGGAACTGGGTTAAACCTTCCAGATGAAATGAGGAGCATCAGAGTGGCCAGTCCTCTACTTTCAATGCTTTCAACTCAGTCAAAGCAGAGCACTGTACCTTATTAGAAAAATCTCGGCTTTAAAACCTTGTTTTTTAACATGTAAGTGTCACCTTGTTTGACCAAGGTGAGAAGCAGATTATCTGCAACCACAGCCACAATGCCTTTCCCTAACAGCCATTTCAGACATATTAGCGCGCAAAACTCCAAACGGAGCACTTTTCTGTGATGACGTATTGGAAGTGTGCTCTTCTGTTTGGGGTATTGTGTGACCAGACTTACTTGGATAGAACATTCATGAAGTTACTTGGAGAAAGCTCAATTTCATTAAAACGTTTCTCATGAAACCTAGGAATCAACATGAAAATCATCAAGGTTCTTGGTTTGACAATTGTGAACTATGTTTAGGGTTAGATAGCAATATTATTTCCAAGAGTTATTTTTGGTAGACCGGAGTGATCAAGTGGAAATTTGCTTTTATCCTTGTGATTTTTATGTCTGCAGATAAGTCAAATGAAAGCACTTTCTTATATGTTGGGATTTCACTGAGTGCTTTTTGTTTGGTTGGTCTTTAAACTGTGAATACTCATATTCTTTTTCATTGGTTAAGTGATTTGAAACATATTTGGGATGGAAGCAGGACTATTGCTTTGCATAGCTAAATGTGTTTTATTTTCTAAACACTCTTTCTGATTCTTTTAAATCATTTTAAACAAAATGCTGTCAAAGAATTTAGGAAGAGATGCTCCTTGGTACAGTGCTTTTTGGTGGCTTTTTTCTATACCCTGTGACTTTGGATTTTGGCTTTCATAGTTGCAAGTTACAATATGGAAGTTAACATACCCATTGGGATGTATACCCTACAATACCATTGGTTCATAGAGTTCTCAAGAAGTTTAAAATCCTGCAAATTTTTGAATATGCTAACTTACAACAGCTTTCAGCTGAAACCAAGCTGTCTGCATCTTCTATATTTTAAATTTCAGAAATATTCCTCAGGTGAAAGGTATAAAATATATAGAGTTCTCCTGCTCACACATTCGGATTTTACTTCATAATCAAAACTGCTAAGATTAGCTGTTGCTTAAACCTCTGAATAGAGTTTACATTACCAAAAATGCCCTATTGTTATGCTGAGATTGCAACTGGTACCACCTGTGGCTTTGAGAGGCAAGGCCCTATTTACATTTGACCCACTGGAATGTCCTCCCTCTGCAACACAAAAGAAAACTTACCTGGGTATTCATTGGATAATGGAGTATTCCCCCTTGCTTATAAAGGCCTGGAAGTTAGAGAGAAGTAAGTGTTTAAAGAAGACCTGAAGATAACTCAAAACCATCGCTGTTCTCAACCATGAGGTAAGCCTCACTTCATACTTTCTAATCAAAATCATTTTTTTTCAGATAAGAGAAGATCTTGGATACTTTTGTCCCTATTTACATGACCCAAAACAAAGCACTATCTTGTGTTCCATTGCTGGTGAGAAAGTGCTTCCTGTTTTGGGCAATGTGGGAACTGGGTTAAACCTTCCAGATGAAATGAGGAGCATCAGAGTGGCCAGTCCTCTACTTTCAATGCTTTCAACTCAGTCAAAGCAGAGCACTGTACCTTATTAGAAAAATCTCGGCTTTAAAACCTTGTTTTTTAACATGTAAGTGTCACCTTGTTTGACCAAGGTGAGAAGCAGATTATCTGCAACCACAGCCACAATGCCTTTCCCTAACAGCCATTTCAGACATATTAGCGCGCAAAACTCCAAACGGAGCACTTTTCTGTGATGACGTATTGGAAGTGTGCTCTTCTGTTTGGGGTATTGTGTGACCAGACTTACTTGGATAGAACATTCATGAAGTTACTTGGAGAAAGCTCAATTTCATTAAAACGTTTCTCATGAAACCTAGGAATCAACATGAAAATCATCAAGGTTCTTGGTTTGACAATTGTGAACTATGTTTAGGGTTAGATAGCAATATTATTTCCAAGAGTTATTTTTGGTAGACCGGAGTGATCAAGTGGAAATTTGCTTTTATCCTTGTGATTTTTATGTCTGCAGATAAGTCAAATGAAAGCACTTTCTTATATGTTGGGATTTCACTGAGTGCTTTTTGTTTGGTTGGTCTTTAAACTGTGAATACTCATATTCTTTTTCATTGGTTAAGTGATTTGAAACATATTTGGGATGGAAGCAGGACTATTGCTTTGCATAGCTAAATGTGTTTTATTTTCTAAACACTCTTTCTGATTCTTTTAAATCATTTTAAACAAAATGCTGTCAAAGAATTTAGGAAGAGATGCTCCTTGGTACAGTGCTTTTTGGTGGCTTTTTTCTATACCCTGTGACTTTGGATTTTGGCTTTCATAGTTGCAAGTTACAATATGGAAGTTAACATACCCATTGGGATGTATACCCTACAATACCATTGGTTCATAGAGTTCTCAAGAAGTTTAAAATCCTGCAAATTTTTGAATATGCTAACTTACAACAGCTTTTAGCTGAAACCAAGCTATCTGCATCTTCTATATTTTAAATTTCAGAAATATTCCTCAGGTGAAAGGTATAAAATATATAGAGTACTCCTGCTCACACATTCCGATTTTACTTCATAATCAAAACTGCTAAGATTAGCTGTTGCTTAAACCTCTGAATAGAGTTTACATTACCAAAAACGCCCTATTGTTATGCTGAGATTGCAACTGGTACCACCTGTGGCTTTGAGAGGCAAGGCCCTATTTACATTTGACCCACTGGAATGTCCTCCCTCTGCAACACAAAAGAAAACTTACCTGGGTATTCATTGGATAATGCAGTATTCCCCCTTGCTTATAAAGGCCTGGAAGTTAGAGAGAAGTAAGTGTTTAAAGAAGACCTGAAGATAACTCAAAACCATTGCTGTTCTCAACCATGAGGTAAGCCTCACTTCATACTTTCTAATCAAAATCATTTTTTTTCAGATAAGAGAAGATCTTGGATACTTTTGTCCCTATTTACATGACCCAAAACAAAGCACTATCTTGTGTTCCATTGCTGGTGAGAAAGTGCTTCCTGTTTTGGGCAATGTGGGAACTGGGTTAAACCTTCCAGATGAAATGAGGAGCATCAGAGTGGCCAGTCCTCTACTTTCAATGCTTTCAACTCAGTCAAAGCAGAGCACTGTACCTTATTAGAAAAATCTCGGCTTTAAAACCTTGTTTTTTAACATGTAAGTGTCACCTTGTTTGACCAAGGTGAGAAGCAGATTATCTGCAACCACAGCCACAATGCCTTTCCCTAACAGCCATTTCAGACATATTAGCGCGCAAAACTCCAAACGGAGCACTTTTCTGTGATGACGTATTGGAAGTGTGCTCTTCTGTTTGGGGTATTGTGTGACCAGACTTACTTGGATAGAACATTCATGAAGTTATTTGGAGAAAGCTCAATTTCATTAAAACGTTTCTCATGAAACCTAGGAATCAACATGAAAATCATCAAGGTTCTTGGTTTGACAATTGTGAACTATGTTTAGGGTTAAATAGCAATATTATTTCCAAGAGTTATTTTTGGTAGACCGGAGTGATCAAGTGGAAATTTGCTTTTATCCTTGTGATTTTTATGTCTGCAGATAAGTCAAATGAAAGCACTTTCTTATATGTTGGGATTTCACTGAGTGCTTTTTGTTTGGTTGGTCTTTAAACTGTGAATACTCATATTCTTTTTCATTGGTTAAGTGATTTGAAACATATTTGGGATGGAAGCAGGACTATTGCTTTGCATAGCTAAATGTGTTTTATTTTCTAAACACTCTTTCTGATTCTTTTAAATCATTTTAAACAAAATGCTGTCAAAGAATTTAGGAAGAGATGCTCCTTGGTACAGTGCTTTTTGGTGGCTTTTTTCTATACCCTGTGACTTTGGATTTTGGCTTTCATAGTTGCAAGTTACAATATGGAAGTTAACATACCCATTGGGATGTATACCCTACAATACCATTGGTTCATAGAGTTCTAAAGAAGTTTAAAATCCTGCAAATTTTTGAATATGCTAACTTACAACAGCTTTCAGCTGAAACCAAGCTGTCTGCATCTTCTATATTTTAAATTTCAGAAATATTCCTCAGGTGAAAGGTATAAAATATATAGAGTTCTCCTGCTCACACATTCGGATTTTACTTCAAAATCAAAACTGCTAAGATTAGCTGTTGCTTAAACCTCTGAATAGAGTTTACATTACCAAAAATGCCGTATTGTTATGCTGAGATTGCAACTGGTACCACCTGTGGCTTTGAGAGGCAAGGCCCTATTTACATTTGACCCACTGGAATGTCCTCCCTCTGCAACACAAAAGAAAACTTACCTGGGTATTCATTGGATAATGGAGTATTCCCCCTTGCTTATAAAGGCCTGGAAGTTAGAGAGAAGTAAGTGTTTAAAGAAGACCTGAAGATAACTCAAAACCATTGCTGTTCTCAACCATGAGGTAAGCCTCACTTCATACTTTCTAATCAAAATCATTTTTTTTCAGATAAGAGAAGATCTTGGATACTTTTGTCCCTATTTACATGACCCAAAACAAAGCACTATCTTGTGTTCCATTGCTGGTGAGAAAGTGCTTCCTGTTTTGGGCAATGTGGGAACTGGGTTAAACCTTCCAGATGAAATGAGGAGCATCAGAGTGGCCAGTCCTCTACTTTCAATGCTTTCAACTCAGTCAAAGCAGAGCACTGTACCTTATTAGAAAAATCTCGGCTTTAAAACCTTGTTTTTTAACATGTAAGTGTCACCTTGTTTGACCAAGGTGAGAGGCAGATTATCTGCAACCACAGCCACAATGCCTTTCCCTAACAGCCATTTCAGACATATTAGCGCGCAAAACTCCAAACGGAGCACTTTTCTGTGATGACGTATTGGAAGTGTGCTCTTCTGTTTGGGGTATTGTGTGACCAGACTTACTTGGATAGAACATTCATGAAGTTACTTGGAGAAAGCTCAATTTCATTAAAACGTTTCTCATGAAACCTAGGAATCAACATGAAAATCATCAAGGTTCTTGGTTTGACAATTGTGAACTATGTTTAGGGTTAAATAGCAATATTATTTCCAAGAGTTATTTTTGGTAGACCGGAGTGATCAAGTGGAAATTTGCTTTTATCCTTGTGATTTTTATGTCTGCAGATAAGTCAAATGAAAGCACTTTCTTATATGTTGGGATTTCACTGAGTGCTTTTTGTTTGGTTGGTCTTTAAACTGTGAATACTCATATTCTTTTTCATTGGTTAAGTGATTTGAAACATATTTGGGATGGAAGCAGGACTATTGCTTTGCATAGCTAAATGTGTTTTATTTTCTAAACACTCTTTCTGATTCTTTTAAATCATTTTAAACAAAATGCTGTCAAAGAATTTAGGAAGAGATGCTCCTTGGTACAGTGCTTTTTGGTGGCTTTTTTCTATACCCTGTGACTTTGGATTTTGGCTTTCATAGTTGCAAGTTACAATATGGAAGTTAACATACCCATTGGGATGTATACCCTACAATACCATTGGTTCATAGAGTTCTCAAGAAGTTTAAAATCCTGCAAATTTTTGAATATGCTAACTTACAACAGCTTTCAGCTGAAACCAAGCTGTCTGCATCTTCTATATTTTAAATTTCAGAAATATTCCTCAGGTGAAAGGTATAAAATATATAGAGTTCTCCTGCTCACACATTCGGATTTTACTTCATAATCAAAACTGCTAAGATTAGCTGTTGCTTAAACCTCTGAATAGAGTTTATATTACCAAAAATGCCCTATTGTTATGCTGAGATTGCAACTGGTACCACCTGTGGCTTTGAGAGGCAAGGCCCTATTTACATTTGACCCACTGGAATGTCCTCCCTCTGCAACACAAAAGAAAACTTACCTGGGTATTCATTGGATAATGGAGTATTCCCCCTTGCTTATAAAGGCCTGGAAGTTAGAGAGAAGTAAGTGTTTAAAGAAGACCTGAAGATAACTCAAAACCATCGCTGTTCTCAACCATGAGGTAAGCCTCACTTCATACTTTCTAATCAAAATCATTTTTTTTCAGATAAGAGAAGATCTTGGATACTTTTGTCCCTATTTACATGACCCAAAACAAAGCACTATCTTGTGTTCCATTGCTGGTGAGAAAGTGCTTCCTGTTTTGGGCAATGTGGGAACTGGGTTAAACCTTCCAGATGAAATGAGGAGCATCAGAGTGGCCAGTCCTCTACTTTCAATGCTTTCAACTCAGTCAAAGCAGAGCACTGTACCTTATTAGAAAAATCTCGGCTTTAAAACCTTGTTTTTTAACATGTAAGTGTCACCTTGTTTGACCAAGGTGAGAAGCAGATTATCTGCATCCACAGCCACAATGCCTTTCCCTAACAGCCATTTCAGACATATTAGCGCGCAAAACTCCAAACGGAGCACTTTTCTGTGATGACGTATTGGAAGTGTGCTCTTCTGTTTGGGGTATTGTGTGACCAGACTTACTTGGATAGAACATTCATGAAGTTACTTGGAGAAAGCTCAATTTCATTAAAACGTTTCTCATGAAACCTAGGAATCAACATAAAAATCATCAAGGTTCTTGGTTTGACAATTGTGAACTATGTTTAGGGTTAGATAGCAATATTATTTCCAAGAGTTATTTTTGGTAGACCGGAGTGATCAAGTGGAAATTTGCTTTTATCCTTGTGATTTTTATGTCTGCAGATAAGTCAAATGAAAGCACTTTCTTATATGTTGGGATTTTACTGAGTGCTTTTTGTTTAGTTGGTCTTTAAACTGTGAATACTCATATTCTTTTTCATTGGTTAAGTGATTTGAAACATATTTGGGATGGAAGCAGGACTATTGCTTTGCATAGCTAAATGTGTTTTATTTTCTAAACACTCTTTCTGATTCTTTTAAATCATTTTAAACAAAATGCTGTCAAAGAATTTAGGAAGAGATGCTCCTTGGTACAGTGCTTTTTGGTGGCTTTTTTCTATACCCTGTGACTTTGGATTTTGGCTTTCATAATTGCAAGTTACAATATGGAAGTTAACATACCCATTGGGATGTATACCCTACAATACCATTGGTTCATAGAGTTCTCAAGAAGTTTAAAATCCTGCAAATTTTTGAATATGCTAACTTACAACAGCTTTTAGCTGAAACCAAGCTGTCTGCATCTTCTATATTTTAAATTTCAGAAATATTCCTCAGGTGAAAGGTATAAAATATATAGAGTTCTCCTGCTCACACATTCGGATTTTACTTCATAATCAAAACTGCTAAGATTAGCTGTTGCTTAAATCTCTGAATAGAGTTTACATTACCAAAAACGCCCTATTGTTATGCTGAGATTGCAACTGGTACCACCTGTGGCTTTGAGAGGCAAGGCCCTATTTACATTTGACCCACTGGAATGTCCTCCCTCTGCAACACAAAAGAAAACTTACCTGGGTATTCATTGGATAATGCAGTATTCCCCCTTGCTTATAAAGGCCTGGAAGTTAGAGAGAAGTAAGTGTTTAAAGAAGACCTGAAGATAACTCAAAACCATCGCTGTTTTCAACCATGAGGTAAGCCTCACTTCATACTTTCTAATCAAAATCATTTTTTTTCAGATAAGAGAAGATCTTGGATACTTTTGTCCCTATTTACATGACCCAAAACAAAGCACTATCTTGTGTTCCATTGCTGGTGAGAAAGTGCTTCCTGTTTTGGGCAATGTGGGAACTGGGTTAAACCTTCCAGATGAAATGAGGAGCATCAGAGTGGCCAGTCCTCTACTTTCAATGCTTTCAACTCAGTCAAAGCAGAGCACTGTACCTTATTAGAAAAATCTCGGCTTTAAAACCTTGTTTTTTAACATGTAAGTGTCACCTTGTTTGACCAAGGTGAGAAGCAGATTATCTGCAACCACAGCCACAATGCCTTTCCCTAACAGCCATTTCAGACATATTAGCGCGCAAAACTCCAAACGGAGCACTTTTCTGTGATGACGTATTGGAAGTGTGCTCTTCTGTTTGGGGTATTGTGTGACCAGACTTACTTGGATAGAACATTCATGAAGTTACTTGGAGAAAGCTCAATTTCATTAAAACGTTTCTCATGAAACCTAGGAATCAACATAAAAATCATCAAGGTTCTTGGTTTGACAATTGTGAACTATGTTTAGGGTTAGATAGCAATATTATTTCCAAGAGTTATTTTTGGTAGACCGGAGTGATCAAGTGGAAATTTGCTTTTATCCTTGTGATTTTTATGTCTGCAGATAAGTCAAATGAAAGCACTTTCTTATATGTTGGGATTTTACTGAGTGCTTTTTGTTTGGTCTTTAAACTGTGAATACTCATATTCTTTTTCATTGGTTAAGTGATTTGAAACATATTTGGGATGGAAGCAGGACTATTGCTTTGCATAGCTAAATGTGTTTTATTTTCTAAACACTCTTTCTGATTCTTTTAAATCATTTTAAACAAAATGCTGTCAAAGAATTTAGGAAGAGATGCTCCTTGGTACAGTGCTTTTTGGTGGCTTTTTTCTATACCCTGTGACTTTGGATTTTGGCTTTCATAGTTGCAAGTTACAATATGGAAGTTAACATACCCATTGGGATGTATAACCTACAATACCATTGGTTCATAGAGTTCTCAAGAAGTTTAAAATCCTGCACATTTTTGAATATGCTAACTTACAACAGCTTTTAGCTGAAACCAAGCTGTCTGCATCTTCTATATTTAAAATTTCAGAAATATTCCTCAGGTGAAAGGTATAAAATATATAGAGTACTCCTGCTCACACATTCCGATTTTACTTCATAATCAAAACTGCTAAGATTAGCTGTTGCTTAAACCTCTGAATAGAGTTTACATTACCAAAAACGCCGTATTGTTATGCTGAGATTGCAACTGGTACCACCTGTGGCTTTGAGAGGCAAGGCCCTATTTACATTTGACCCACTGGAATGTCCTCCCTCTGCAACACAAAAGAAAACTTACCTGGGTATTCATTGGATAATGGAGTATTCCCCCTTGCTTATAAAAGCCTGGAAGTTAGAGAGAAGTAAGTGTTTAAAGAAGACCTGAAGATAACTCAAAACCATTGCTGTTCTCAACCATGAGGTAAGCCTCACTTCATACTTTCTAATCAAAATCATTTTTTTTTCAGATAAGAGAAGATATTGGATACTTTTGTCCCTATTTACATGACCCAAAACAAAGCACTATCTTGTGTTCCATTGCTGGTGAGAAAGTGCTTCCTGTTTTGGGCAATGTGGGAACTGGGTTAAACCTTCCAGATGAAATGAGGAGCATCAGAGTGGCCAGTCCTCTACTTTCAATGCTTTCAACTCAGTCAAAGCAGAGCACTGTACCTTATTAGAAAAATCTCGGCTTTAAAACCTTGTTTTTTAACATGTAAGTGTCACCTTGTTTGACCAAGGTGAGAAGCAGATTATCTGCAACCACAGCCACAATGCCTTTCCCTAACAGCCATTTCAGACATATTAGCGCGCAAAACTCCAAACGGAGCACTTTTCTGTGATGACGTATTGGAAGTGTGCTCTTCTGTTTGGGGTATTGTGTGACCAGACTTACTTGGATAGAACATTCATGAAGTTACTTGGAGAAAGCTCAATTTCATTAAAACGTTTCTCATGAAACCTAGGAATCAACATGAAAATCATCAAGGTTCTTGGTTTGACAATTGTGAACTATGTTTAGGGTTAGATAGCAATATTATTTCCAAGAGTTATTTTTGGTAGACCGGAGTGATCAAGTGGAAATTTGCTTTTATCCTTGTGATTTTTATGTCTGCAGATAAGTCAAATGAAAGCACTTTCTTATATGTTGGGATTTCACTGAGTGCTTTTTGTTTGGTTGGTCTTTAAACTGTGAATACTCATATTCTTTTTCATTGGTTAAGTGATTTGAAACATATTTGGGATGGAAGCAGGACTATTGCTTTGCATAGCTAAATGTGTTTTATTTTCTAAACACTCTTTCTGATTCTTTTAAATCATTTTAAACAAAATGCTGTCAAAGAATTTAGGAAGAGATGATCCTTGGTACAGTGCTTTTTGGTGGCTTTTTTCTATACCCTGTGACTTTGGATTTTGGCTTTCATAGTTGCAAGTTACAATATGGAAGTTAACATACCCATTGGGATGTATACCCTACAATACCATTGGTTCATAGAGTTCTCAAGAAGTTTAAAATCCTGCAAATTTTTGAATATGCTAACTTACAACAGCTTTTAGCTGAAACCAAGCTATCTGCATCTTCTATATTTTAAATTTCAGAAATATTCCTCAGGTGAAAGGTATAAAATATATAGAGTACTCCTGCTCACACATTCCGATTTTACTTCATAATCAAAACTGCTAAGATTAGCTGTTGCTTAAACCTCTGAATAGAGTTTACATTACCAAAAATGCCCTATTGTTATGCTGAGATTGCAACTGGTACCACCTGTGGCTTTGAGAGGCAAGGCCCTATTTACATTTGACCCACTGGAATGTCCTCCCTCTGCAACACAAAAGAAAACTTACCTGGGTATTCATTGGATAATGGAGTATTCCCCCTTGCTTATAAAGGCCTGGAAGTTAGAGAGAAGTAAGTGTTTAAAGAAGACCTGAAGATAACTCAAAACCATTGCTGTTCTCAACCATGAGGTAAGCCTCACTTCATACTTTCTAATCAAAATCATTTTTTTTCAGATAAGAGAAGATCTTGGATACTTTTGTCCCTATTTACATGACCCAAAACAAAGCACTATCTTGTGTTCCATTGCTGGTGAGAAAGTGCTTCCTGTTTTGGGCAATGTGGGAACTGGGTTAAACCTTCCAGATGAAATGAGGAGCATCAGAGTGGCCAGTCCTCTACTTTCAATGCTTTCAACTCAGTCAAAGCAGAGCACTGTACCTTATTAGAAAAATCTCGGCTTTAAAACCTTGTTTTTTAACATGTAAGTGTCACCTTGTTTGACCAAGGTGAGAAGCAGATTATCTGCAACCACAGCCACAATGCCTTTCCCTAACAGCCATTTCAGACATATTAGCGCGCAAAACTCCAAACGGAGCACTTTTCTGTGATGACGTATTGGAAGTGTGCTCTTCTGTTTGGGGTATTGTGTGACCAGACTTACTTGGATAGAACATTCATGAAGTTATTTGGAGAAAGCTCAATTTCATTAAAACGTTTCTCATGAAACCTAGGAATCAACATGAAAATCATCAAGGTTCTTGGTTTGACAATTGTGAACTATGTTTAGGGTTAAATAGCAATATTATTTCCAAAAGTTATTTTTGGTAGACCGGAGTGATCAAGTGGAAATTTGCTTTTATCCTTGTGATTTTTATGTCTGCAGATAAGTCAAATGAAAGCACTTTCTTATATGTTGGGATTTCACTGAGTGCTTTTTGTTTGGTTGGTCTTTAAACTGTGAATACTCATATTCTTTTTCATTGGTTAAGTGATTTGAAACATATTTGGGATGGAAGCAGGACTATTGCTTTGCATAGCTAAATGTGTTTTATTTTCTAAACACTCTTTCTGATTCTTTTAAATCATTTTAAACAAAATGCTGTCAAAGAATTTAGGAAGAGATGCTCCTTGGTACAGTGCTTTTTGGTGGCTTTTTTCTATACCCTGTGACTTTGGATTTTGGCTTTCATAGTTGCAAGTTACAATATGGAAGTTAACATACCCATTGGGATGTATACCCTACAATACCATTGGTTCATAGAGTTCTCAAGAAGTTTAAAATCCTGCAAATTTTTGAATATGCTAACTTACAACAGCTTTCAGCTGAAACCAAGCTGTCTGCATCTTCTATATTTTAAATTTCAGAAATATTCCTCAGGTGAAAGGTATAAAATATATAGAGTTCTCCTGCTCACACATTCGGATTTTACTTCAAAATCAAAACTGCTAAGATTAGCTGTTGCTTAAACCTCTGAATAGAGTTTACATTACCAAAAATGCCGTATTGTTATGCTGAGATTGCAACTGGTACCACCTGTGGCTTTGAGAGGCAAGGCCCTATTTACATTTGACCCACTGGAATGTCCTCCCTCTGCAACACAAAAGAAAACTTACCTGGGTATTCATTGGATAATGGAGTATTCCCCCTTGCTTATAAAGGCCTGGAAGTTAGAGAGAAGTAAGTGTTTAAAGAAGACCTGAAGATAACTCAAAACCATTGCTGTTCTCAACCATGAGGTAAGCCTCACTTCATACTTTCTAATCAAAATCATTTTTTTTTCAGATAAGAGAAGATCTTGGATACTTTTGTCCCTATTTACATGACCCAAAACAAAGCACTATCTTGTGTTCCATTGCTGGTGAGAAAGTGCTTCCTGTTTTGGGCAATGTGGGAACTGGGTTAAACCTTCCAGATGAAATGAGGAGCATCAGAGTGGCCAGTCCTCTACTTTCAATGCTTTCAACTCAGTCAAAGCAGAGCACTGTACCTTATTAGAAAAATCTCGGCTTTAAAACCTTGTTTTTTAACATGTAAGTGTCACCTTGTTTGACCAAGGTGAGAAGCAGATTATCTGCAACCACAGCCACAATGCCTTTCCCTAACAGCCATTTCAGACATATTAGCGCGCAAAACTCCAAATGGAGCACTTGTCTGTGATGACGTATTGGAAGTGTGCTCTTCTGTTTGGGGTATTGTGTGACCAGACTTACTTGGATAGAACATTCATGAAGTTACTTGGAGAAAGCTCAATTTCATTAAAACGTTTCTCATGAAACCTAGGAATCAACATGAAAATCATCAAGGTTCTTGGTTTGACAATTGTGAACTATGTTTAGGGTTAGATAGCAATATTATTTCCAAGAGTTATTTTTGGTAGACCGGAGTGATCAAGTGGAAATTTGCTTTTATCCTTGTGATTTTTATGTCTGCAGATAAGTCAAATGAAAGCACTTTCTTATATGTTGGGATTTCACTGAGTGCTTTTTGTTTGGTTGGTCTTTAAACTGTGAATACTCATATTCTTTTTCATTGGTTAAGTGATTTGAAACATATTTGGGATGGAAGCAGGACTATTTCTTTGCATAGCTAAATGTGTTTTATTTTCTAAACACTCTTTCTGATTCTTTTAAATCATTTTAAACAAAATGCTGTCAAAGAATTTAGGAAGAGATGCTCCTTGGTACAGTGCTTTTTGGTGGCTTTTTTCTATACCCTGTGACTTTGGATTTTGGCTTTCATAGTTGCAAGTTACAATATGGAAGTTAACATACCCATTGGGATGTATAACCTACAATACCATTGGTTCATAGAGTTCTCAAGAAGTTTAAAATCCTGCAAATTTTTGAATATGCTAACTTACAACAGCTTTTAGCTGAAACCAAGCTGTCTGCATCTTCTATATTTTAAATTTCAGAAATATTCATCAGGTGAAAGGTATAAAATATATAGAGTTCTCCTGCTCACACATTCGGATTTTACTTCATAATCAAAACTGCTAAGATTAGCTGTTGCTTAAACCTCTGAATAGAGTTTACATTACCAAAAACGCCCTATTGTTATGCTGAGATTGCAACTGGTACCACCTGTGGCTTTGAGAGGCAAGGCCCTATTTACATTTGACCCACTGGAATGTCCTCCCTCTGCAACACAAAAGAAAACTTACCTGGGTATTCATTGGATAATGGAGTATTCCCCCTTGCTTATAAAGGCCTGGAAGTTAGAGAGAAGTAAGTTTTTAAAGAAGACCTGAAGATAACTCAAAACCATCGCTGTTTTCAACCATTTCTAATCAAAATCATTTTTTTTCAGATAAGAGAAGATCTTGGATACTTTTGTCCCTATTTACATGACCCAAAACAAAGCACTATCTTGTGTTCCATTGCTGGTGAGAAAGTGCTACCTGTTTTTGGCAATGTGGGAACTGGGTTAAACCTTCCAGATGAAATGAGGAGCATCAGAGTGGCCAGTCCTCTACTTTCAATGCTTTTAACTCAGTCAAAGCAGAGCACTGTACCTTATTAGAAAAATCTCAGCTTTAAAACCTTGTTTTTTAACATGTAAGTGTCACCTTGTTTCACCAAGGTGAGAAGCAGATTATCTGCATCCACACCCACAATGCCTTTCCCTAACAGCCATTTCAGACATATTAGCGCGCAAAACTCCAAACGGAGCACTTTTCTGTGATGACGTATTGGAAGTGTGCTCTTCTGTTTGGGGTATTGTGTGACCATACTTACTTGGATAGAACATTCATGAAGTTACTTGGAGAAAGCTCAATTTCATTAAAACGTTTCTCATGAAACCTAGGAATCAACATAAAAATCATCAAGGTTCTTGGTTTGACAATTGTGAACTATGTTTAGGGTTAGATAGCAATATTATTTCCAAGAGTTATTTTTGGTAGACCGGAGTGATCAAGTGAAAATTTGCTTTTATCCTTGTGATTTTTATGTCTGCAGATAAGTCAAATGAAAGCACTTTCTTATATGTTGGGATTTCACTGAGTGCTTTTTGTTTGGTTGGTCTTTAAACTGTGAATACTCATATTCTTTTTCATTGGTTAAGTGATTTGAAACATATTTGGGATGGAAGCAGGACTATTTCTTTGCATAGCTAAATGTGTTTTATTTTCTAAACACTCTTTCTGATTCTTTTAAATCATTTTAAACAAAATGCTGTCAAAGAATTTAGGAAGAGATGCTCCTTGGTACAGTGCTTTTTGGTGGCTTTTTTCTATACCCTGTGACTTTGGATTTTGGCTTTCATAGTTGCAAGTTACAATATGGAAGTTAACATACCCATTGGGATGTATAACCTACAATACCATTGGTTCATAGAGTTCTCAAGAAGTTTAAAATCCTGCAAATTTTTGAATATGCTAACTTACAACAGCTTTTAGCTGAAACCAAGCTGTCTGCATCTTCTATATTTTAAATTTCAGAAATATTCCTCAGGTGAAAGGTATAAAATATATAGAGTTCTCCTGCTCACACATTCCGATTTTACTTCATAATCAAAACTGCTAAGATTAGCTGTTGCTTAAACCTCTGAATAGAGTTTACATTACCAAAAACGCCCTATTGTTATGCTGAGATTGCAACTGGTACCACCTGTGGCTTTGAGAGGCAAGGCCCTATTTACATTTGACCCACTGGAATGTCCTCCCTCTGCAACACAAAAGAAAACTTACCTGGGTATTCATTGGATAATGGAGTATTCCCCCTTGCTTATAAAGGCCTGGAAGTTAGAGAGAAGTAAGTTTTTAAAGAAGACCTGAAGATAACTCAAAACCATCGCTGTTTTCAACCATGAGGTAAGCCTCACTTCATACTTTCTAATCAAAATCATTTTTTTTCAGATAAGAGAAGATCTTGGATACTTTTGTCCCTATTTACATGACCCAAAACAAAGCACTATCTTGTGTTCCATTGCTGGTGAGAAAGTGCTTCCTGTTTTGGGCAATGTGGGAACTGGGTTAAACCTTCCAGATGAAATGAGGAGCATCAGAGTGGCCAGTCCTCTACTTTCAATGCTTTCAACTCAGTCAAAGCAGAGCACTGTACCTTATTAGAAAAATCTCGGCTTTAAAACCTTGTTTTTTAACATGTAAGTGTCACCTTGTTTGACCAAGGTGAGAAGCAGATTATCTGCAACCACAGCCACAATGCCTTTCCCTAACAGCCATTTCAGACATATTAGCGCGCAAAACTCCAAACGGAGCACTTTTCTGTGATGACTTATTGGAAGTGTGCTCATCTGTTTGGGGTATTGTGTGACCAGACTTACTTGGATAGAACATTCATGAAGTTACTTGGAGAAAGCTCAATTTCATTAAAACGTTTCTCATAAAACCTAGGAATTAACATAAAAATCATCAAGGTTCTTGGTTTGACAATTGTGAACTATGTTTGGGGTTAGATAGCAATATTATTTCCAAGAGTTATTTTTGGTAGACCGGAGTGATCAAGTGGAAATTTGCTTTTATCCTTGTGATTTTTATGTCTGCAGATAAGTCAAATGAAAGCACTTTCTTATATGTTGGGATTTCACTGAGTGCTTTTTGTTTGGTTGGTCTTTAAACTGTGAATACTCATATTCTTTTTCATTGGTTAAGTGATTTGAAACATATTTGGGATGGAAGCAGGACTATTTCTTTGCATAGCTAAATGTGTTTTATTTTCTAAACACTCTTTCTGATTCTTTTAAATCATTTTAAACAAAATGCTGTCAAAGAATTTAGGAAGAGATGCTCCTTGGTACAGTGCTTTTTGGTGGCTTTTTTCTATACCCTGTGACTTTGGATTTTGGCTTTCATAGTTGCAAGTTACAATATGGAAGTTAACATACCCATTGGGATGTATAACCTACAATACCATTGGTTCATAGAGTTCTCAAGAAGTTTAAAATCCTGCAAATTTTTGAATATGCTAACTTACAACAGCTTTTAGCTGAAACCAAGCTGTCTGCATCTTCTATATTTTAAATTTCAGAAATATTCCTCAGGTGAAAGGTATAAAATATATAGAGTTCTCCTGCTCACACATTCGGATTTTACTTCTTAATCAAAACTGCTAAGATTAGCTGTTGCTTAAACCTCTGAATAGAGTTTACATTACCAAAAACGCCCTATTGTTATGCTGAGATTGCAACTGGTACCACCTGTGGCTTTGAGAGGCAAGGCCCTATTTACATTTGACCCACTGGAATGTCCTCCCTCTGCAACACAAAAGAAAACTTACCTGGGTATTCATTGGATAATGGAGTATTCCCCCTTGCTTATAAAGGCCTGGAAGTTAGAGAGAAGTAAGTGTTTAAAGAAGACCTGAAGATAACTCAAAACCATCGCTGTTTTCAACCATGAGGTAAGCCTCACTTCATACTTTCTAATCAAAATCATTTTTTTTCAGATAAGAGAAGATCTTGGATACTTTTGTCCCTATTTACATGACCCAAAACAAAGCACTATCTTGTGTTCCATTGCTGGTGAGAAAGTGCTTCCTGTTTTGGGCAATGTGGGAACTGGGTTAAACCTTCCAGATGAAATGAGGAGCATCAGAGTGGCCAGTCCTCTACTTTCAATGCTTTCAACTCAGTCAAAGCAGAGCACTGTACCTTATTAGAAAAATCTCGGCTTTAAAACCTTGTTTTTTAACATGTAAGTGTCATCTTGTTTGACCAAGGTGAGAAGCAGATTATCTGCAACCACAGCCACAATGCCTTTCCCTAACAGCCATTTTAGACATATTAGCGCGCAAAACTCCAAACGGAGCACTTGTCTGTGATGACGTATTGGAAGTGTGCTCTTCTGTTTGGGGTATTGTGTGACCAGACTTACTTGGATAGAACATTCATGAAGTTACTTGGAGAAAGCTCAATTTCATTAAAACGTTTCTCATGAAACCTAGGAATCAACATGAAAATCATCAAGGTTCTTGGTTTGACAATTGTGAACTATGTTTAGGGTTAGATAGCAATATTATTTCCAAGAGTTATTTTTGGTAGAGCGGAGTGATCAAGTGGAAATTTGCTTTTATCCTTGTGATTTTTATGTCTGCAGATAAGTCAAATGAAAGCACTTTCTTATATGTTGGGATTTCACTGAGTGCTTTTTGTTTGGTTGGTCTTTAAACTGTGAATACTCATATTCTTTTTCATTGGTTAAGTGATTTGAAACATATTTGGGATGGAAGCAGGACTATTTCTTTGCATAGCTAAATGTGTTTTATTTTCTAAACACTCTTTCTGATTCTTTTAAATCATTTTAAACAAAATGCTGTCAAAGAATTTAGGAAGAGATGCTCCTTGGTACAGTGCTTTTTGGTGGCTTTTTTCTATACCCTGTGACTTTGGATTTTGGCTTTCATAGTTGCAAGTTACAATATGGAAGTTAACATACCCATTGGGATGTATAACCTACAATACCATTGGTTCATAGAGTTCTCAAGAAGTTTAAAATCCTGCAAATTTTTGAATATGCTAACTTACAACAGCTTTTAGCTGAAACCAAACTGTCTGCATCTTCTATATTTTAAATTTCAGAAATATTCATCAGGTGAAAGGTATAAAATATATAGAGTTCTCCTGCTCACACATTCGGATTTTACTTCATAATCAAAACTGCTAAGATTAGCTGTTGCTTAAACCTCTGAATAGAGTTTACATTACCAAAAACGCCCTATTGTTATGCTGAGATTGCAACTGGTACCACCTGTGGCTTTGAGAGGCAAGGCCCTATTTACATTTGACCCACTGGAATGTCCTCCCTCTGCAACACAAAAGAAAACTTACCTGGGTATTCATTGGATAATGGAGTATTCCCCCTTGCTTATAAAGGCCTGGAAGTTAGAGAGAAGTAAGTGTTTAAAGAAGACCTGAAGATAACTCAAAACCATTGCTGTTCTCAACCATGAGGTAAGCCTCACTTCATACTTTCTAATCAAAATCATTTTTTTTCAGATAAGAGAAGATCTTGGATACTTTTGTCCCTATTTACATGACCCAAAACAAAGCACTATCTTGTGTTCCATTGCTGGTGAGAAAGTGCTTCCTGTTTTGGGCAATGTGGGAACTGGGTTAAACCTTCCAGATGAAATGAGGAGCATCAGAGTGGCCAGTCCTCTACTTTCAATGCTTTCAACTCAGTCAAAGCAGAGCACTGTACCTTATTAGAAAAATCTCGGCTTTAAAACCTTGTTTTTTAACATGTAAGTGTCACCTTGTTTGACCAAGGTGAGAAGCAGATTATCTGCAACCACAGCCACAATGCCTTTCCCTAACAGCCATTTCAGACATATTAGCGCGCAAAACTCCAAACGGAGCACTTGTCTGTGATGACGTATTGGAAGTGTGCTCTTCTGTTTGGGGTATTGTGTGACCAGACTTACTTGGATAGAACATTCATGACGTTACTTGGAGAAAGCTCAATTTCATTAAAACGTTTCTCATGAAACCTAGGAATCAACATGAAAATCATCAAGGTTCTTGGTTTGACAATTGTGAACTATGTTTAGGGTTAGATAGCAATATTATTTCCAAGAGTTATTTTTGGTAGACCGGAGTGATCAAGTGGAAATTTGCTTTTATCCTTGTGATTTTTATGTCTGCAGATAAGTCAAATGAAAGCACTTTCTTATATGTTGGGATTTCACTGAGTGCTTTTTGTTTGGTTGGTCTTTAAACTGTGAATACTCATATTCTTTTTCATTGGTTAAGTGATTTGAAACATATTTGGGATGGAAGCAGGACTATTTCTTTGCATAGCTAAATGTGTTTTATTTTCTAAACACTCTTTCTGATTCTTTTAAATCATTTTAAACAAAATGCTGTCAAAGAATTTAGGAAGAGATGCTCCTTGGTACAGTGCTTTTTGGTGGCTTTTTTCTATACCCTGTGACTTTGGATTTTGGCTTTCATAGTTGCAAGTTACAATATGGAAGTTAACATACCCATTGGGATGTATAACCTACAATACCATTGGTTCATAGAGTTCTCAAGAAGTTTAAAATCCTGCAAATTTTTGAATATGCTAACTTACAACAGCTTTTAGCTGAAACCAAGCTGTCTGCATCTTCTATATTTTAAATTTCAGAAATATTCCTCAGGTGAAAGGTATAAAATATATAGAGTTCTCCTGCTCACACATTTGGATTTTACTTCATAATCAAAACTGCTAAGATTAGCTGTTGCTTAAACCTCTGAATAGAGTTTACATTACCAAAAACGCCCTATTGTTATGCTGAGATTGCAACTGGTACCACCTGTGGCTTTGAGAGGCAAGGCCCTATTTACATTTGACCCACTGGAATGTCCTCCCTCTGCAACACAAAAGAAAACTTACCTGGGTATTCATTGGATAATGGAGTATTCCCCCTTGCTTATAAAGGCCTGGAAGTTAGAGAGAAGTAAGTTTTTAAAGAAGACCTGAAGATAACTCAAAACCATCGCTGTTTTCAACCATTTCTAATCAAAATCATTTTTTTTCAGATAAGAGAAGATCTTGGATACTTTTGTCCCTATTTACATGACCCAAAACAAAGCACTATCTTGTGTTCCATTGCTGGTGAGAAAGTGCTTCCTGTTTTGGGCAATGTGGGAACTGGGTTAAACCTTCCAGATGAAATGAGGAGCATCAGAGTGGCCAGTCCTCTACTTTCAATGCTTTCAACTCAGTCAAAGCAGAGCACTGTACCTTATTAGAAAAATCTCGGCTTTAAAACCTTGTTTTTTAACATGTAAGTGTCACCTTGTTTGACCAAGGTGAGAAGCAGATTATCTGCAACCACAGCCACAATGCCTTTCCCTAACAGCCATTTCAGACATATTAGCGCGCAAAACTCCAAACGGAGCACTTTTCTGTGATGACTTATTGGAAGTGTGCTCATCTGTTTGGGGTATTGTGTGACCAGACTTACTTGGATAGAACATTCATGAAGTTACTTGGAGAAAGCTCAATTTCATTAAAACGTTTCTCATAAAACCTAGGAATTAACATAAAAATCATCAAGGTTCTTGGTTTGACAATTGTGAACTATGTTTAGGGTTAGATAGCAATATTATTTCCAAGAGTTATTTTTGGTAGACCGGAGTGATCAAGTGGAAATTTGCTTTTATCCTTGTGATTTTTATGTCTGCAGATAAGTCAAATGAAAGCACTTTCTTATATGTTGGGATTTCACTGAGTGCTTTTTGTTTGGTTGGTCTTTAAACTGTGAATACTCATATTCTTTTTCATTGGTTAAGTGATTTGAAACATATTTGGGATGGAAGCAGGACTATTTCTTTGCATAGCTAAATGTGTTTTATTTTCTAAACACTCTTTCTGATTCTTTTAAATCATTTTAAACAAAATGCTGTCAAAGAATTTAGGAAGAGATGCTCCTTGGTACAGTGCTTTTTGGTGGCTTTTTTCTATACCCTGTGACTTTGGATTTTGGCTTTCATAGTTGCAAGTTACAATATGGAAGTTAACATACCCATTGGGATGTATAACCTACAATACCATTGGTTCATAGAGTTCTCAAGAAGTTTAAAATCCTGCAAATTTTTGAATATGCTAACTTACAACAGCTTTTAGCTGAAACCAAGCTGTCTGCATCTTCTATATTTTAAATTTCAGAAATATTCCTCAGGTGAAAGGTATAAAATATATAGAGTTCTCCTGCTCACACATTCCGATTTTACTTCATAATCAAAACTGCTAAGATTAGCTGTTGCTTAAACCTCTGAATAGAGTTTACATTACCAAAAACGCCCTATTGTTATGCTGAGATTGCAACTGGTACCACCTGTGGCTTTGAGAGGCAAGGCCCTATTTACATTTGACCCACTGGAATGTCCTCCCTCTGCAACACAAAAGAAAACTTACCTGGGTATTCATTGGATAATGGAGTATTCCCCCTTGCTTATAAAGGCCTGGAAGTTAGAGAGAAGTAAGTTTTTAAAGAAGACCTGAAGATAACTCAAAACCATCGCTGTTTTCAACCATGAGGTAAGCCTCACTTCATACTTTCTAATCAAAATCATTTTTTTTCAGATAAGAGAAGATCTTGGATACTTTTGTCCCTATTTACATGACCCAAAACAAAGCACTATCTTGTGTTCCATTGCTGGTGAGAAAGTGCTTCCTGTTTTGGGCAATGTGGGAACTGGGTTAAACCTTCCAGATGAAATGAGGAGCATCAGAGTGGCCAGTCCTCTACTTTCAATGCTTTCAACTCAGTCAAAGCAGAGCACTGTACCTTATTAGAAAAATCTCGGCTTTAAAACCTTGTTTTTTAACATGTAAGTGTCACCTTGTTTGACCAAGGTGAGAAGCAGATTATCTGCAACCACAGCCACAATGCCTTTCCCTAACAGCCATTTCAGACATATTAGCGCGCAAAACTCCAAACGGAGCACTTTTCTGTGATGACTTATTGGAAGTGTGCTCATCTGTTTGGGGTATTGTGTGACCAGACTTACTTGGATAGAACATTCATGAAGTTACTTGGAGAAAGCTCAATTTCATTAAAACGTTTCTCATAAAACCTAGGAATTAACATAAAAATCATCAAGGTTCTTGGTTTGACAATTGTGAACTATGTTTAGGGTTAGATAGCAATATTATTTCCAAGAGTTATTTTTGGTAGACCGGAGTGATCAAGTGGAAATTTGCTTTTATCCTTGTGATTTTTATGTCTGCAGATAAGTCAAATGAAAGCACTTTCTTATATGTTGGGATTTCACTGAGTGCTTTTTGTTTGGTTGGTCTTTAAACTGTGAATACTCATATTCTTTTTCATTGGTTAAGTGATTTGAAACATATTTGGGATGGAAGCAGGACTATTTCTTTGCATAGCTAAATGTGTTTTATTTTCTAAACACTCTTTCTGATTCTTTTAAATCATTTTAAACAAAATGCTGTCAAAGAATTTAGGAAGAGATGCTCCTTGGTACAGTGCTTTTTGGTGGCTTTTTTCTATACCCTGTGACTTTGGATTTTGGCTTTCATAGTTGCAAGTTACAATATGGAAGTTAACATACCCATTGGGATGTATAACCTACAATACCATTGGTTCATAGAGTTCTCAAGAAGTTTAAAATCCTGCAAATTTTTGAATATGCTAACTTACAACAGCTTTTAGCTGAAACCAAGCTGTCTGCATCTTCTATATTTTAAATTTCAGAAATATTCCTCAGGTGAAAGGTATAAAATATATAGAGTTCTCCTGCTCACACATTCGGATTTTACTTCTTAATCAAAACTGCTAAGATTAGCTGTTGCTTAAACCTCTGAATAGAGTTTACATTACCAAAAACGCCCTATTGTTATGCTGAGATTGCAACTGGTACCACCTGTGGCTTTGAGAGGCAAGGCCCTATTTACATTTGACCCACTGGAATGTCCTCCCTCTGCAACACAAAAGAAAACTTACCTGGGTATTCATTGGATAATGGAGTATTCCCCCTTGCTTATAAAGGCCTGGAAGTTAGAGAGAAGTAAGTGTTTAAAGAAGACCTGAAGATAACTCAAAACCATCGCTGTTTTCAACCATGAGGTAAGCCTCACTTCATACTTTCTAATCAAAATCATTTTTTTTCAGATAAGAGAAGATCTTGGATACTTTTGTCCCTATTTACATGACCCAAAACAAAGCACTATCTTGTGTTCCATTGCTGGTGAGAAAGTGCTTCCTGTTTTGGGCAATGTGGGAACTGGGTTAAACCTTCCAGATGAAATGAGGAGCATCAGAGTGGCCAGTCCTCTACTTTCAATGCTTTCAACTCAGTCAAAGCAGAGCACTGTACCTTATTAGAAAAATCTCGGCTTTAAAACCTTGTTTTTTAACATGTAAGTGTCACCTTGTTTGACCAAGGTGAGAAGCAGATTATCTGCAACCACAGCCACAATGCCTTTCCCTAACAGCCATTTCAGACATATTAGCGCGCAAAACTCCAAACGGAGCACTTGTCTGTGATGACGTATTGGAAGTGTGCTCTTCTGTTTGGGGTATTGTGTGACCAGACTTACTTGGATAGAACATTCATGACGTTACTTGGAGAAAGCTCAATTTCATTAAAACGTTTCTCATGAAACCTAGGAATCAACATGAAAATCATCAAGGTTCTTGGTTTGACAATTGTGAACTATGTTTAGGGTTAGATAGCAATATTATTTCCAAGAGTTATTTTTGGTAGACCGGAGTGATCAAGTGGAAATTTGCTTTTATCCTTGTGATTTTTATGTCTGCAGATAAGTCAAATGAAAGCACTTTCTTATATGTTGGGATTTCACTGAGTGCTTTTTGTTTGGTTGGTCTTTAAACTGTGAATACTCATATTCTTTTTCATTGGTTAAGTGATTTGAAACATATTTGGGATGGAAGCAGGACTATTTCTTTGCATAGCTAAATGTGTTTTATTTTCTAAACACTCTTTCTGATTCTTTTAAATCATTTTAAACAAAATGCTGTCAAAGAATTTAGGAAGAGATGCTCCTTGGTACAGTGCTTTTTGGTGGCTTTTTTCTATACCCTGTGACTTTGGATTTTGGCTTTCATAGTTGCAAGTTACAATATGGAAGTTAACATACCCATTGGGATGTATAACCTACAATACCATTGGTTCATAGAGTTCTCAAGAAGTTTAAAATCCTGCAAATTTTTGAATATGCTAACTTACAACAGCTTTTAGCTGAAACCAAGCTGTCTGCATCTTCTATATTTTAAATTTCAGAAATATTCATCAGGTGAAAGGTATAAAATATATAGAGTTCTCCTGCTCACACATTCGGATTTTACTTCATAATCAAAACTGCTAAGATTAGCTGTTGCTTAAACCTCTGAATAGAGTTTACATTACCAAAAACGCCCTATTGTTATGCTGAGATTGCAACTGGTACCACCTGTGGCTTTGAGAGGCAAGGCCCTATTTACATTTGACCCACTAGAATGCCCTCCCTCTGCAACACAAAAGAAAACTTACCTGGGTATTCATTGGATAATGGAGTATTCCCCCTTGCTTATAAAGGCCTGGAAGTTAGAGAGAAGTAAGTGTTTAAAGAAGACCTGAAGATAACTCAAAACCATTGCTGTTCTCAACCATGAGGTAAGCCTCACTTCATACTTTCTAATCAAAATCATTTTTTTTCAGATAAGAGAAGATCTTGGATACTTTTGTCCCTATTTACATGACCCAAAACAAAGCACTATCTTGTGTTCCATTGCTGGTGAGAAAGTGCTTCCTGTTTTGGGCAATGTGGGAACTGGGTTAAACCTTCCAGATGAAATGAGGAGCATCAGAGTGGCCAGTCCTCTACTTTCAATGCTTTCAACTCAGTCAAAGCAGAGCACTGTACCTTATTAGAAAAATCTCGGCTTTAAAACCTTGTTTTTTAACATGTAAGTGTCACCTTGTTTGACCAAGGTGAGAAGCAGATTATCTGCAACCACAGCCACAATGCCTTTCCCTAACAGCCATTTCAGACATATTAGCGCGCAAAACTCCAAACGGAGCACTTTTCTGTGATGACGTATTGGAAGTGTGCTCTTCTGTTTGGGGTATTGTGTGACCAGACTTACTTGGATAGAACATTCATGAAGTTACTTGGAGAAAGCTCAATTTCATTAAAACGTTTCTCATGAAACCTAGGAATCAACATAAAAATCATCAAGGTTCTTGGTTTGACAATTGTGAACTATGTTTAGGGTTAGATAGCAATATTATTTCCAAGAGTTATTTTTGGTAGACCGGAGTGATCAAGTGGAAATTTGCTTTTATCCTTGTGATTTTTATGTCTGCAGATAAGTCAAATGAAAGCACTTTCTTATATGTTGGGATTTCACTGAGTGCTTTTTGTTTGGTTGGTCTTTAAACTGAATTCTCATATTCTTTTTCATTGGTTAAGTGATTTGAAACATATTTGGGATGGAAGCAGGACTATTGCTTTGCATAGCTAAATGTGTTTTATTTTCTAAACACTCTTTCTGATTCTTTTAAATCATTTTAAACAAAATGCTGTCAAAGAATTTAGGAAGAGATGCTCCTTGGTACAGTGCTTTTTGGTGGCTTTTTTCTATACCCTGTGACTTTGGATTTTGGCTTTCTTAGTTGCAAGTTACAATATGGAAGTTAACATACCCATTGGAATGTATAACCTACAATACCATTGGTTCATAGAGTTCTCAAGAAGTTTAAAATCCTGCAAATTTTTGAATATGCTAACTTACAACAGCTTTCAGCTGAAACCAAGCTGTCTGCATCTTCTATATTTTAAATTTCAGAAATATTCCTCAGGTGAAAGGTATAAAATATATAGAGTTCTCCTGCTCACACATTCGGATTTTACTTCATAATCAAAACTGCTAAGATTAGCTGTTGCTTAAACCTCTGAATAGAGTTTACATTACCAAAAACGCCCTATTGTTATGCTGAGATTGCAACTGGTACCACCTGTGGCTTTGAGAGGCAAGGCCCTATTTACATTTGACCCACTAGAATGCCCTCCCTCTGCAACACAAAAGAAAACTTACCTGGGTATTCATTGGATAATGGAGTATTCCCCCTTGCTTATAAAGGCCTGGAAGTTAGAGAGAAGTAAGTGTTTAAAGAAGACCTGAAGATAACTCAAAACCATCGCTGTTTTCAACCATGAGGTAAGCCTCAATTCATACTTTCTAATCAAAATCATTTTTTTTCAGATAAGAGAAGATCTTGGATACTTTTGTCCCTATTTACATGACCCAAAACAAAACACTATCTTGTGTTCCATTGCTGGTGAGAAAGTGCTTCCTGTTTTGGGCAATGTGGGAACTGAGTTAAACCTTCCAGATGAAATGAGGAGCATCAGAGTGGCCAGTCCTCTACTTTCAATGCTTTCAACTCAGTCAAAGCAGAGCACTGTACCTTATTAGAAAAATCTCGGCTTTAAAACCTTGTTTTTTAACATGTAAGTGTCACCTTGTTTGACCATGGTGAGAAGCAGATTATCTGCAACCACAGCCACAATGCCTTTCCCTAACAGCCATTTCAGACATATTAGCGCGCAAAAGTCCAAACGGAGCACTTTTCTGTGATGACGTATTGGAAGTGTGCTCTTCTGTTTGGGGTATTGTGTGACCAGACTTACTTGGATAGAACATTCATGAAGTTACTTGGAGAAAGCTCAATTTCATTAAAACGTTTCTCATGAAACCTAGGAATCAACATAAAAATCATCAAGGTTCTTGGTTTGACAATTGTGAACTATGTTTAGGGTTAGATAGCAATATTATTTCCAAGAGTTATTTTTGGTAGACCGGAGTGATCAAGTGGAAATTTGCTTTTATCCTTGTGATTTTTATGTCTGCAGATAAGTCAAATGAAAGCACTTTCTTATATGTTGGGATTTTACTGAGTGCTTTTTGTTTGGTCTTTAAACTGTGAATACTCATATTCTTTTTCATTGGTTAAGTGATTTGAAACATATTTGGGATGGAAGCAGGACTATTGCTTTGCATAGTTAAATGTGTTTTATTTTCTAAACACTCTTTCTGATTCTTTTAAATCATTTTAAACAAAATGCTGTCAAAGAATTTAGGAAGAGATGCTCCTTGGTACAGTGCTTTTTGGTGGCTTTTTTCTATACCCTGTGACTTTGGATTTTGGCTTTCATAGTTGCAAGTTACAATATGGAAGTTAACATACCCATTGGGATGTATAACCTACAATACCATTGGTTCATAGAGTTCTCAAGAAGTTTAAAATCCTGCACATTTTTGAATATGCTAACTTACAACAGCTTTTAGCTGAAACCAAGCTGTCTGCATCTTCTATATTTTAAATTTCAGAAATATTCCTCAGGTGAAAGGTATAAAATATATAGAGTACTCCTGCTCACACATTATTATTATTATTATTATTACTACGAGTTTATATAGCGCCAAAGGGTTTGCTCAGCGCTGTACAATAGGGGACATTCCGATTTTACTTCATAATCAAAACTGCTAAGATTAGCTGTTGCTTAAACCTCTGAATAGAGTTTACATTACCAAAAACGCCCTATTGTTATGCTGAGATTGCAACTGGTACCACCTGTGGCTTTGAGAGGCAAGGCCCTATTTACATTTGACCCACTAGAATGCCCTCCCTCTGCAACACAAAAGAAAACTTATCTGGGTATTCATTGGATAATGGAGTATTCCCCCTTGCTTATAAAGGCCTGGAAGTTAGAGAGAAGTAAGTGTTTAAAGAAGACCTGAAGATAACTCAAAACCATCGCTGTTTTCAACCATGAGGTAAGCCTCACTTCATACTTTCTAATCAAAATCATTTTTTTTCAGATAAGAGAAGATCTTGGATACTTTTGTCCCTATTTACATGACCCAAAACAAAGCACTATCTTGTGTTCCATTGCTGGTGAGAAAGTGCTTCCTGTTTTGGGCAATGTGGGAACTGGGTTAAACCTTCCAGATGAAATGAGGAGCATCAGAGTGGCCAGTCCTCTACTGTCAATGCTTTCAACTCAGTCAAAGCAGAGCACTGTACCTTATTAGAAAAATCTCGGCTTTAAAACCTTGTTTTTTAACATGTAAGTGTCACCTTGTTTGACCAAGGTGAGAAGCAGATTATCTGCAACCACAGCCACAATGCCTTTCCCTAACAGCCATTTCAGACATATTAGCGCGCAAAACTCCAAACGGAGCACTTTTCTGTGATGACGTATTGGAAGTGTGCTCTTCTGTTTGGGGTATTGTGTGACCAGACTTACTTGGATAGAACATTCATGAAGTTACTTGGAGAAAGCTCAATTTCATTAAAACGTTTCTCATGAAACCTAGGAATCAACATAAAAATCATCAAGGTTCTTGGTTTGACAATTGTGAACTATGTTTAGGGTTAGATAGCAATATTATTTCCAAGAGTTATTTTTGGTAGACCGGAGTGATCAAGTGGAAATTTGCTTTTATCCTTGTGATTTTTATGTCTGCAGATAAGTCAAATGAAAGCACTTTCTTATATGTTGGGATTTCACTGAGTGCTTTTTGTTTGGTTGGTCTTTAAACTGAATTCTCATATTCTTTTTCATTGGTTAAGTGATTTGAAACATATTTGGGATGGAAGCAGGACTATTGCTTTGCATAGCTAAATGTGTTTTATTTTCTAAACACTCTTTCTGATTCTTTTAAATCATTTTAAACAAAATGCTGTCAAAGAATTTAGGAAGAGATGCTCCTTGGTACAGTGCTTTTTGGTGGCTTTTTTCTATACCCTGTGACTTTGGATTTTGGCTTTCTTAGTTGCAAGTTACAATATGGAAGTTAACATACCCATTGGAATGTATAACCTACAATACCATTGGTTCATAGAGTTCTCAAGAAGTTTAAAATCCTGCAAATTTTTGAATATGCTAACTTACAACAGCTTTCAGCTGAAACCAAGCTGTCTGCATCTTCTATATTTTAAATTTCAGAAATATTCCTCAGGTGAAAGGTATAAAATATATAGAGTTCTCCTGCTCACACATTCGGATTTTACTTCATAATCAAAACTGCTAAGATTAGCTGTTGCTTAAACCTCTGAATAGAGTTTACATTACCAAAAACGCCCTATTGTTATGCTGAGATTGCAACTGGTACCACCTGTGGCTTTGAGAGGCAAGGCCCTATTTACATTTGACCCACTAGAATGCCCTCCCTCTGCAACACAAAAGAAAACTTACCTGGGTATTCATTGGATAATGGAGTATTCCCCCTTGCTTATAAAGGCCTGGAAGTTAGAGAGAAGTAAGTGTTTAAAGAAGACCTGAAGATAACTCAAAACCATCGCTGTTTTCAACCATGAGGTAAGCCTCAATTCATACTTTCTAATCAAAATCATTTTTTTTCAGATAAGAGAAGATCTTGGATACTTTTGTCCCTATTTACATGACCCAAAACAAAACACTATCTTGTGTTCCATTGCTGGTGAGAAAGTGCTTCCTGTTTTGGGCAATGTGGGAACTGAGTTAAACCTTCCAGATGAAATGAGGAGCATCAGAGTGGCCAGTCCTCTACTTTCAATGCTTTCAACTCAGTCAAAGCAGAGCACTGTACCTTATTAGAAAAATCTCGGCTTTAAAACCTTGTTTTTTAACATGTAAGTGTCACCTTGTTTGACCATGGTGAGAAGCAGATTATCTGCAACCACAGCCACAATGCCTTTCCCTAACAGCCATTTCAGACATATTAGCGCGCAAAAGTCCAAACGGAGCACTTTTCTGTGATGACGTATTGGAAGTGTGCTCTTCTGTTTGGGGTATTGTGTGACCAGACTTACTTGGATAGAACATTCATGAAGTTACTTGGAGAAAGCTCAATTTCATTAAAACGTTTCTCATGAAACCTAGGAATCAACATAAAAATCATCAAGGTTCTTGGTTTGACAATTGTGAACTATGTTTAGGGTTAGATAGCAATATTATTTCCAAGAGTTATTTTTGGTAGACCGGAGTGATCAAGTGGAAATTTGCTTTTATCCTTGTGATTTTTATGTCTGCAGATAAGTCAAATGAAAGCACTTTCTTATATGTTGGGATTTTACTGAGTGCTTTTTGTTTGGTCTTTAAACTGTGAATACTCATATTCTTTTTCATTGGTTAAGTGATTTGAAACATATTTGGGATGGAAGCAGGACTATTGCTTTGCATAGTTAAATGTGTTTTATTTTCTAAACACTCTTTCTGATTCTTTTAAATCATTTTAAACAAAATGCTGTCAAAGAATTTAGGAAGAGATGCTCCTTGGTACAGTGCTTTTTGGTGGCTTTTTTCTATACCCTGTGACTTTGGATTTTGGCTTTCATAGTTGCAAGTTACAATATGGAAGTTAACATACCCATTGGGATGTATAACCTACAATACCATTGGTTCATAGAGTTCTCAAGAAGTTTAAAATCCTGCACATTTTTGAATATGCTAACTTACAACAGCTTTTAGCTGAAACCAAGCTGTCTGCATCTTCTATATTTTAAATTTCAGAAATATTCCTCAGGTGAAAGGTATAAAATATATAGAGTACTCCTGCTCACACATTATTATTATTATTATTATTACTACGAGTTTATATAGCGCCAAAGGGTTTGCTCAGCGCTGTAGAATAGGGGACATTCCGATTTTACTTCATAATCAAAACTGCTAAGATTAGCTGTTGCTTAAACCTCTGAATAGAGTTTACATTACCAAAAACGCCCTATTGTTATGCTGAGATTGCAACTGGTACCACCTGTGGCTTTGAGAGGCAAGGCCCTATTTACATTTGACCCACTAGAATGCCCTCCCTCTGCAACACAAAAGAAAACTTATCTGGGTATTCATTGGATAATGGAGTATTCCCCCTTGCTTATAAAGGCCTGGAAGTTAGAGAGAAGTAAGTGTTTAAAGAAGACCTGAAGATAACTCAAAACCATCGCTGTTTTCAACCATGAGGTAAGCCTCACTTCATACTTTCTAATCAAAATCATTTTTTTTCAGATAAGAGAAGATCTTGGATATTTTTGTCCCTATTTACATGACCCAAAACAAAGCACTATCTTGTGTTCCATTGCTGGTGAGAAAGTGCTTCCTGTTTTGGGCAATGTGGGAACTGGGTTAAACCTTCCAGATGAAATGAGGAGCATCAGAGTGGCCAGTCCTCTACTGTCAATGCTTTCAACTCAGTCAAAGCAGAGCACTGTACCTTATTAGAAAAATCTCGGCTTTAAAACCTTGTTTTTTAACATGTAAGTGTCACCTTGTTTGACCAAGGTGAGAAGCAGATTATCTGCAACCACAGCCACAATTCCTTTCCCTAACAGCCATTTCAGACATATTAGCGCGCAAAACTCCAAACGGAGCACTTTTCTGTGATGACGTATTGGAAGTGTGCTCTTCTGTTTGGGGTATTGTGTGACCAGACTTACTTGGATAGAACATTCATGAAGTTACTTGGAGAAAGCTCAATTTCATTAAAACGTTTCTCATGAAACCTAGGAATCAACATAAAAATCATCAAGGTTCTTGGTTTGACAATTGTGAACTATGTTTAGGGTTAGATAGCAATATTATTTCCAAGAGTTATTTTTGGTAGACCGGAGTGATCAAGTGGAAATTTGCTTTTATCCTTGTGATTTTTATGTCTGCAGATAAGTCAAATGAAAGCACTTTCTTATATGTTGGGATTTTACTGAGTGCTTTTTGTTTGGTTGGTCTTTAAACTGTGAATACTCATATTCTTTTTCATTGGTTAAGTGATTTGAAACATATTTGGGATGGAAGCAGGACTATTGCTTTGCATAGCTAAATGTGTTTTATTTTCTAAACACTCTTTCTGATTCTTTAAAATCATTTTAAACAAAATGCTGTCAAAGAATTTAGGAAGAGATGCTCCTTGGTACAGTGCTTTTTGGTGGCTTTTTTCTATACCCTGTGACTTTGGATTTTGGCTTTATTAGTTGCAAGTTACAATATGGAAGTTAACATACCCATTGGGATGTATACCCTACAATACCATTGGTTCATAGAGTTCTCAAGAAGTTTAAAATCCTGCAAATTTTTGAATATGCTAACTTACAACAGCTTTCAGCTGAAACCAAGCTGTCTGCATCTTCTATATTTTAAATTTCAGAAATATTCCTCAGGTGAAAGGTATAAAATATATAGAGTTCTCCTGCTCACACATTCGGATTTTACTTCATAATCAAAACTGCTAAGATTAGCTGTTGCTTAAACCTCTGAATAGAGTTTACATTACCAAAAACGCCCTATTGTTATGCTGAGATTGCAACTGGTACCACCTGTGGCTTTGAGAGGCAAGGCCCTATTTACATTTGACCCACTAGAATGCCCTCCCTCTGCAACACAAAAGAAAACTTACCTGGGTATTCATTGGATAATGGAGTATTCCCCCTTGCTTATAAAGGCCTGGAAGTTAGAGAGAAGTAAGTGTTTAAAGAAGACCTGAAGATAACTCAAAACCATCGCTGTTTTCAACCATGAGGTAAGCCTCACTTCATACTTTCTAATCAAAATCATTTTTTTTCAGATAAGAGAAGATCTTGGATACTTTTGTCCCTTTTTACATGACCCAAAACAAAGCACTATCTTGTGTTTCATTGCTGGTGAGAAAGTGCTTCCTGTTTTGGGCAATGTGGGAACTGGGTTAAACCTTCCAGATGAAATGAGGAGCATCAGAGTGGCCAGTCCTCTACTTTCAATGCTTTCAACTCAGTCAAAGCAGAGCACTGTACCTTATTAGAAAAATCTCGGCTTTAAAACCTTGTTTTTTAACATGTAAGTGTCACCTTGTTTGACCAAGGTGAGAAGCAGATTATCTGCAACCACAGCCACAATGCCTTTCCCTAACAGCCATTTCAGACATATTAGCGCGCAAAACTCCAAACGGAGCACTTTTCTGTGATGACGTATTGGAAGTGTGCTCTTCTGTTTGGGGTATTGTGTGACCAGACTTACTTGGATAGAACATTCATGAAGTTACTTGGAGAAAGCTCAATTTCATTAAAACGTTTCTCATGAAACCTAGGAATCAACATGAAAATCATCAAGGTTCTTGGTTTGACAATTGTGAACTATGTTTAGGGTTAGATAGCAATATTATTTCCAAGAGTTATTTTTGGTAGACCGGAGTGATCAAGTGGAAATTTGCTTTTATCCTTGTGATTTTTATGTCTGCAGATAAGTCAAATGAAAGCACTTTCTTATATGTTGGGATTTCACTGAGTGCTTTTTGTTTGGTTGGTCTTTAAACTGTGAATACTCATATTCTTTTTCATTGGTTAAGTGATTTGAAACATATTTGGGATGGAAGCAGGACTATTGCTTTGCATAGCTAAATGTGTTTTATTTTCTAAACACTCTTTCTGATTCTTTTAAATCATTTTAAACAAAATGCTGTCAAAGAATTTAGGAAGAGATGCTCCTTGGTACAGTGCTTTTTGGTGGCTTTTTTCTATACCCTGTGACTTTGGATTTTGGCTTTCATAGTTGCAAGTTACAATATGGAAGTTAACATACCCATTGGGATGTATACCCTACAATACCATTGGTTCATAGAGTTCTCAAGAAGTTTAAAATCCTGCAAATTTTTGAATATGCTAACTTACAACAGCTTTCAGCTGAAACCAAGCTGACTGCATCTTCTATATTTTAAATTTCAGAAATATTCCTCAGGTGAAAAGTATAAAATATATAGAGTTCTCCTGCTCACACATTCGGATTTTACTTCATAATCAAAACTGCTAAGATTAGCTGTTGCTTAAACCTCTGAATAGAGTTTATATGACCAAAAACGCCCTATTGTTATGCTGAGATTGCAACTGGTACCACCTGTGGCTTTGAGAGGCAAGGCCCTATTTACATTTGACCCACTGGAATGCCCTCCCTCTGCAACACAAAAGAAAACTTACCTGGGTATTCATTGGATAATGGAGTATTCCCCCTTGCTTATAAAGGCCTGGAAGTTAGAGAGAAGTAAGTGTTTAAAGAAGACCTGAAGATAACTCAAAACCATCGCTGTTTTCAACCATGAGGTAAGCCTCACTTCATACTTTCTAATCAAAATCATTTTTTTTCAGATAAGAGAAGATCTTGGATACTTTTGTCCCTATTTACATGACCCAAAACAAAGCACTATCTTGTGTTCCATTGCTGGTGAGAAAGTGCTTCCTGTTTTGGGCAATGTGGGAACTGGGTTAAACCTTCCAGATGAAATGAGGAGCATCAGAGTGGCCAGTCCTCTACTGTCAATGCTTTCAACTCAGTCAAAGCAGAGCACTGTACCTTATTAGAAAAATCTCGGCTTTAAAACCTTGTTTTTTAACATGTAAGTGTCACCTTGTTTGACCAAGGTGAGAAGCAGATTATCTGCAACCACAGCCACAATGCCTTTCCCTAACAGCCATTTCAGACATATTAGCGCGCAAAAGTCCAAACGGAGCACTTTTCTGTGATGACGTATTGGAAGTGTGCTCTTCTGTTTGGGGTATTGTGTGACCAGACTTACTTGGATAGAACATTCATGAAGTTACTTGGAGAAAGCTCAATTTCATTAAAACGTTTCTCATGAAACCTAGGAATCAACATAAAAATCATCAAGGTTCTTGGTTTGACAATTGTGAACTATGTTTAGGGTTAGATAGCAATATTATTTCCAAGAGTTATTTTTGGTAGACCGGAGTGATCAAGTGGAAATTTGCTTTTATCCTTGTGATTTTTATGTCTGCAGATAAGTCAAATGAAAGCACTTTCTTATATGTTGGGATTTTACTGAGTGCTTTTTGTTTGGTCTTTAAACTGTGAATACTCATATTCTTTTTTCATTGGTTAAGTGATTTGAAACATATTTGGGATGGAAGCAGGACTATTGCTTTGCATAGCTAAATGTGTTTTATTTTCTAAACACTCTTTCTGATTCTTTTAAATCATTTTAAACAAAATGCTGTCAAAGAATTTAGGAAGAGATGCTCCTTGGTACAGTGCTTTTTGGTGGCTTTTTTCTATACCCTGTGACTTTGGATTTTGGCTTTCATAGTTGCAAGTTACAATATGGAAGTTAACATACCCATTGGGATGTATACCCTACAATACCATTGGTTCATAGAGTTCTCAAGAAGTTTAAAATCCTGCAAATTTTTGAATATGCTAACTTACAACAGCTTTCAGCTGAAACCAAGCTGTCTGCATCTTCTATATTTTAAATTTCAGAAATATTCCTCAGGTGAAAGGTATAAAATATATAGAGTTCTCCTGCTCACACATTCGGATTTTACTTCATAATCAAAACTGCTAAGATTAGCTGTTGCTTAAACCTCTGAATAGAGTTTACATTACCAAAAACGCCCTATTGTTATGCTGAGATTGCAACTGGTACCACCTGTGGCTTTGAGAGGCAAGGCCCTATTTACATTTGACCCACTAGAATGCCCTCCCTCTGCAACACAAAAGAAAACTTACCTGGGTATTCATTGGATAATGGAGTATTCCCCCTTGCTTATAAAAGCCTGGAAGTTAGAGAGAAGTAAGTGTTTAAAGAAGACCTGAAGATAACTCAAAACCATCGCTGTTTTCAACCATGAGGTAAGCCTCACTTCATACTTTCTAATCAAAATCATTTTTTTTCAGATAAGAGAAGATCTTGGATACTTTTGTCCCTATTTACATGACCCAAAACAAAGCACTATCTTGTGTTCCATTGCTGGTGAGAAAGTGCTTCCTGTTTTGGGCAATGTGGGAACTGGGTTAAACCTTCCAGATGAAATGAGGAGCATTAGAGTGGCCAGTCCTCTACTTTCAATGCTTTCAACTCAGTCAAAGCAGAGCACTGTACCTTATTAGAAAAATCTCGGCTTTAAAACCTTGTTTTTTAACATGTAAGTGTCACCTTGTTTGACCAAGGTGAGAAGCAGATTATCTGCAACCACAGCCACAATGCCTTTCCCTAACAGCCATTTCAGACATATTAGCGTGCAAAACTCCAAACGGAGCACTTTTCTGTGATGACGTATTGGAAGTGTGCTCTTCTGTTTGGGGTATTGTGTGACCAGACTTACTTGGATAGAACATTCATGAAGTTACTTGGAGAAAGCTCAATTTCATTAAAACGTTTCTCATGAAACCTAGGAATCAACATGAAAATCATCAAGGTTCTTGGTTTGACAATTGTGAACTATGTTTAGGGTTAGATAGCAATATTATTTCCAAGAGTTATTTTTGGTAGACCGGAGTGATCAAGTGGAAATTTGCTTTTATCCTTGTGATTTTTATGTCTGCAGATAAGTCAAATGAAAGCACTTTCTTATATGTTGGGATTTCACTGAGTGCTTTTTGTTTGGTTGGTCTTTAAACTGTGAATACTCATATTCTTTTTCATTGGTTAAGTGATTTGAAACATATTTGGGATGGAAGCAGGACTATTGCTTTGCATAGCTAAATGTGTTTTATTTTCTAAACACTCTTTCTGATTCTTTTAAATCATTTTAAACAAAATGCTGTCAAAGAATTTAGGAAGAGATGCTCCTTGGTACAGTGCTTTTTGGTGGCTTTTTTCTATACCCTGTGACTTTGGATTTTGGCTTTCATAGTTGCAAGTTACAATATGGAAGTTAACATACCCATTGGGATGTATAACCTACAATACCATTGGTTCATAGAGTTCTCAAGAAGTTTAAAATCCTGCAAATTTTTGAATATGCTAACTTACAACAGCTTTTAGCTGAAACCAAGCTGTCTGCATCTTCTATATTTTAAATTTCAGAAATATTCCTCAGGTGAAAGGTATAAAATATATAGAGTTCTCCTGCTCACACATTCGGATTTTACTTCATAATCAAAACTGCTAAGATTAGCTGTTGCTTAAACCTCTGAATAGAGTTTACATTACCAAAAACGCCCTATTGTTATGCTGAGATTGCAACTGGTACAACCTGTGGCTTTGAGAGGCAAGGCCCTATTTACATTTGACCCACTGGAATGCCCTCCCTCTGCAACACAAAAGAAAACTTACCTGGGTATTCATTGGATAATGGAGTATTCCCCCTTGCTTATAAAGGCCTGGAAGTTAGAGAGAAGTAAGTGTTTAAAGAAGACCTGAAGATAACTCAAAACCATCGCTGTTTTCAACCATGAGGTAAGCCTCACTTCATACTTTCTAATCAAAATCATTTTTTTTCAGATAAGAGAAGATCTTGGATACTTTTGTCCCTATTTACATGACCCAAAACAAAGCACTATCTTGTGTTCCATTGCTGGTGAGAAAGTGCTTCCTGTTTTGGGCAATGTGGGAACTGGGTTAAACCTTCCAGATGAAATGAGGAGCATCAGAGTGGCCAGTCCTCTACTTTCAATGCTTTCAACTCAGTCAAAGCAGAGCACTGTACCTTATTAGAAAAATCTCGGCTTTAAAACCTTGTTTTTTAACATGTAAGTGTCACCTTGTTTGACCAAGGTGAGAAGCAGATTATCTGCAACCACAGCCACAATGCCTTTCCCTAACAGCCATTTCAGACATATTAGCGCGCAAAACTCCAAACGGAGCACTTTTCTGTGATGACGTATTGGAAGTGTGCTCTTCTGTTTGGGGTATTGTGTGACCAGACTTACTTGGATAGAACATTCATGAAGTTACTTGGAGAAAGCTCAATTTCATTAAAACGTTTCTCATGAAACCTAGGAATCAACATGAAAATCATCAAGGTTCTTGGTTTGACAATTGTGAACTATGTTTAGGGTTAGATAGCAATATTATTTCCAAGAGTTATTTTTGGTAGACCGGAGTGATCAAGTGGAAATTTGCTTTTATCCTTGTGATTTTTATGTCTGCAGATAAGTCAAATGAAAGCACTTTCTTATATGTTGGGATTTCACTGAGTGCTTTTTGTTTGGTTGGTCTTTAAACTGTGAATACTCATATTCTTTTTCATTGGTTAAGTGATTTGAAACATATTTGGGATGGAAGCAGGACTATTGCTTTGCATAGCTAAATGTGTTTTATTTTCTAAACACTCTTTCTGATTCTTTAAAATCATTTTAAACAAAATGCTGTCAAAGAATTTAGGAAGAGATGCTCCTTGGTACAGTGCTTTTTGGTGGCTTTTTTCTATACCCTGTGACTTTGGATTTTGGCTTTCATAGTTGCAAGTTACAATATGGAAGTTAACATACCCATTGGGATGTATACCCTACAATACCATTGGTTCATAGAGTTCTCAAGAAGTTTAAAATCCTGCAAATTTTTGAATATGCTAACTTACAACAGCTTTCAGCTGAAACCAAGCTGTCTGCATCTTCTATATTTTAAATTTCAGAAATATTCCTCAGGTGAAAGGTATAAAATATATAGAGTTCTCCTGCTCACACATTCCGATTTTACTTCATAATCAAAACTGCTAAGATTAGCTGTTGCTTAAACCTCTGAATAGAGTTTACATTACCAAAAACGCCCTATTGTTATGCTGAGATTGCAACTGGTACCACCTGTGGCTTTGAGAGGCAAGGCCCTATTTACATTTGACCCACTAGAATGCCCTCCCTCTGCAACACAAAAGAAAACTTACCTGGGTATTCATTGGATAATGGAGTATTCCCCTTGCTTATAAAGGCCTGGAAGTTAGAGAGAAGTAAGTGTTTAAAGAAGACCTGAAGATAACTCAAAACCATCGCTGTTTTCAACCATGAGGTAAGCCTCACTTCATACCTTCTAATCAAAATCATTTTTTTTCAGATAAGAGAAGATCTTGGATACTTTTGTCCCTATTTACATGACCCAAAACAAAGCACTATCTTGTGTTCCATTGCTGGTGAGAAAGTGCTTCCTGTTTTGGGCAATGTGGGAACTGGGTTAAACCTTCCAGATGAAATGAGGAGCATCAGAGTGGCCAGTCCTCTACTTTCAATGCTTTCAACTTAGTCAAAGCAGAGCACTGTACCTTATTAGAAAAATCTCGGCTTTAAAACCTTCTTTTTTTAACATGTAAGTGTCACCTTGTTTGACCAAGGTGAGAAGCAGATTATCTGCAACCACAGCCACAATGCCTTTCCCTAACAGCCATTTCAGACATATTAGCGCGCAAAACTCCAAACGGAGCACTTTTCTGTGATGACGTATTGGAAGTGTGCTCTTCTGTTTGGGGTATTGTGTGACCAGACTTACTTGGATAGAACATTCATGAAGTTACTTGGAGAAAGCTCAATTTCATTAAAACGTTTCTCATGAAACCTAGGAATCAACATGAAAATCATCAAGGTTCTTGGTTTGACAATTGTGAACTATGTTTAGGGTTAGATAGCAATATTATTTCCAAGAGTTATTTTTGGTAGACCGGAGTGATCAAGTGGAAATTTGCTTTTATCCTTGTGATTTTTATGTCTGCAGATAAGTCAAATGAAAGCACTTTCTTATATGTTGGGATTTCACTGAGTGCTTTTTGTTTGGTTGGTCTTTAAACTGTGAATACTCATATTCTTTTTCATTGGTTAAGTGATTTGAAACATATTTGGGATGGAAGCAGGACTATTGCTTTGCATAGCTAAATGTGTTTTATTTTCTAAACACTCTTTCTGATTCTTTTAAATCATTTTAAACAAAATGCTGTCAAAGAATTTAGGAAGAGATGCTCCTTGGTACAGTGCTTTTTGGTGGCTTTTTTCTATACCCTGTGACTTTGGATTTTGGCTTTCATAGTTGCAAGTTACAATATGGAAGTTAACATACCCATTGGGATGTATACCCTACAATACCATTGGTTCATAGAGTTCTCAAGAAGTTTAAAATCCTGAAAATTTTTGAATATGCTAACTTACAACAGCTTTCAGCTGAAACCAAGCTGTCTGCATCTTCTATATTTTAAATTTCAGAAATATTCCTCAGGTGAAAGGTATAAAATATATAGAGTTCTCCTGCTCGCACATTACGATTTTACTTCATAATCAAAACTGCTAAGATTAGCTGTTGCTTAAACCTCTGAATAGAGTTTACATTACCAAAAACGCCCTATTGTTATGCTGAGATTGCAACTGGTACCACCTGTGGCTTTGAGAGGCAAGGCCCTATTTACATTTGACCCACTAGAATGCCCTCCCTCTGCAACACAAAAGAAAACTTACCTGGGTATTCATTGGATAATGGAGTATTCCCCCTTGCTTATAAAGGCCTGGAAGTTAGAGAGAAGTAAGTGTTTAAAGAAGACCTGAAGATAACTCAAAACCATCGCTGTTTTCAACCATGAGGTAAGCCTCACTTCATACTTTCTAATCAAAATCATTTTTTTTCAGATAAGAGAAGATCTTGGATACTTTTGTCCCTATTTACATGACCCAAAACAAAGCACTATCTTGTGTTCCATTGCTGGTGAGAAAGTGCTTCCTGTTTTGGGCAATGTGGGAACTGGGTTAAACCTTCCAGATGAAATGAGGAGCATCAGAGTGGCCAGTCCTCTACTTTCAATGCTTTCAACTCAGTCAAAGCAGAGCACTGTACCTTATTAGAAAAATCTCGGCTTTAAAACCTTGTTTTTTAACATGTAAGTGTCACCTTGTTTGACCAAGGTGAGAAGCAGATTATCTGCAACCACAGCCTCAATGCCTTTCCCTAACAGCCATTTCAGACATATTAGCGCGCAAAACTCCAAACGGAGCACTTTTCTGTGATGACGTATTGGAAGTGTGCTCTTCTGTTTGGGGTATTGTGTGACCAGACTTACATGGATAGAACATTCATGAAGTTACTTGGAGAAAGCTCAATTTCATTAAAACGTTTCTCATGAAACCTAGGAATCAACATGAAAATCATCAAGGTTCTTGGTTTGACAATTGTGAACTATGTTTAGGGTTAGATAGCAATATTATTTCCAAGAGTTATTTTTGGTAGACCGGAGTGATCAAGTGGAAATTTGCTTTTATCCTTGTGATTTTTATGTCTGCAGATAAGTCAAATGAAAGCACTTTCTTATATGTTGGGATTTCACTGAGTGCTTTTTGTTTGGTTGGTCTTTAAACTGTGAATACTCATATTCTTTTTCATTGGTTAAGTGATTTGAAACATATTTGGGATGGAAGCAGGACTATTGCTTTGCATAGCTAAATGTGTTTTATTTTCTAAACACTCTTTCTGATTCTTTTAAATCATTTTAAACAAAATGCTGTCAAAGAATTTAGGAAGAGATGCTCCTTGGTACAGTGCTTTTTGGTGGCTTTTTTCTATACCCTGTGACTTTGGATTTTGGCTTTCATAGTTGCAAGTTACAATATGGAAGTTAACATACCCATTGGGATGTATACCCTACAATACCATTGGTTCATAGAGTTCTCAAGAAGTTTAAAATCCTGAAAATTTTTGAATATGCTAACTTACAACAGCTTTCAGCTGAAACCAAGCTGTCTGCATCTTCTATATTTTAAATTTCAGAAATATTCCTCAGGTGAAAGGTATAAAATATATAGAGTTCTCCTGCTCACACATTCCGATTTTACTTCATAATCAAAACTGCTGAGATTAGCTGTTGCTTAAACCTCTGAATAGAGTTTACATTACCAAAAACGCCCTATTGTTATGCTGAGATTGCAACTGGTACCACCTGTGGCTTTGAGAGGCAAGGCCCTATTTACATTTGACCCACTGGAATGCCCTCCCTCTGCAACACAAAAGAAAACTTACCTGGGTATTCATTGGATAATGGAGTATTCCCCCTTGCTTATAAAGGCCTGGAAGTTAGAGAGAAGTAAGTGTTTAAAGAAGACCTGAAGATAACTCAAAACCATCGCTGTTTTCAACCATGAGGTAAGCCTCACTTCATACTTTCTAATCAAATTCATTTTTTTTCAGATAAGAGAAGATCTTGGATACTTTTGTCCCTATTTACATGACCCAAAACAAAGCACTATCTTGTGTTCCATTGCTGGTGAGAAAGTGCTTCCTGTTTTGGGCAATGTGGGAACTGGGTTAAACCTTCCAGATGAAATGAGGAGCATCAGAGTGGCCAGTCCTCTACTTTCAATGCTTTCAACTCAGTCAAAGCAGAGCACTGTACCTTATTAGAAAAATCTCGGCTTTAAAACCTTGTTTTTTAACATGTAAGTGTCACCTTGTTTGACCAAGGTGAGAAGCAGATTATCTGCAACCACAGCCACAATGCCTTTCCCTAACAGCAATTTCAGACATATTAGCGCGCAAAACTCCAAACGGAGCACTTTTCTGTGATGACGTATTGGAAGTGTGCTCTTCTGTTTGGGGTATTGTGTGACCAGACTTACTTGGATAGAACATTCATGAAGTTACTTGGAGAAAGCTCAATTTCATTAAAACGTTTCTCATGAAACCTAGGAATAAACATGAAAATCATCAAGGTTCTTATTTTGACAATTGTGAACTATGTTTAGGGTTAGATAGCAATATTATTTCCAAGAGTTATTTTTGGTAGACCGGAGTGATCAAGTGGAAATTTGCTTTTATCCTTGTGATTTTTATGTCTGCAGATAAGTCAAATGAAAGCACTTTCTTATATGTTGGGATTTCACTGAGTGCTTTTTGTTTGGTTGGTCTTTAAACTGTGAATACTCATATTCTTTTTCATTGGTTAAGTGATTTGAAACATATTTGGGATGGAAGCAGGACTATTGCTTTGCATAGCTAAATGTGTTTTATTTTCTAAACACTCTTTCTGATTCTTTTAAATCATTTTAAACAAAATGCTGTCAAAGAATTTAGGAAGAGATGCTCCTTGGTACAGTGCTTTTTGGTGGCTTTTTTCTATACCCTGTGACTTTGGATTTTGGCTTTCATAGTTGCAAGTTACAATATGGAAGTTAACATACCCATTGGGATGTATACCCTACAATACCATTGGTTCATAGAGTTCTCAAGAAGTTTAAAATCCTGCAAATTTTTGAATATGCTAACTTACAACAGCTTTCAGCTGAAACCAAGCTGTCTGCATCTTCTATATTTTAAATTTCAGAAATATTCCTCAGGTGAAAGGTATAAAATATATAGAGTTCTCCTGCTCACACATTCCGATTTTACTTCATAATCAAAACTGCTAAGATTAGCTGTTGCTTAAACCTCTGAATAGAGTTTACATTACCAAAAACGCCCTATTGTTATGCTGAGATTGCAACTGGTACCACCTGTGGCTTTGAGAGGCAAGGCCCTATTTACATTTGACCCACTGGAATGCCCTCCCTCTGCAACACAAAAGAAAACTTACCTGGGTATTCATTGGATAATGGAGTATTCCCCCTTGCTTATAAAGGCCTGGAAGTTAGAGAGAAGTAAGTGTTTAAAGAAGACCTGAAGATAACTCAAAACCATCGCTGTTTTCAACCATGAGGTAAGCCTCACTTCATACTTTCTAATCAAAATCATTTTTTTTCAGATAAGAGAAGATCTTGGATACTTTTGTCCCTATTTACATGACCCAAAACAAAGCACTATCTTGTGTTCCATTGCTGGTGAGAAAGTGCTTCCTGTTTTGGGCAATGTGGGAACTGGGTTAAACCTTCCAGATGAAATGAGGAGCATCAGAGTGGCCAGTCCTCTACTTTCAATGCTTTCAACTCAGTCAAAGCAGAGCACTGTACCTTATTAGAAAAATCTCGGCTTTAAAACCTTGTTTTTTAACATGTAAGTGTCACCTTGTTTGACCAAGGTGAGAAGCAGATTATCTGCAACCACAGCCACAATGCCTTTCCCTAACAGCCATTTCAGACATATTAGCGCGCAAAACTCCAAACGGAGCACTTTTCTGTGATGACGTATTGGAAGTGTGCTCTTCTGTTTGGGGTATTGTGTGACCAGACTTACTTGGATAGAACATTCATGAAGTTACTTAGAGAAAGCTCAATTTCATTAAAACGTTTCTCATGAAACCTAGGAATCAACATGAAAATCATCAAGGTTCTTGGTTTGACAATTGTGAACTATGTTTAGGGTTAGATAGCAATATTATTTCCAAGAGTTATTTTTGGTAGACCGGAGTGATCAAGTGGAAATTTGCTTTTATCCTTGTGATTTTTATGTCTGCAGATAAGTCAAATGAAAGCACTTTCTTATATGTTGGGATTTCACTGAGTGCTTTTTGTTTGGTTGGTCTTTAAACTGTGAATACTCATATTCTTTTTCATTGGTTAAGTGATTTGAAACATATTTGGGATGGAAGCAGGACTATTGCTTTGCATAGCTAAATGTGTTTTATTTTCTAAACACTCTTTCTGATTCTTTTAAATCATTTTAAACAAAATGCTGTCAAAGAATTTAGGAAGAGATGCTCCTTGGTACAGTGCTTTTTGGTGGCTTTTTTCTATACCCTGTGACTTTGGATTTTGGCTTTCATAATTGCAAGTTACAATATGGAAGTTAACATACCCATTGGGATGTATACCCTACAATACCATTGGTTCATAGAGTTCTCAAGAAGTTTAAAATCCTGCAAATTTTTGAATATGCTAACTTACAACAGCTTTTAGCTGAAACCAAGCTGTCTGCATCTTCTATATTTTAAATTTCAGAAATATTCCTCAGGTGAAAGGTATAAAATATATAGAGTTCTCCTGCTCACACATTCGGATTTTACTTCATAATCAAAACTGCTAAGATTAGCTGTTGCTTAAACCTCTGAATAGAGTTTACATTACCAAAAACGCCCTATTGTTATGCTGAGATTGCAACTGGTACCACCTGTGGCTTTGAGAGGCAAGGCCCTATTTACATTTGACCCACTGGAATGTCCTCCCTCTGCAACACAAAAGA